>NW_026571473.1:41489465-41571965 GCF_026225935.1 Boleophthalmus pectinirostris
CTCCTCTCCTCTCCTCCTCTCCTCTCCTCTCCTCCTCCTCCTCTCCTCTTCTCCTCCTTCTTCTCCCTCTCTTCTCCCTTCTCCTCCTCTCCTCCTTCCTCCTCTCTCTCCTCTTCTCCTCTTCTCCTCTCCTCCTCTCTCTCCTCCTCTCTCTCTCCTCTCCTCCTCCTTCTCCTCCTCTCTCCTCCTCTCCTTCTCCTCCTCCTCTTCTCCTCCTTCTCCTCTTCTCCTCCTCCTCTCCTCTTCTCCTCTCCTCTCTCCTCTCCTCTCCTCTTCTTCTCCTCCTCCTTCTCCTCCTCTCCTCCTCTCCTCTCTTCTCCTCCTTCTCCTCCTCTCCTCTTCTCTCTCTCTCTCCTCTTCTTCCCTCGGTCGCTCTCGCTCTTGTTTAATGCTTCCGAGGAGTTTTTTCTGTCTTTTTGGTGATGTTTTGTTTTTGTTTTCAGGAGGTGGAGAAGTTTTATTTTGATGTTTTATGTTTTGTTTGTGTTTCTTCAGGAGGTGGAGAAGTTTTATTTTGATGTTTTATGTTTTGTTTGTGTTTCTTCAGGAGGTGGAGAAGTTTTATTTTGATGTTTTATGTTTTGTTTGTGTTTCTTCAGGAGGTGGAGAAGTTTTATTTTGATGTTTTATGTTTTGTTTGTGTTTCTTCAGGAGGTGTAGAGATGTTTTATTTTGATGTTTTATGTTTTGTTTGTGTTTCTTCAGGAGGTGGAGATGTTTTATTTTGATGTTTTATGTTTTATGTTTGTGTTTCTTCAGGAGGTGGAGATGTTTTATTTTGATGTTTTATGTTTTGTTTGTGTTTCTTCAGGAGGTGGAGAGGTTTTATTTTGATGTTTTATGTTTTAGTTTTTTTGATGTTTTATGTTTTGTTTGTGTTTCTTCAGGAGGTGGAGAAGTTTTATTTTGATGTTTTATGTTTTGTTTGTGTTTCTTCAGGAGGTGGAGATGTTTTATTTTGATGTTTTATGTTTTGTTTGTGTTTCTTCAGGAGGTGGAGATGTTTTATTTTGATGTTTTATGTTTTATGTTTGTGTTTCTTCAGGAGGTGGAGAAGTTTTATTTTGATGTTTTATGTTTTATGTTTGTGTTTCTTCAGGAGGTGGAGAGTGTTTTATTTTGATGTTTTATGTTTTGTTTGTGTTTCTTCAGGAGGTGGAGAAGTTTTATTTTGATGTTTTATGTTTTATGTTTGTGTTTCTTCAGGAGGTGGAGAGGTTTTATTTTGATGTTTTATGTTTTGTTTGTGTTTCTTCAGGATGTTTTATTTTGAGGATGTTTTGGTGTTTTGTGTTGTGAGATGTTTTATTTTGTTTTATTTTGATGTTTTATGTTTTGTTTGTGTTTCTTCAGGAGGTGGAGATGTTTTATTTTGATGTTTTATGTTTTGTTTGTGTTTCTTCAGGAGGTGGAGATGTTTTATTTTGATGTTTTATGTTTTATGTTTGTGTTTCTTCAGGAGGTGGAGAAGTTTTATTTTGATGTTTTATGTTTTGTGTTTGTGTTTCTTCAGGAGGTGGAGAAGTTTTATTTTGATGTTTTATGTTTTTGTTTGTGTTTCTTCAGGAGGTGGAGCGTCAGAACTGCGAGCTGGAGTCTCGTGTTCAGGAGGCGGAGCAGACGCTGAGCTCCAGTCGAGAGGAGCAGCTCCAGAACCACGAGGAACTCAAGAAGATCCTCCACGTGCTCGACCTGAAACTGTGCGACCTGAGTCAACTCAGAGAGAGTCTCGCTCAACTCATCAGCAAATAACCACCTACAAATACTACAAATACTACTACAAATACTACAAGTACTACAGCTGAGGTCTGGCCCAACTCATCAACAAACAACTACAAACAGTACTACAAATACTTCAAATACTACAAGTACTACACCTGAGGGAGTGTCTTGCCCAACTCATCAACAAATAACCAACAGTACTACAAATACTACTACAAATACTACAAATACTACAAGTACTACAACTGAGGGAGTGTCTCGCCCAACTCATCAACAAATAACCAACAGTACTACAAATACTACTACAAATATTATAAATACTACTACAAATACTACAAGTACTACAGCTGAGGTCTGGCCCAGCTCATCAACAAATAACTACAAGCAGTACTACAAATACTTCAAATACTACAAGTACTATAACTGAGGGAGAGTCTCGCCCAACTCATCAACAAATAACTATAAGCAGTACTACAAATACTACAAGTACTGCAAATACTACAAGTACTACAGCTGAGGTCTGGCCAAGCTCATCAACAAATAACTACAAACAGTACTAAAAATACTTCAAATACTACAAGTACTACAGCTGAGGGAGAGTCTTGCCCAACTCATCAACAAATAATCTCCTACAGTACTATGAATACTGCAAATACTACAAATACTGCAAGTACTACAACTGAGGGACAGCGTTGCTCAGCTCATCAACAAATAACTACAAACAGTACTACGAATACTACAAATACTGCTAGTACTACAAGTACTACAGCTGAGAGAGAGTCTCACTCAACTCATCAACAAATAATCTCCTACAGTACTACAAATACTACGAATACTACAAATACTACAAGTACTACAACTGAGAGACAGCCTGGCTCAACTCATCAGCAAATAACCACCAACAAATACTAAAAATACTACAAATACTATCAATACTACAAGTACTACAACTGAGAGACAGCGTGGCTCAGCTCCTCAGCAAATGACTACCAACAGTACTACAAATACTACAAATACTACGAATACCAGAGTTGAGGGACAGTCTGGAGCAGCCCATGAGCAAATAACTTCCTGCGAATACTACAAATGCTACTACAAATACTACAAATATTATAAGTACTACCACTGAGGGAGAGTCTGGCACAGCTCATCAGCAAATAACCATGAACAGTACTACAAATACTACAAATACTATCAATACTACAAGTACTACAACTGAGGGACAGCGTGGCTCAACTTAACAGTAGGCCTAAATTACTACCAAGAGTACTACGAATACTACCACCACTAATCACCACTATTACTTCAACTATGACTACTAGCACCAAACCACTACTACTACTACTACACCTAAGACTATGACTACTACTGTTACTGCTATGAATACTGCAAATACTACTACATCTATGACTACGACGACTACTACTACTACTACTACTACTACTACTACTACTACTACTACTACTGCACTTACCCAAACCACTACTACTATAGCTGTGGCTACAACGAATACTACAAATACTACAGATATTACTACCATTAGGCCTCCGAACTACCATTACCTAAGTACCACTACAAATGAGAACTACTACTACTACAACTACTACTACTACAACTACTACTACTACTACTGCACTTACACAAACCACCACTACTACAGCTGTGGCTACTACAAGTACTACAAATACTACGAATACTACTATCATTAGGCCTCCGAACTACCATTACCTAAGTACCACTACAAATGAAAACTTACTACTACTACTACTACTACTACTACTACTACTACTACTACTACTACTTCCACTGCTACTACACAGGGAAATTAAGTTAGTTATTTAGTTAAAGCTGCATTGTGTAACTTTTCTAGTGTCTGGAATGTTCCACAGTGCGGCATTAAACCTTTTTTATCTCCACGGAGACCAGACCAAGACCAGTTTACAGGTCAGATCTGCGGAGAATCTGTGTTTTTCTTTGTATTTTTGAGCTTTAAAACCACCTGTGATTAAGTAAATATAAAGTTAGAGCTGTTTAAAGTCACAGTGCGGAACTTTCCAGGCAAAAAACTGAAGTGTCTTTTTTTTGTCCAGCCTCTTCAAAGCTGCCGTTACTAATTTAAAGTTACAGCTATGGCTCCCTCTAGTGTCCACTTAAGTGCACAACACCAACTGTTCAGTCAATAAAAGTGATTATTCAGGTTACAATATAATCACAAGAACATAAAAATAACAAATAGTATGGAAATAATTCTATAACACAAAATATAAACAAAAAAAAAACAAACAAAAAAAACACAAATTTCTAATGTTTGAAATAATTTAGACTAATTATTATATATTATTTGTGATGTAAAATGTTGATGATGATGTCCCCGGTCCTGTCTGACGATCCATGGGTTTCAGAATCATGTGAAATTCTGGTTGTTTCCATAGCGATTGACAATTCAAAACAAAAATATGACATCTTCTGAATGGTAAAAAGTCCCCAAAATGGCGCCTATAAATAGCGGTGAATTCTGAGGACTAAAAGATTGGATTTTTCTATAATCTATAATGGACTGATTTTATAGAATGATGAGAAATTTAGGTTGTTTCCGTGGCAATTGAGGATTCAAAACAAAATATTGTGTCTTCTGAATTATAAAAAGTCCTCAAAATGGCGCCTATAACTGAAAACTAACTTGTGAGTAGCAGTGGATTGTGAGGACCATAAATGGATTTAAAGACTGGACTTTTCTATAATGTCTATAATGAACTGACAGACTTTAGGACTGGACTTTTCGATTTATGAAGAACTATAGTCTATAATGGACTGGTTTTACAGAATGATGAGAATTTAGGTTGTTTCCATGGCGACTGGCGTTTCACAACAATATATTACATCTTTTGAATGGTTAAAAAGTCCTTAAAATGGTGCCTATAACTGAAAACTAATCTATGAGTAGCAGTGTATTGTGAGGTCCGTGACTGGACTTAAAAACAAAATTTTTCTACAGTCTCCACTGAACAAAAATTATGAGGAATTGAGGTTGTTTCCATAGTGACTGACCATTCAAAATTATTAAAATTAATAAATATTGCATCTTCTGAATGGTAAAAAGTCCTCAAAATGGCACCTGTAACTGAAAACTGAGGACCATAACTGGACTTTAGGACTGGACTTTTCGATTTGCGAAGAATGGGTTTACACAATGATGAGAAATTTACATTTCCATTGCAACTAACAACAAAATATTTAATTTTTTCAGTGGCTAAAAAGTCCTCAAAATGGCGCCTATATCAGAAAAATAACCTGTGAGTAGCAGTGAATTGTGAGGACCATGACTGGACTTAAAAACTGGACTTTTCCTTAATCTCCAATGAACAAGTTTCCAGAATTATGAGAACTTTAGGTTGTTTCCATGGTGATTGATGATCCAAAACTAAATATTCCATGTTTTGAATGGTAAAAAGTCCTCAAAATGTCACCTATAACTGAAAACTAATCTGTGATGCAGTGGATTGTGAGGACCGTGACTGGACTTAAAAACTGAACTTCTCCTTAATCTCCAATGAACTAGTTTACAGAATGATGAGAAATTCTGGTTGTTTCCATGGCGATTGACAATTCAAAACTAAAATATGACATCTTCTGAATGGTAAAAAGTCCTCAAAATGGCACCTATAACAGAAAACTAACCTCTTAGTAGCAGTGGATTGTGAGGACTGTGATTGGACTTAAAACCTGAACTTTTCCTTAATCTCCAGTGAACTAATTTCCAGAATTATGAGAACTTTAGGTTGTTTCCATGGCAACTGATGATCCGAAGAAAGAAAATTACATCTTTTGAATGGAAAAAGTCCTCAAAATGGCACCTGTGACAGAAAATTAACCTGTGAAGCAGTGAATTGTGAGGACCGTGACGGGACTTCAAAACTGGACTTTTCTTTAATTTCCAATGAACTGGTTTACAGAATGATGAGAAATGTGGGTTGTTTCGATAGTGACTGGTCATTCAAAATAAAATATTACATCTTTTCAATAGCTAAAAAGTCCTCAAAATGGCGCCTGTGACTGAAAACGAACCTGTGAGTAGCAGTGAATTGTGAAGACCGTGACTGGACTTAAAAACTGGACTTTTCCTTAATCTCCAATGAACCAGTTTCCAAAATTTTGAGAACTTTAGGTTGTTTCCAGGGTGACTGACGATCCAAAACAAAATATTCCATGTTTTGAATGGTAAAAAGTCCTCAAAATGGCGCCTATGACAGAAAACGAACCTGTGAGCAGCAGTGAATTGTGAGGACCGTGACTGGATTTAAAAACTGGACTTTTCTATCTACGATGAACTGGCTTACAATGATGAGAAGTGTGGGTGGTTTCCATGGCGACTGACAACAAAATATTACATCTTTTGAATGGAAAAAGTCCTTAAAATGGCGCCCATGAGAGAAATCTGAAAAACATGAAGACCGTAACTGGACATTAGACCTGGACTTTTCGATCTCCATGGACCAGGTCTACAAAATGATGAGAAACTGAGATTATTTCCATGGTGATTAACAACAAAATATTACATCATTTGAATGGAAAAAGTCCTCAAAATGGCGCCTGTAACAGTGGATTCCGAGGATCATAACTGGACTTTTCGATCTCCAATGAACTGGTCTACAAAATGATGAGAAACTGAGGTTGTTTCAATAGAGATTTACAACAAGACATTACATCTATTGACTGGAAAAAGTCCTCAAAATGGCGCCTGTAACTGTGGATTCCGAGGATCATAACTGGACTTCGAGACCGGACTTTTCTATCTCCAGCGAACTGGCTTCGAACCAGCAACCGCATCAGCAAAACCCCAGGACTGAGCTGTTTCTGTCTCTTCTCTTCTGCTCTTAATAATATCATAGCTCTAATAAACACGTCCAGGGAATACTCAAGCCAGGACACGAGCCAGCCGTGGCCAGCAGGGGGCGCTACGCTGGCCTCTCACAGCCCTTTAGACGCATCGAGTAAAACGTGTGTCATGTTGTGAAATCTCAAAACAATAATATTTAACAGGGTTTCAAAAAGCAGGTTCAGAAATGTGTATTTAGAGCAGAAAATTTACCGAAAGTTAAACCTGTAAGAAGGTTTTTGAAGTTAAAGCAGCATTACGTAACGTTTCTGGTGGTACGTGTTTGTCTCTGGGGAGTTGTGTTTGCTTTTGCTTGGAATGTTTCACCCATTGGCATTAAAATGACCTGTCTCCATGGAAACAAGCAGGTGAAGCCAGGCCCGTCGTCAGAAATTTGGGGGGCCCGGGGCAAAAAGCGGCACATGGGCCCCCCTCTATAAATGAGTAGGAAGAGAGTTAGGGGGCCCTTGTTGACTACAAGTACTACTACTACCAATACTAGTAATACTACAAATACTTCAACACCTACTTCTACTACTACACCTAAGACTATAACTACTACTGTTACAGCTACGAATACTACTAACCATCCATCCATCCTCAAACCTAAATCAAAACAAACAAGAGAACAACAGGTGTATCCAGGTCAGGACCAGAGGTGTGGAAGCTCCATTATGACCATGAATTGTTCTGATAATTAGACCCACACCCTGTACAGGTCAACAGGCCGAACTAACAAACACAAACTGTAAACAAGTGTATGTTAGTTTCAGAGTAGTTTCAGTGTAGTTAGCTCCTCCCTGTAGACAGATATAAGGAAGTGTCCACCAACGTCTGACCAGAACTGAAGAAGCAGCAGAGAAACGTCTTCAACCAAACTAACTTTAGTCCAGTCGACAAACTGAATTTTCTCCTCATGGATTCTACCTGGACGACTGAGGGATTCTTCACATATGAAGACAGCTACTACTACTTCTAGCACCACTACTACTACTACTACTACTACTACTACTACTACTACTACTACAAATACTACTACTAATACTAATACTAATGCTACAATTACTACCACTACCCTTACACAAACCATCACTCTTAAACCTGTGGCTACTACGAATACTACAAATACTACAAACCACAACTCATCAGCAAATAACCACCTACAGTACTACAAATACTACAGGTGCTATCAATACTATTACCACTACTACTACAACTACTACTGCTACTACTACTACCAATACTACTACACCTAAGACTATGACTACTACTGTTACTGCTACGAATACTGCGAATACTACTACTACTACTACTACTTACACAAAGCATTAATATTACACCTGTGGCTACTACGAATACTACAAATACTACAAACCACATCTCATCAGCAAACAACTACCAACAGTACTACAAATGCCATCAATACTATCACCACTACTACTACTACAACTATGACTACTACTACTACCAATACTACTACACCTAAGACTATGACTACTACTGTTACTGCTTCGAACACTGCAAATACTACTGCATCTTTGACTATGAAGACAACTGCTAATACTTTTACCACTACTACTACTACTACACTTACACAAACCACCACTACTACACCTGTGGCTACTACGAATACTACAAATACTACAAACCACAACTCATCAGCAAATAACTAGCAAGTACTACAAATACTACAGATGCTATCAATACTATCACCACTACTAGTAGTAGTATGACTACTACTACTATTACCAATACTACTAATACTACAAATACTTCAACACCTACTTCTACTACTACACCTAAGACTATAACTACTACTGTTACTGCTACGAATACTACGAATACTACTACATCTACAACTATGAAGACAACTACTACTACTTCTAGCACCACTACTACTACTACTACTTCTAATACTACTATTACTACCACTACACTTACACAAACCACCACTCCTAACCCTGTGGCTACTACAAATACTACAAATACTACAAACCACAACTCATCAGCAAATAACCACCTACAGTACTACAAATAGTACAGATGCTATCAATACTATTACCACTACTACTACTACTACTACTACTACTACTACTACTACTACTACTACTACTACTACTATTACTATTACTATCACCACTACTATTACAACCAGTACTACTACACCTATGACTACTACTACTACTACTACCACCAATACTACTACACCTAAGACTATGACTACTACTATTACTGCTTTGAATACTGCAATACTTACCACTACTACTACTACTACTACTACTACTACTATTACTATTACCACTACTATTACAACCACTACTACTACTACTACTTCTAGCACCACTACTACTACTATTACTCCCACTACACTTACAACTACAACTGCTACTACTACCACTGAAGTACTACGACTACAACTAGTACTACTGCTACTTCTGGAACAAAAACAAAGCAAGAAAAAATGTACCGGCGAAGTTGGTCGGAAGTCGGACCCAGAAGTGACCTCATCTCTTCACAATCCCAAAGAGACAAAGAGGTGGTGCATGTTCTGCCAGAAAAGTTACGTAATGTGTCTTTAGTTAAATGTAAGATGGGATTTTTTTTGCTGTGAGTCGAGTTATTTACTTCAGCCTGAACCTGAACCTGCTTGTTGAAACGACACACACACTCTTCCGTATGTGCCATGTTTGTTTGTTTACATCTCACAGCTGTTTCACACTCGTCTTTTCTACGACCGTTTCCTCATTAAAACAACAACAATAATAAAATAATAATAATAAAATGTGTGTAGATGCTTAGCTGAGCCAAAGTGCAGCCGACCACAGCGGAGACGAGGAAGAAAAACTCGAGCGGATCATGTGACGGTGAGCGAAACAAACGCAGCCGACATCTTGGGACTTTAACGTAGGATTTTCCCTAAAGAAAAGCAAAATGAAGCGAGAAACATGAAAAATCGTCCAGTCAGGCTTTGGGACAGCGTTTTAAATCACAATATTGATCTAAAATGACTTAATAAAACAATCAAGAGCGCTGATTTTTATGTTAGAAAACGTTGGTGTCCAATAGACCTTTTTCACAACGGCCGGATGTGCCGTGATGTCGGTAAACGTCACTTCCGGTTAATGTTTTTTCTGTAGCTAAATATCAGTGTAAATGTCTGGCGTGTTCTTACATATTATTAGAATAGAGCAAAAGTAAAGTTATGATCATGAACAAAGCAGAAGGAACTTGTTCACTCAGACTGATTTTACCATTAAAATTAAAAATCAATTTCATGATGTTGATACAGATGTTCACATGTCCAACGTTTAAACTGCACAAATCTCTCTGTCTATGCTAATATCTACATCATGAAATCGATTTTTAATTTTAATTTAGTTTTAAACAACAATATAAAATATTAGGGCTGGGCAAAAATTAAAAATATGAATGACATTAATCGCATGAGTTCATGTTATACGCAAAACCAATTAATGAATTAAAAAGTAGAGTATAGTGACTTTTATTGTAAATGAAAGAGCCAAACATTTGTTGTGTAAACAGTATTTCAGAGTTGAATCTTAGAGTCTTCAAGGTTTTCTGAAGGCTCAAGAAAAAACACTGAAGACATTTTTGTACAACTAATTTTTTTTTTTTTCAATATTTTTATTCAATGAGTAATAAACACGACACTATTAATAATTTCTAGATCATTGTTTTAAACTTGGACTGATATTTTTTGGGAAACAAAGGGTTAATATAATGGAATGGAAATGGACCAATCACAATTTTTCTTCCAGTTGTATCCGGGTAAATCAGTGACTCCCCCTGCAGCGCTGAACTAAACAAACACCTGCAGCACGTTCAGCGGCTGGAACGAAGACCCGAGCAACTCGAGTCAATGTGGGGATGAATTTGAGATTGACAGTTGTCTGAGCCAATCATATTTCATTGAGTTATGGGCGGGATCATATCACCACATCTTCCAGACCTTCGTGAATACCCTGTAATAGTATAATGTAGGCGCGACGAAAACCGCACTGGACACCTGGATTTGGCCGCCTCAGGGACGTCTGGAAGAAGAAGAAAGAGAAAGTTAGGAGCCCGCGGCAGCTCAGAGCCCGCGGCTGGTCCGGAGCCCGCGGCTGGTCCGGAGCCCGCGGCTGGTCCGGAGCCCGCGGCTGGTCCGGAGCCCGCGGAGGCTCGGACACGCTGCACCTCACGTGGTCAGAAAAAAGTGAAAAAAGTGTAAAGAAAAGACGTCAAACTCTCGCAATGGACTTTTTCAAAATAAAAGCCAAAATAAAATAAACAGACATTTACAATAAAAAATAAATAAATAATAAAAATTGCGTTAACGGCGTTAAAATAATTGTCGCCGATAATGAATTTATTAGTTAACGCAAAATTAACACGTTAACGTGCCCGGCCCTATAAAAATAAAATAATAAAAGTCGATTTTGCTGTATAAGTTTGGTTTAATCTCGATGGAACTATCCTGGTGTAGTAAAAGTCAATAAAAAAAAGCACGATGTTCGTCAGTATGGAGAACTTATCTCCATGGAGACGAACAGAAGATAATGGATTTTAATTTTTTTGCCATAAAAACACTTCAAATAAAAAAAATAATAATAATAAGATTGAGGGATAAATAGGGAATTAGGTGAAAAGTTTATAGAGAAAACACTCAGTAGAACCTTCCCAACATGGCCGACGATGAGATGAGACGCGGTTACACAGCAGTAAGATGTCCGCTCTAGAGTTTTCTTCCTCTGTCTCTTGTGTGCGGCTCTAGAGACGCTCCAGACTCACGTCCCGAACTCAAAGCACCAAAGTGAAAAGCACAACTGCAGCACTGGTACAAATCAGGAGACGTTTTGTAACTTAACGTGGAACAAACTGGGAAATCTTTGTGATAAAGGGAAATTCTCCCAACAGCAGGAACGATCCGAGACGGCGAGTTTGGCGGATTCACCGTAGGTTTTATATCGATATTAAAAGTGTTTCTGGTGACGTAGAAAATGAGTGTTGTGATAATTCATATGTTTGTGTGTGAGAGTTCGGTCTGAGGCACCACGACGACATCGACCGCTTTAACGCAAACGAAGCAATAAGATTAAAAGTGCTTTTGACACGTCGATTTTTCTATGTTTTATTTGTTGTGTGGGTTTGGAAGATCGTTTGTTCCATTAGATTCTGAATTAAAATACTGAAAAAAAAACATGTTTGAATTGTTTTTATGTTGAATTTTTGTTGCTGGAATGTGTGGCTTTTTCAATATTTTCCAAATTCAGATACAATTTCAACTTTTAAATATTCAGTACAGAGATTTTCAAGCCAAAATTCAACAGTGAAAATTCAAACGCCAAGACAGAAACAATAGACGCATCAAGAATCTCACACTTCCAGTCATTGCACAATCCAGACTGGGAAGGATTTTCTGAAAACGTGAACGTCAAACCTCCATGTTTGTTTTCCCAGTGGGATGTGTTTATTGTCAAAGTCGATCTTTTCAAGTCTTTTGTTCTAACAGCAGAAAACTGCTTGCGAAATTTGTTTGCAAACTCCATAAATGTAAAAGTGAATCAGATGTGTGTGACTCAAACCTCTGTTCAAACTGTTTCTCTTCCCAACAGAACTGAAAAATAGTGAAAGGTGAAGGTGATGGGCAGGATTGATCCACAGGAAGAACCAAAAAGGAAACATTTGTCTGACTAAAGGGCCGTTCACACCAAAGAGTCAAAAAACACCTTGACGCCTTTTCATTTGAGTTCAGACGCCCCCGACGCTCGTCTTTGACGCCGTGGACGAACAGGACAAACATACTTGACGCGCGTCCGTTGCCCTGGAAACAAGAGCCCGATCCAGATCTTTTCCCAAAACAATGTCAGACCAGACTGAGACTTTAGTGTTTTTATGACATAAAACATCAGTGGAGGAAATCGACTCGACGACTGGAGCCAGTTTATATTTATACTCCACTAATGACACTGGATCAGTCCTGGTTTAGTCCTGGTTTGGTCTCGGTCTAGTCTCGGTCTAGTCTTGGTCTAGTCTCGGTCTACTCCCGATCTAGTCCTTGTTTAGTCCTGGTCTAGTCCTGGTTTAGTCCTGGTGATCGGCTTGGTGTTTGTGGTGTATATATTCATTTTCATGTTTGTGGTTCTGGTTCTCGGGTTTTTCTTCCTGATAATAACGTCGTTGCGTCACTGGATACTCGTTCCTGATTGGTCGACACGGCTCGTCTGACGCGAAAAGTTCAGCATTTTCAACTTCTTGACGCTGACGCCTTGGACGCGCGTCTTGACCAAAACGTTCAAGACGCGCCGCGCTGACGCCAGATTCGCGCCGCGCTGACGCTGAAGACGCACCGCAAAAACGCAGGACGCTGTAGTCGCGCGTCCACATCGACTTTACATAGAAACTGGACACTTTGACGCTTTGATGTGAACGAACCTTAAGAAATCATCCTGAGTTTACAGAGAACATTTTGTATGTGGAGCGACAACAAAGTCAAATCCCGTTTGTTAATGTAGAGGAGCAGAAGACAAACAGACTGAGCTGCACTTTCTTGTTCTTGTGGTTTTACACAAACATCACGTCTTGGTCTTTGCAGTGGAAGGTGTTTCTTGGTGAACAGTTGGAGCCTTTCGCTTTGACGTTGACTTTTAAACTATGTAACCGATGTTGAGCGAGGGATCGGGATTTTGTTTTGTCGTCGCTCCACATACAAAATGTTCACCACTTTGCCCTGACGAAGACCATGTTGCTGTTCAAAAGCGTTGGCGTCCCTTCGTGTAATAAAGGACTTTTAGTATATTCAGGGGGAGCGTCTCGGGTTTGTACCTTACCCTTTTTTACATTGTCCTGTAACGGCTCGTTTTCTGTTTTAAGACCACTGCCATAACCCTCGTAGAGCACCTCTACTGATACTTTTAACTCTTTTATGACCCAGTGAAGCGCTCTACCTCTTGTTTTATCTAACATTTCTCAAGCCGTTTTCCGCTGTTAGGATCCAACAACAATGTTCGTCCCACAGTCACCAACCTCGGCGTCATCTTCAACAGTGATTTTAAATTTGATAAACAGATTAACAATGTTTTAAAATCAAGTTTTTATCATTTGCGACTTTTATCTAAAGTTAAACCTTTTTTATCTTTTAAACAATTTGAACAAATTATGCACGTTTTTATTTCATCACACCTGGACGACTGTAATGCACTTTATTCCGGCATTTCGCAAAACGCACTTTACCGACTACAGTTCGTCCAAAACTCTGCAGCTCGACTTTTAACAGGAGCAAAAAGGAGAGAAGAGCACATGTTACGACGCAGCTCGTTTGGGGTGAGGGAAGAAACAAAAATAAAACCAAGACGTAAAATGGAATAAATTAAATAATGTTTAATTAACAGGAATGTAAAGGTAAATGAACAAAACACTAAAAATATACAGAAAACAACCTAAACTAAGAAACAGAACAACAGAATAAACAGAGTTTTGTGCCATAAAAGGGTCACACAGGCTTACACAAAAAACAAGTGGTAAAACTTAGGGACACACACGAAACTAAAACACAAGTTCCCCAAATTAAACCACATAAACCCACAAACAGAATCGAGTGACCAAACCAAAAAAAGGCACAAAACCAAACTAAACTCCACACACAAACACAAAACAAAATGGCAGACTGACCGCCAAGACCAACAGCCCCGAACAGGTGCTGCAATCTCCTTAAATAGGGGGCGTGGCTGCAGGTGAGGTGGGCGTCGACCTGCCCCACCAATCACAGACCAGGACTCCTGCAGCAGGAATCAAGAAAACTGCAGAAATATTAGAACTAGGGCCTGGGGCCGTAACAGCACATCACCTCAATCCTCGCGTCTTTGCACTGGCTTCCTGTTCATTTTAGAATTGATTTTAAGATTTTATTGTTTGTTTTTAAAGCTTTGAATGTTCTGGCCCCACAGTACGACTCGGACCTCATCCAAATTTATACCCCTGAGGTCCGAGGTCCGGCTCCAGCTCAGGGCCTAAGACGAGACTTAAAACCAGGAGGACAGGAGCTTCTCTGTGGTCGAGCCTAAACTCTGGAACCATCTGCCGCTTCACGTTGGAGCAGCTCCACAGTGGAGAGTTTAAAATCTCGTCTGAAGACCCACTTTTATTCTCTGGCTTTTAACACTGCGGGAGTTGTTGCTCCTCTGTGTCTTTTATTTATTTTTATGTGTTTTTATTGGTTTTACTGATTTAATTTTAGTGCTGTCATGCGATTAAAAAAATTGAGAGATTAATTAATTATGATCTGTAATTAATCTAATTAATCTCATTTTAATCTCATCTAAAAATTGCTGAGAAAAGCTTCAATTTGAGGTGTTTTCATTTAAATTCATTATTACATTATTGTGGCAGATCAAAAGACTGATATAGAACAAACAAAAGTGACATTATAAAGTCATTTATTGTTTAACAAATCTCTCCAAATTGTCTGTTGAGCCCAAGTCTCTTCGCGTTTTGTGTGGGTTTCCGGCAATGAGTGGAATTAGCGAAATAAAAAAATGTATAAATGTGTTTTTGTGTGTGTGTGTTGTTGTCCCAGCAACACATAAAAACAGGTTTTATAATAAAGCAACTCACATACAGAAACAGTAAAGTTAGAGATTAAAAATGAGATTAACGCGATTAAAAAACATAACGCGCTAAATATGACTGTAATTAATTAATCACAGTTAACGCAATAATTTGACACCCCTAATTAATTTATTTATTGGTTTATTTCTATTCTATGATTTAGTTTTTATTTTTATTTTACTGGTTTTATTCTTTTAAGGCTAGTATTATTTTAGTAATTTACTTTATCATCTTATTGTTGTTATTTTTGATGTATTTGTGCAGCACTTTGGAAACAGTTCGTTTGTGAAATGTGCGACAGAAATAAAGTGGATTGGATTGAACAATTACGATGTTATGAATCCCAAAACTAAAAGACGACAATATCAGAACCAGAAACAAAAGTGATCTGGTTCAAAAGACTTGAAAAGATCGACTTTGTCAACAGACTCGTCCCACTGGGAAAACAAACATGGAGGTTTGATCATCACTTTTTCAGAAAATCCTTCCCAGTGTGATTTGTGTGATGACCTGAAGTCTGAGATTCTTGATGCGTCACTTGATCCTGTTTGCGTGAGGAGGACAGAGGTTGTTTCCTATTGGTTGTTTTCATCTGTGGGCGGGGCTTACACTTATAGAGCCATTAAACTTCCTCCTGCAGCTTTACTCCGTCCCCAAGCAAAATGTGAAAAGTCCTGGAACCGATGCGTCTGGACTTTGAAACAGAGCGAACGTTTGTGCTCGGATCAAAACGTTTCACTTTCCTCCAGACACGGCGGAACATGAGGAGCTAAACCAGGTCTAAACCAGGTCTAAACCAGGTCTAAACAGGTCTAAACCAGGTCTAAACCAGGTCTAAACCAGGTCTAAACCAGGTCTAAAACAGGTCTAAACCAGGTCTAAACCAGGTCTAAACCAGGTCTAAAACCAGGTCTAAACCAGGTCTAAACTAGTCAAACCAGTCTAAACCAGGTCTAAACCAGGTCTAAACCAGGTCTAAAACCAGGTCTAAAACAGGTCTAAACCAGGTCTAAACCAGGTCTAAACCAGGTCTAAAACAGGTCTAAAAACAGGACTAAATTAGGTCTAAAACAGGTCTAAAACAGGACTAAATTAGGTCTAAACCAGTTCTAAACCAGGACTAAACCAGGTCTAAACCAGGTCTAAAAACAGGTCTAAACCAAGGTCTAAAACAGGTCTAAAAACCAGGTCTAAAACAGGTCTAAAAACCAGGTCTAAACCAGATCTTAAACAGGTCTAAAAGGTCTAAACAGGTCTAAACCAGGTCTAAACCAGGTCTAAAACAGGTCTAAACCAGGTCCTAAACCAGGGTAAACCAGGTCTAAACCAGGTCTAAACCAGGTCTAAAACAAACAGGTCTAAAACCAGGTCTAAAACTAACAGGTCTAAACCAGGTCTAAAGGTCAAACCAGGTCTAAACCAGGTCTAAACCAGGTCTAAAAGGTCTACAGGTCTAAAACAGGTTAAACCAAGGTCTAAAACCAGGTCTAAACCAGGTCTAAACCAGGTCTAAAGTCTAAAACAGGTCTAAAGGTCTAAAACAGGTCTAAAACCAGGTCTAAAACAGGTCTAAAACCAGGTCTAAACCAGGTCTAAAAACAGGTAAACCAGGGTCTAAAACCAGGTCTAAACTAGGTCTAAACCAGGTCTAAACCAGGTCTAAAACCAGGTCTAAAACAGGTCTAAAACAGGTCTAAAACAGGTCTAAAAGGTCTAAACAGGTCTAAACCAGGATCTAAACCAGGTCTAAAAGTCTAAACAGGTCTAAACCAGGTCTAAACCAGGTCTAAACCAGGTCTAAACCAGGTCTAAACCAGGTCTAAAACCAGGTCTAAAACAGGTCTAAAACCAGTCTAAACCAGGTCTAAACCAGGTTCTAAACAGGTCTAAAACAGGTCTAAAACAGGTCTAAAACAGGTCTAAACCAGGTCTAAACCAGGTCTAAAACCAGGTCTAAAACCAGGTCTAAACCAGGTCTAACCAGGTCTCAGGATAACCAGGTCTAAAACCAGGTCTAAAACCAGGTCTAAACCAGGTCTAAGGTCTAAACCAGGTCTAAAACAGGTCTAAACCAGGTCTAAAACCAGGTCTAAAACAGGTCTAAACCAGGTCTAAAACCAGGTCTAAAACCGATCTAAAACCAGGTCTAAACCAGGTCTAAACCAGGTCTAAACCAGGTCTAAAACCAGGTCTAAAACCAGGTCTAAACCAGGTCTAAAACCAGGTCTAAAACAGGTCTAAACCAAAACCAGGTCTAGTCTAAACAGGTCTAAAACCAGGTCTAAAACAGGTCTAAAACAGGTCTAAACCAGGTCTAAACCAGGTCTAAACCAGAGGTCTAAACCAGGTCTAAAAACCAGGTCTAAAACCAGGTCTAAACCAGGTCTAAAACCAGGTCTAAAAACAGGTCTAAAACCAGGTCTAAACCAGGTCTAAACAGGTCTAAACCAGGTCTAAAACCAGGTCTAACAGGTCTAAACCAGGTCTAAACCAGGTCTAAACCAGGTCTAAAACCAGGTCTAAAAACCAGGTCTAAACCAGGTTCTAAACAGGTCTAAAACCAGGTCTAAACCAGTCTAAACCAGGTCTAAACCATCTAAACCAGGTCTAAAACCAGGTCTCTAAACCAGGTCTAACAGGTCTAAACCAGGTCTAAAAACCAGGTCTAAACCAGGTCTAAAACCAGGTCTAAACCAGGTCTAAACCAGGTCTAAACCAGGTCTAAACCAGTCTAAAACAGGTCTAGGTCTAAAGTCCAGGTCTAAAACCAGGTCTAAACCAGGGTCTAAACCAGGTCTAAACCAGGTCTAAACCAGCGTCTAAACCAGGTCTAAAACCAGGTCTAAACCAGGTCTAAACCAGGTCTAAACCAGGTCTAAACCAGGTCTAAACCAGGTCTAAAACAGGTCTAAACCAGGTCTAAAACCAGGTCTAAAACAGGTCTAAACAGGTCTAAACCAGGGTCTAAACCAGGTCTAAACAGGTCTAAACCAGGAGTCTAAACCAGGTCTAAAACAGGTCTAAAAACCAGGTCTAAACCAGGTCTAAACCAGGTCTAAACCAGGTCTAGGTCTAAAACAGGGTCTAAAACTAAAACAGGTCTAAACCAGGTCTAAAACCAGGTCTAAACCAGTCTAAACCAGGTCTAAACCAGGACTAAACCAGGTCTAAAACCAGGCACTAAACAGGTCTAAACCAGAACTAAACCAGGTCTAAAACAGGACTAAACCAGGATTAAATCTTATATTTGTAAAATAAACTTCTGTCCTCTTCACTGGACGACGGGCGCTGGGTACTTAAAGCTGCACTGTGGAACTTTTTTAGGTAGTGTAGTGGGTCTGACGCCGGCCTGTTTCTATGGAGACGTCGTTGCTCTGTCTGGAATGTTCCACAGTGTCTCAAAAATACCAAGAAAAACAGACGGTGTGACTGTGAGCGGCGTTGCTTCTCCACAGATCTGACTTGTAACTCGGTCTGGTTTGGTCTCTGTGAAGATGGAAAGGTTTAATGTCGTACTGTGGAACATTCCCGACAAAACAAGGAAATCTGTGTGTGATTCGTTCATTAGTTTTTCAAAATAAAACCAAAAATAACAAAAAGACGGAGACCAGACCGAGACTAGTTCCAGGTCCAGGACTGAGACCAGGACTAGACCGGAACAAGATCAGAACTGATACTGATTTACTAGACCTAGATAAGTCCTGGTTTAGTCCTGGTTTAGTCCTGGTTTAGTCCTGGTTCAGTCCTGGTTTAGTCCTGGTTTAGTCCTGGTTTAGTCCTGGTTTAGTCCTGGTTTACCTGGTAGTCCTGGTTTAGTCCTGGTTTAGTCCTGGTTTAGTCCTGGTTTAGTCCTGGTTTAGACCTGGTTTAGTCCTGGTTAGTCCTGGTTCAGTCCTGGACCTGGTTTAGTCCTGGTTTAGACCTGGTTTAGTCCTGGTTTTAGTCCTGGTTTAGTCCTGGTTTAGAGTCCTGGTTTAGTCCTGGTTTAGTCCTGGTTTAGTCCTGGTTTAGTTTAGTCCTGGTTCAGTCCTGGTTTAGTCCTGGGTCCTTTAGTCCTGGTTTAGTCCTGGTTTTCCCAGTCCTGGTTCAGTCCTGGTTTAGACCTGGTTTAGTCCTGGTTTAGTCCTGGTTTAGTCCTGGTTTAGTCCTGGTTTAGTCCTGGTTTAGTCCTGGTTAATCACAGATATAAAGACACATGGGAAAAAAAAAATCTACCTTTTAATGTGGAAAATTACAGATCGTCTAAAGAAAGAGTTTATTTATTACATTTTTTTTCATCATGGTATCGGTATTAGAATCGGTATCGAGTATCGAGTGGGGTTTACAGGGATATTTTTAGACCCTCACAGTTAAACTCAGAGTTAAGGACACGCGCTCTGAGGTGGTTTTATAAATCACGTGGCTCCATCTGGTGGTCAAACTGTGAACTGCAGCTCAAAGACACAAACACAAACAGCAGTTCAAACTTCACAAACTAATATAATAACAAAGAGTAAAAAAATAAATAAAACAAGTCTGTGCCAACGTAGAAGAGGCGACTTTCAGTGAGCAGAGTGTCTCAGATTCCCAAACACACTGCTGTTTTTTAATTATTTTGTCTGTTTTTATGGTTTTACCCTTTTATTTTCCTGTTAAAATTTCTGCTCTCATTTGATTTTATTGCCGTAAAGGTTTTATGTTACACTAAACTGACTCTTGTGAGCTTTAAGTCGTGTTCTAATGTTGTTTCCTCCTAAAAACAGACCTGGGGATGAGTCTGTTTACGTCTCCAAAGCTCAAAATGCTCTGTTCCACCTCGTGATGTCATGAAGCAGTGTTTTTTTTAAGTTAAAAGTTCCTTTTACTTTTACTTTTTCAGTAGAGATTTGCAATTTTAGTCCTTGTTCGGTCCTGGTGTAGTCCTAGTTTAGTCCTCCTGGTTTAGTCTTGTTTTAGTCCTGGTTTAATCCTGGTCAAGTCCTGGTTTAGTCCCTCTAGTTTGGTTTTGGTTTAGTCCTGTTTTTAATCCCATTTAAAAGTCTTGGTCTTGTCTCGGTCTCGACCTTTAAAAGTCTTGGTCTTGTCTCGGTCTCGACCTTTAAAAGTCTCGGTCTTGTCTCGATCTCAAGCCTCAAAAGTCTCGATCTTGACTCATTTTTAAAAGTCTCTTTTTTTCCCCTCAGTCTCGACCTTTAAAAGTCTCAGTCCTGTCTTGGGTCTCGACTCTCAAAAGTCTTGGTTTTGTCTCAGTCTGGACCTTTAAAAAGTTTTGGTCTTGATCTTTAAAAGTCTCGGTCTAGACTCTATAAAGTCTTGATCTTGTCCCAGTCTCGACATTTAAAAGTCTCGGTCTTGTCTCGGTCTCGACTCTCAAAATTCTCGGTCTTGTCTCGGTCTCTTGACTCTCAAAATTTCGGTCTTGTCTCGGTCTCGACCTTTAAAAGTCTCGGTCTCGATCAGTCAAGACTCTCAAAAGTCTTGGTCTTGTCTCGGTCTCGACCTTTAAAAGTCTCGGTCTTGTCTCGGTCTCAACTCTCAAAAGTCTTAGTTTTATCTCAGTCTCGACCTTTAAAAGTCTTGAATCAAACAAAACACACTTCCAGGTCTGAACCCTTTAAATCCAGTTTTATTTTACATTCAAACTGCACAGTGTTTTATTTTTGTTCATGAAAAATTCTCAATATTGAATAAAAAAATCTAAACTCTTCCCTTCTGAGCGGCTCCTGGTTTGCACCTGGTGACCTCAGCGAGTGGCCGCCTCCCAAACATCTCCACGTTTGGCCGCAGAAGAGACAAAAGCCCCAGAAACTAAAACACGTGGATCTCGCTCCGGTTCTTGGAAAACTGCACCGATCACCAAAAAGCCGAGTTCTTGGAAACATCACTGAGTCTCCGTGTGCGGCTCCGGGTCCTTTAATTATCCACGTTTTTGTCCGTCCGCTCGTTTCTCCGCGGATCCCGATCCTCCCGATCCTGATCCCGATCCCGATCCTGATCCCGATCCTGATCCCTATCCCGATCCTGATCCCGATCCCGTCTGAGGTTTTAAAAAACTCTCAACTTCTCAAACTGTGGCACAGGTACAAGATGATTTAAAGTGAATTTAAAATCTGTTTCTGAAATGTTATAAACTGTAAAAGTCTGAGATTCTTGTGAGGTTTAAGTAGTAGTAGTTGTAGTAGTAGTTGTAGTAGTAGTTGTAGTAGTAGTTATAGTGGTAGTAGTGTAGTTGTAGTACTAGTAGTTGTAGGAGGTTAAGACTTGTTTTAGACCTGGTTTAGACTTTGTTTAGACCTGGTTTAGACCTGGTTTAAACCTGTTTTAGACCTGGTTTAGACCTGGTTTAGACCTGGTTTAGACCTGGTTTAAACCTGTTTTAGACCTGGTTTAGACCTGGTTTAGACCTGGTTTAGACCTGGTTTTAGACCTGTTTTAGACCTTTTAGACCTGGTTTAGACCTGGTTTAGACCTGGTTTAGACCTGGTTTAGACCTGGTTTAGAGTTTAGACCTGGTTTAGACCTGGTTTACCTGGTTTAGACCTGGTTTAGACCTGGTTTAGACCTGGTTTAGACCTGGTTTAGACCTGGTTTAGAGTTTAGACCTGGTTTTAGACCTGGTTTAGACCTGGTTTAGACCTGGTTTAGACCTGGTTTAGACCTGGTTTAGACCTGGTTTAGACCTGGTTTTGACCTGGTTTGGTTTGGTCCTGGTTTAGACCTGGTTTATTTTAGACCTGGTTTTGACCTGGTTTGGTTTAGACCTGGTTTAGACCTGGTTTAGACCTGGTTTAGACCTGGTTTAGACCTGGTTTAGACCTGGTTTAGTTTTACCTGGTTTAGACCTGGTTTAGACCTGGTTTAACTGGTTTAGACCTGGTTTACCTGGTTTCCTGGTTTAGACCTGGTTTAGACCTGTTTAGACCTGGTTTAGACCTGGTTTAGACCTGGTTAGTCCTGGTTTAGACCCTGGTTTAGACCTGGTTTAGTCCTGGTTTAGACCTGGTTTTAGACCTGGTTTAGACCTGGTTTAGACCTGGTTTAGTCCTGGTTTAGACCTGGTTTAGACCTGGTTTAGACCTGGTTTAGTCCTGGTTTAGACCTGGTTTAGTCCTGGTTTAGACCTGGTTTAGACCTGGTTTAGACCCTGGTTTAGACCTGGTTTAGACCTGGTTTAGACCTGGTTTAGACCTGGTTTAGACCTGGTTTAGACCTGGTTTAGACCTGGTTTAGACCTGGTTTAGACCTGGTTTAGTCCTGGTTTAGTCCTGGTTTAGAGTCCTGGTTTAGACCTGGTTTAGACCTGGTTTAGACCTGGTTTAGTCCTGGTTTAGACCTGGTTTAGACCTGGTTTAGTCCTGGTTTAGACCTGGTTTAGACCTGGTTTAGTTTAGACCTGGTTTAGACCTGGTTTAGTCCTGGTTTAGACCTGTTTAGTTTTACCTGGTTTAGACCTGGTTTAGTCCTGGTTTAGACCTGGTTTAGACCTGGTTTAGACCTGGTTTAGTCCTGGTTTAGTCCTGGTTCCTGGTTTAGACCTGGTTTAGACCTGGTTTAGTCCTGGTTTAGACCTGGTTTAGACCTGGTTTAGTCCTGGTTTAGACCTGGTTTAGTTTACCTGGTTTAGACCTGGTTTAGACCTGGTTTACCTGGTTTAGACCTGGTTTAGAGTCCTGGTTTAGACCTGGTTTAGTCCTGGACCTGGTTTAGACCTGGTTTAGACCTGGTTTAGACCTGGTTTAGTCCTGGTTTAGACCTGGTTTAGTCCTGGTTTAGACCTGGTTTAGACCTGGTTTAGACCTGGTTTAGACCTGGTTTAGTCCTGGTTTAGACCTGGTTTAGGCCTGGTTTAGACCTGGTTTAGTCCTGGTTTAGACCTGGTTTAGTCCTGGTTTAGACCTGGTTTAGTCCTGGTTTAGTCCTGGTTTAGACCTGGTTTAGACCTGGTTTAGACCTGGTTTAGACCTGGTTTAGTCCTGGTTTAGACTGGTTTAGACCTGGTTTAGTCCTGGTTTAGACCTGGTTTAGAGTTTAGGCCTGGTTTAGACCTGGTTTACCTGGTTTAGACCTGGTTTAGACCTGGTTTAGACCTGGTTTTGGTTTACCTGGACCTGGTTTAGTCCTGGTTTACCTGGTCCTGGTTTAGACCTGGTTTAGTCCTGGTTTAGACCTGGTTTAGACCTGGTTTAGACCTGGTTTAGTCCTGGTTTAGACCTGGTTTAGACCTGGTTTAGTCCTGGTTTAGACCTGGTTTAGACCTGGTTTAGACCTGGTTTAGACCTGGTTTAGTCCTGGTTTAGACCTGGTTTAGACCTGGTTTAGTCCTGGTTTAGACCTGGTTTAGACCTGGTTTAGGCCTGGTTTAGACCTGGTTTAGACCTGGTTTAGTCCTGGTTTAGACCTGGTTTAGTCCTGGTTTAGACCTGGTTTAGACCTGGTTTACCTGGTTTAGACCTGGTTTAGTCCTGGTTTAGACCTGGTTTACCTGGTTTACCTGGTTTAGTTTACCTGGTTTACCTGGTTTAGACCTGGTTTAGTCCTGGTTTAGTCCTGGTTTAGACCTGGTTTAGACCTGGTTTAGTCCTGGTTTAGACCTGGTTTAGTATAAAAAGTTTTAAAATATTCCCGTTTGATTTGTTCAGGCGTCGGAGCTCGTTTCATTCTGACACTGATTAACCCGGAATGTTCCGCAGTGGCATTAACAGCTCCACTGGACGTTTATTCAGTCACAGGAGGTTTTATAACAAATACAGAGAGAAACTGAAAAATCTGATGAAGCGTTTGACGGATCCTCCACCAGAAAAGTGACACAGTGCAGCTTTAAATAAAACGCTGCTCGAGAAGAATTTAAAAATGAATTTAAAGGATTTAGATGTTATTACTTTGGAAAGTTTCACAGTGTGGCATTAATCACATGGAGTATGAAAGGACTGAACCAGGACTAAACCAGGACTAAAACAGGACTAAAACAGGACTAAAACAGGACTAAAACAGGACTAAAACAGGACTAAACCAGGACTAAAAACAGGACTAAACCAGGACTAAAACAGGACTAAACCAGGACTAAAACAGGACTAAAAACAGGACTAAAACCAGGACTAAACCAGGACTAAACCAGGACTAAAACAGGACTAAACAGGACTAAAACAGGACTAAACCAGGACTAAACCAGGACTAAAACAGGAACAGGACTAAAACAGGACTAAAACAGGACTAAACCAGGACTAAAACCAGGACTAAACCAGGACTAAACCAGGACTGAACCAGGACTAAACCAGGACTGAACCAGGACTAAAACAGGACTAAACCAGGACTAAACCAGGACTAAACCAGGACTGAACCAGGACTAACCAGGACTGAACCAGGACTAAAACAGGACTAAAACAGGACTAAAACAGGACTAAAACAGGACTAAACCAGGACTAAAACAGGACTAAAACAGGACTAAACCAGGACTAAACCAGGACTGAAACCAGGACTAAACCAGGACTGAACAGGACTAAAACAGGACTAAACCAGGACTAAACCAGGACTAAAACAGGACTAAACCAGGACTAAACCAGGACTAAAACAGGACTAAACAGGACTAAAACCAGGACTAAAACAGGACTACTAAAACAGGACTAAAACAGGACTAAAACAGGACTAAACCAGGACTAAAAACAGGACTAAAACAGGACTAAAAAACAGGACTAAACAGGACTAAAACAGGACTAAACAGGACTAAACCAGGACTGAACCAGGACTAAAACCAGGACTGGACTAAAACAGGACTAAACCAGGACTAACAGGACTAAACAGGACTGAACCAGGACTAAACCAGGACTGAACCAGGACTTAAACCAGGACTAAACCAGGACTGAACCAGGACTAAACCAGGACTAAACCAGGACTAAACCAGGACTAAACCAGGACTGAACCAGGACTAAACCAGGACTGAACCAGGACTAAACCAGGACTAAACCAGGACTAAACCAGGACTAAAACAGGACTAAACAGGACTGAACCAGGACTAAACCAGGACTGAACCAGGACTAAAACAGGACTAAACCCGGACTAAAACAGGACTACACCAGGACTAAACCAGGACTAAACCAGGACTAAAACAGGACTAAACCAGGACTAAACCAGGACTAAACCCGGACTAAAACAAAACTACACCAGGACTAAACCAGGACTAAAACAGGACTAAACCAGGACTAAACCAGGACTAAAACAGGACTGAACCAGGACTAAAACAGGACTAAAACAGGACTAAACCCGGACTAAAACAAAACTACACCAGGACTAAACCAGGACTAAAACAGGACTGAACCAGGACTAACCAGGACTAAAACCAACAGGACTAAAACAGGACTAAACCCGGACTAAAACAGGACTAAACCAGGACTAAAACAGGACTAAACCAGGACTAAACCAGGACTAAAACAGGACTGAACCAGGACTAAACCAGGACTAAAACAGGACTGAACCAGGACTAAAACAGGACTAAAACAGGACTAAAACCGGACTAAAACAAAACTACACCAGGACTAAACCAGGACTAAACCAGGACTGAACCAGGACTAAAACAGGACTAAACCAGGACTAAACCAGGACTAAACCAGGACTAAACCAGGACTAAACCAGGACTAAACCAGAACTAAACCAGGACTAAACCAGGACTAAAACAAGACTAAACCAGGACTGAACCAGGACTAAAACAGAATTAAAACAGGACTAAACCAGGACTAAAACAAGACTAAACCAGGACTAAAACAGAATTAAAACAGGACTAAACCAGGATAAAACCAAGACTAAACTAGGACTAAACCAGAACTGAACAAGGACTAAACCAGGACTAAAACAAGACTAAACCAGGACTAAAATAGGACTAAACTAGGACTAAACCAGGACTAAAATAGGACTAAACCAGGACTCAACCAGGACTAAACCAGGACTGAACCAGGACTAAACCAGGAGGACTAAACCAGGTCTAAAACAGGACTCAACCAAGACTAAAACAGGACTAAACTAGATTAAATTATGAACAAAACTGGTTCAGACTGGTCTTCTCTGGCGGGAGTTTGAAGTGGTGGGAGGAGCCAAATTAACACTAAGGGAAGTTGAATTAATTCAACCAAATCAACTCTGGCAAATAACCCCAACTCCAACACACATTTAACTTTCAAACAGTTAAAATATCACTTTTTGTGTTCAAAACAACTCTGAAATATTTCACCCTGAAATATTCACACTGTAGAGGGGGGCCCATGTGAAGCTTTTTTGCCCTGGGCCCAACAAATTTCTGACGACGGGCCTGGCTTCACCTGCTTGTTTCCATGGAGACAGGTCATTTTAATGCCAATTGGTGAAACATTCCAAGCAAAAGCAAACACAACTCCCCAGAGACAAACACGTACCACCAGAAACGTTACGTAATGCTGCTTTAACTTCAAAACCGTCCTGTTTAAATCTGTTATTTTTCAGTAAACTTTGGGCTCTACGTCAAAATTTTACTTTTTCACTTTGAGACTCCAGATGTTTAGCTCTGGTTTATGTTCAATGTTTCTATAATTACTGGACCGATCCAAATAAAACAATTCAGTAACAGTTTTAAAACAAAAAGTATGTAAATAAATGAATAAATAAATGAATAAATAATCAAATACATACATACAGACGTACATAAAAGTGTAAATGTCTTTATTTACTGTGATTTACCTGCAAGTATTAAGATAAAAAAAAGATAAATTATTAAAATATTTGTCACATTCTTTCTAACTAATGAACTCATTAGCATATCGTCACAGGAATCAGATCTTGATTTGGATTTGATTTTTATTGGATTTTTTTATTGTCAAACAATCAAAAAAAAACATGAAAATACTTTGTGATTTTTAAGCAAAAATAGAACAATCTGTGATGAGAGGAATTTTATTTATTTTATTGTTTTTATTTATTCATTTTTGTTAGTTTTCAGTATTTCAGTAAGAGTATTTCAACATCTGCCGCTCTGTGTCAAGTAAAAACAGCTCCACATGACGTCTCCTCTTCATCAGATGAAGGTCTCCCGGTGCAGAGGAGACATTTGCTCTCATTAAACACCTTCACCAAAGAACTTCTGCTCTGTTCCGCTCCTCCCCATCGGATCAAGAACATCCGATGCAGAGGAGCATGTTCCAGGCGGTGTTTACTGTGGGGCTCGGTCTACTGCCCCCTACAGGACCTGTGTGGAGCTAGCGCCCCCTACAGGACCTGTGTGGAGCTAGCGCCCCCTACAGGACCTGTGTGGAGCTAGCGCCCCCTACAGGACCTGCAGAAAATGCGGCGCAGTGTTCGGCAGAAGGAGCTGAGTCTGCTCCTCTGTGGCATCACCACGTGTCTCAGGATGGTGTCCATCGTGGTCTGTAAAAACTCATCCTCGTTGATGATGGCAGAGAATTGAACTAATTTCTTTGAGGAGCCTGTGCACAGGTCTTTGTACACGGCCTCCGCCACTTCCACGATGTTCTCTCTGTCAGGTCTCACCCTCACGTTCCATTCACACATGTTTAACTGCAGCAGCTCAACCAGTGTGATGAACATGGAGCGCATTTCAAACATGTTTTTGGTCTGAAGGACGCGCTTGCTCACCTCATAAGCCAAGCTCCAGATATGTTCTGCCTCCCACTCATATTGAGAATGTCCAGGAGGGCCTTGGGGACTTGTGACAGTTGGGGTGGTCTGGTCTGGTCTGCTCTTTGAAGCGCTCCGCACACTCTCAAAAGTCCCAGTCCCAGTCTCAGTCTCAGTCTGGTAACAGGGTGCACAGCTCTGAAGCTTGGTCCTTTGGGCACTCACCTGTACCTGAGACAGGTTCTCAGTGAAGAGTGGCTTTGTTTGAAGCTCACTCTACATATCCCTCTGCTGTTCCTGCAGAGATGTAGCGGAGACTTGAGCTCTGGAGTCCAAAATTGAGAAATCCTCCTCCTGTTCATCCTCTAGGGGAACACTGCACGGGTGACAGAATAAGAGTTTACCCAGATTCAGCTCTGCAACTTTCTGCTTCCTCCTCCTTTTGCGCCGGACACAAGGTGCACAGCTCTGAGCCAGTTTCTCTTGCTCCTCCTGATCCACAGAGGCTGAAGAGGCAGATGTGGGCTCCGGCAAAGATGTAGCACCACAGATCTGAGTCCCCTGCTTGGCTGGTGCTGAGTCTTCATCCTGTTTATCTACGGATGTGTGGGTTTCACGTGGGAGTAGGGGGTCGAGTGTTCTCCCACTGGGTGCAGTGCCGGGTCTCACGTTAAGCTGCAGGGGAGACTGAGTAGAATCCGGGGCCCATGATGCACAGTGCTGCTGGTTTTCAGAGGTTGGTGTCACTCCCAACCCATTCTGTCTCAGTTCTCTCGCAACCCTGAAACGCTTGATTCTCTCCTCCATGTCCGTGTCCACAGGCTTTGGTGAGGCCTTCATCTCCTTCAGAGATGTAGAGCGAACACGTGAGGATAGTGTGTCCTGAGAAGTTGAGAGAACATTAGACGTTTCCTCTTCAGGGGAGAGTGTCTGATCACGCGGCTTACGGCAGCAGTTAAATAATTTTCTGGCCGTGCTGGCGATCTTGTTGAGCCTGTGATTCGGCGTGGTGTAAAGTGGTACACTCTCGTTTACCACTGGTTTGTCCCCCTCAAAACTGGTGCGGGACATGGCCGAGTTGACTCTGGAGGTCATCTCACTGCTCACCATCTCCACGACCTCGTCCATGGACTGAGTCTCTCCTGAGGTCCTGAAGCAGAACTTGAAAATGGGGGCCAGTGAAGCCTTCACTGCCTCCTGTGACACCTGGAGATCACTGGAAAGGCGACCTTGGGCAACGTGATCCACTAAAACCCTGAGTATCACCCTGGAGCTAACCAAGATGAGTTCCATGAATGTGTCCTTCATCTGGTGTCTGGGCTCCAGCATCGACAAGTCCACACTGCTGTAATCGAGCCCCAAGAGGGAGTCAAGCAGAGGTCCAATTTTCTGTGATAATCTCTTCACTAGAGCTTCATCCAGGGGGAAACTGCCACTGCCTTGGACGTCTGTGGACTGGGACGATGAAGGTCGAGAGCGACGGGTGTATCTCCTCAGCTCGTTCAGGCTTTCAGTGTCCGACAGCCCACGTCTGCGTCCCGTCCTGCTCCTCGGCAACTCGTCAGGCTGTGGTTTGACTGAAGGAGTCCGGCTTCGTCGGATCTCCTCAAACATGCGCCTCATCTCCTCCGGGGTAAATCCTTCAGTGTCTTTGTCTGCCATTACAACGAAAAAACTCTCAAGGTTGGTGAAAAAAAATGTAAATCAGTAACTTCTGTGGAGTAAAGTTTGCACACTGCTTTTGTCGAGCTCAGCTAAACGTGCCTTTTCCGGTAAACGATTTGTGATTTGCGATTTACCTATTCTTATAATCTCCCCGAGGCCAAACAAAGCTTTGAGTTAAAGACCACGAAGCTTTGAAGTTCAGCTTTGAGTTCTGAAGTCGCCACGGTAACAAGGCTTTATGGATCTCAAAGTTTTGAAGTTCAGCTTTGAGTTCCGGCGTTGCCACGGTAACAAGGCTTTATGGAACGTTACATGTATGACGTCATCGGCGCCGTGAACCTGATGGAACTGGGAGGTTTTCAGGTTCTAGAATGTGATGACGTCATACTCCCAGACGGGGGCAAGAGCCACGTTTCCCTGTTGACTGAGGCCGAGTGTTGTTAAGAAGTCGCTGATACGAGACAAACCGTGTGTCATTCAATAATTTGTTTGTCAATATAAAACCAAAAATAATAATAAAAAAAAAAAAACAGTTTCCTTCATTATTTGTCTCCAAAACCAAAATGAAAAATTTTATTTTTTTCAGTTTTCGATTTTGTGTTTAAATGAAAAATGGAAAAACGGATAACGGCCGTTTCCAGTTTACATGACTTCTGTGACTGTGATGCCGGACTTTTGCACCGCATACGAACTGATCCAGGTCCAGGACCAGACCGGGACCAGAGCGAGACAGACTGGGACCAGAGTCCGAGCTTTGACTCCGAGCCTCAGCCCCGGTCTAGTCTCGGTCTAAGTCTGACTAAACAGGACTGAACCAGAACTGAACCAGGACTTAAACAGGACTAAACCAACTTCTCAACAAGGAACCACTCACCCACTGGTGTTCACAGACAGCGAAGTGTCTTGCCCAAGAACACAACAACAACGTTTCATGTGTGGGAGCTGAATATTAAGTGTAAAGTAAAGCTGTTTAAAGTCACAGTGCGGAACATTTTACGCAGGAAAAAAAAAAAAAAAACACATCCAACCAGACACACAGTTTGAAAATTGGTCATTTCTCTGATTCGTTTGTTAGTTTCCACCTTGGCTCTTTTTTACATTTAATTATGACAAAAAAGTTCAAAACTCCGACTTCTAAAAACAGATCCTTAAACTTCAGATCCCATGAAAAAAAACAAAAACAAAACAGAACGTAAATAAAGACGACAGTGACACGAGAGACTTTCTACAAATTTATTCGGACACATGAAGTGCGCATGATCAGAGTTTACTTCAGCTTCTTCTTGGGGCGCAGGTTGTTTGTGTGTCCACATTTCTTCTTGCGACAGTTGACAGCGCGCGGGTGCAGACGAGCGTAACATCTGAAAGAAACAAACGCCGTCAGGAACGAAGAAAAATAAACGTACTTACGGGTTTCTAAAATGGATATTAAAGTGTGTTTTTGTTTAATATGGTCAGAATAATTATCTTCAGGAACAATTTGATTTGAACACATCCGTTTTGTATCTGGGGAAAACTTTATAGACTTTAAAAACTAAAAACCTGACTCACGCTTCTTTAAAAAGGCAAAGTGTAAACTCTAAAAGGCGAAGAATCCGTGTATCAGTCGTTTTTCAAAATAAAACCAAAAATAAGAAAACAAAAAAAGCAACTGTTTTCTTCATTATTTGTCTCCAAAACAGAATCAATTTTTATCCAGTTTTCAATTTTGTGTTTAAATAATGTAAAAAAAAAAAACAGATAATGGGTGTTTCCTGTTTCCATGACTTAAACTGTGATGCCGGACTGAACCAGGACTGAAACGGTCTCAGTCCTCCGGTCCGGTCCCGGGTCCCGGTCCCCAGGTCCCAGTCCTCAGTCCCGGTCCCCAGGTCCCAGTCCTCAGTCCCGGTCCCCAGGTCCAGTCTCAGTCCCAGGTCCCATGTCTCAGTCCAGGTCCCATGTCTCAGTCCCAGGTCCCATGTCTCAGTCCCAGGTCCCATGTCTCAGTCCCAGGTCCCATGTCTCAGTCCCAGGTCCCATGTCTCAGTCCCAGGTCCCATGTCTCAGTCCCAGGTCCCATGTCTCAGTCCCAGGTCCCATGTCTCAGTCCCAGGTCCCATGTCTCAGTCCCAGGTCCCATGTCTCAGTCCCAGGTCCCATGTCTCAGTCCCAGGTCCCATGTCTCACCCCGAATTCACACCAGGAGCTGCAGCTGCGCTTAACGTAGGCGGAGCTGCGCGTACACGTAAATTTCAAAGTTTCAATTCACACCAGAGCGTCAGACGCTCCTGCTACGCAGCCTGCACATCTTCTCACTGTTTTCAGACATCACATTTTGTACTTGCTTTTTATAATTTATTTTATGTTAAAGTGTATTAAGTTAGAATGTGTATTAAGTGTATTGTGAATTAAGTGTACAACTGCAACGCATTTGCGTTTAATGAGGTTTAAATCTATTAGCACAAACATTAAACACCTCAGTTTTTTTCCCCTTAATAAGGTAAAATCACGTATAATTAACATACATTATGAGCGTGATTAAAATCTTATGTCCGTTCAGGTAATAAGGCCTATACTTTTATATGTTGATACAGATGGATAAGGGAAAATAGTCGCTGAAACGGGCGAGTTTTAATGTTCTGGAATTTTAAGGGCGGGTCAGGACTAATTCAGGTGTAAACCAGGTCTAAACCACGTCTAAACCATGACTAAACCCGGACTAAACCAGGTCTAAACCAGGTCTAATCCTGGAGAGAGAGAGAGATAGCGAACCCTGAGCCCCGCGGAGCAGGTGTCTGAAAAGCGCGACGGCTGCACGTACCTTTTCACCAAGCTCTGCACCGGTTCTTTCGCCCGCGGACACTCGGGGCTAAACGGAAGGACCTCCGAGCACATTCAGACATGAGTCTTGGTTCTGGTTTAGTCCTGGGTTAGTCCTGGTTTTGTCCTGGGTTAGTCCTGAGTCCTTACAGAATTGGTGTCTGACATCGTAAATCACGTGCGCGTTGTTTATGTCGCTGTCTTGACTATAGTTAAATTATTTTGAAAGGGCATCGGAAGTTTATTTTGACACCACGTGTTTATTTCCTGTCTTTCCCCTGCTAAAAACCTTGGAGATGCGCCGTTGACGCTGCAAAATTAGAAGTTCAACCTATCTCGAGCAGCGCGTCAGCGTCAGACGCTCGTTGGACGCGCGTATGACACTGTCGGGTGTAATCATGAAGAAAATAGTTGCTTTTTTGTTTTATATTGTAAAAAACGAATGATACACGGATTGAGAAGTACGTTAAAGGTGGACGTACTTGCGGCAGATCATCTTGTCGCAGTTGTATTTCTGGGCGAGCTGCCTGAGCGAGGGCTCGATGATTCCTCCACGCAGACGCAGCACCAGGTGAAGAGTGGACTCTGAAACACAAAACAGCATCATGTTTAAAAACTGAATCACTGGAGCAGGGTCAGAATCTAAAAGTGGACTCCAAATACAGAAATAAAAACAGAAACACAAAAGCTTCAGCAGCAGATACTCCCCGCCCCCGTGGGCTCTACACAACAAACTAGGGACGGGCATTCGATGACATTTTCTTAATCGATCGTCGGAAGAATTAAGGATCGATTAGCGATTAATCATTAACGTTTTTATATTAAAATGATCATCATTATTATTACTATCTGCACTAATCTGCATAAATAAATTCAACTTTACGACATAAACATAACGACTCTAGATCCACATCAGCTGTTTGACATTATAATGTGTTTAATTCAGTTTTGTTCAAATCTCACACAAACAAAACTTAAAACCACATCACTAATTTACATAAATTAAGTGAAGATAAAACTCCAGCTCTTGTGTCGCTGATGTGGTTCAACTTGTGTTGGATTAAAAGACATGACTCAGGTGAATACAGGTCAGTGTGACCAGATTTGTGTTTGTCAAAACCAGGACAGCGTACGGGGGGAGGGGGGCGGGGCCTCGTCATCCACATTGAGCGACTCTCACCTGGAAAAACTTTTTCCCACTGGACACAGAAACATATGTGCTGCTTTATCCACTGTGCACATGGACTCACACTTGTCCCAACGCAACGGAAAGTGTGGAATTTCTTCTACAAATCCTGGTTAAATCCACATTTGTGCTTCGGTTCGTTACAGACTGACCCACTGTTTGTGTCTCGCTCCTTCTGATGCAGAGACACATGTACACACCTGTTTGGTCAGACTACAGCAACCTACACTCAGTTTGTCGATTAAAATTAACATAATCGATGAAATTCTTAATGATCAATTATCGATTAATCATGCCCATCTCTACAACAGACCAACACAGATTTGTGAAAAGTCAAAATGTTTCAGACTTTACCTTTCTGGATGTTGTAGTCGGACAGAGTGCGTCCGTCCTCCAGCTGTTTGCCTGCGAAGATCAGACGCTGCTGATCAGGGGGGATTCCTAAAGCAGAAGACACACGTCAAGACTTTGAGTCAAAAAATATAAAATAAAAACAACAGGACTTTTTCTTTATGCAACTGGCCTCAAACGTTAACATGAGTTTTTCCCAAATGGAAAGGAATTCAACTCCACTGGCCCCTGCTCATCAAGGTGGAACATTCCAGGTTCATTTGACCTTCTGATAATTTATGTTATTTGAGTTTTATTTTTCAGACCAAAAGTTTCTCGGACCTGACTGTTTAGACTACCCACTGCAGTCAAAACTGTCAGGTACGAAAAACTGTCTGAAAAAAGAATCTAATAACAAAGCAGATGAGTCTCGTTGATATACCACATTAATACATTTGATTTTATTATTAACTTCAGCCAAGTTAACCAAGTGTTAAATAATGCTGAACATTTTCAAAAGAACATTTAATTCCATTTGGACAAAAGATTTTTGAGTCCTAAATTAAGACCATTTTCGATCTGGTGTGGACTTTGTTCTGTCCTGGTCTAGTCCCAGTTCTGATGCCCTGAAGATGAGTCTTCAGTTCTACCAAGAGTATCACTAAACTCATTTGTGACCAGGAATGTGCAAAAATATCGATATATCAGTAAGAGGTTTTTTTTTTGGTATATTCTACAAAATTATGTTGTTGCAGCTGAAGTTTTGTTGATTGTTCAGAGGAAGGAAACTTGTTTATATGACACATTTGACATTTTCACAGTTTTTAAATTAAAATGTTTGTGCTTCATATGAACGTTGCACAAGAGGAAGTGGTTTAACAAAAACTTTTAGCCTCACAGACATGATTTAGACTTCTTTTTTTTTTTATTAAACTATATCAAATCGATTTGAAATATATCGTTTCCAATCAAAAGTGCACTGTATCCAGGAAAGTCTGTGCAATTAATCAAATTTTTACCGTGATTTCAATCTGTGTCAAACAATCTCCAAACACTTTCCCATAAGTTTATTTTGGGATTTTTTTTGTATAAATAAGTATATTTATTTTATTCTTATAAATATATAGATTGTAGAGCAGCTGGATACATAGTTTATTTTGGATACATTTTAGTTTTTATGTGCCTAATTTGATGTTCAAATGTTTATTTTATTTTATGTTTCATACATCACAAAACTGCAGATACAGATCTGTAGCCTATATTTTCAATTTGAGAGTTTTGCATAAATCATCAATAAGTTTTTTTTTTTTTGAGAGAGAACCGCTGAATAAATGCATCGCGTAACTAGAAAATAAACGTTGGAATAATCACGATAATGATTTTTTCTATAATCAAGCCGCTCTATATCGAGATTTGTATCGTATCTGCAACTGCTTAATGATACTGAGACCTTTTTGTGACAGAATGATATCTTTTCTAATGAATCTACCTCGACCACTGAAGATTTATACAGATGAGTAAACTTGTCTAAGACACTTTAAAGCACAGGTGTCAAACATGCGGCCCGGGGGCCAGATCCGGCCCTCCAAGACCTTTAAACTGGCCCTCGGCTGATTTTCTACTAAAATATTTTACTTCTATTTTTTATTAAAATCTTGTTAATTTTCTGTGGTGTTTATCACAGCAGCGTCTCCAGCGTCTCTGTACGTGGCCCCTCCCACCAGAGCAGCACAAATGAAGACTTGTCTCTTTCCAAACGCTCTTAACTCTTTCCCCCATGAAGACGACATTTGACGACCCCCCTGTTCCCTTAATGACGACTTCTGACTCCTCCGCTGTTTCACTAAAGACATGATTTGATGAACTTTAGAAATGGCTCAGTTTTTCACATTTAAACAGAGACTATGATAGGTGGGGGCCACTACAACCCACACTAGGCTGACCATTAGGATTCAAGGAGATGTTTTCGCAGATTTTTTCCGAAGTTAATCGAAGTAGTGATGATGGTAGCTTCCGGAAAAAACACAACACGAAACACGTGCAATGGAAAGATCGCAGCGCTGCGGCGCACAGTTTTAGAAATAATGAGCGGACGTATTTTATGGATAAGTTTAGAGAAAGGGACTTTTATAGATTTAAAGTGATGATGAGGGTGATTATAAAGTGGAAAACAGCGATGGACTTACAGAGAGTGAAACTTACAAAGATGAGAATGCCGCTGATGCGTCTGTATGGAGTCCTGCGATATCCGAACAAACTGTCCGGGCTTTATACTCGATTATGAACCAAAATTGCCCTGAAATCACTCGTGGAAGTTTTCTTTTATGCAATTATGCTCTATGGGCAGCCCTAGTAATATATGTATGGGTTGTTCCTAGTAGGCGTCCAGGGGGGAAAGAGTTAAAGGACGATCGTTTTGACTGTTGACCGTGACACCCTCATCAGAAAAATGTCCAACGTGAGAAAAGTGGAGCCGAGTGCAGGATTTTACAACAAAAATTTACTTATTCCTCTTTATACAAGTTAATGTTAAACAAGTTAATGTTAAAACATTGTGTTGAAATTTTATTTTTCTTAAAGTTTCAGGTTGTTCATAATATTATAATATTTTGTAAAAGAAAGAGTTCATCAATTAAAAAAGATTTCTGTAATAGATTTGTGTTTCTCTGCACAAATATTTGAACTTGTTATTTTTGGGGTTTATATGACATGAGTTTTCTGATCCGGCCCCTTGGGGATCAAAGTCGGTTGGATACGGCCCCCGGACCAAAATGAGTTTGACACCCCTGCTTTAGAGTCATGTCTCTCTCCTCTCATTTCCTTGTCACATGAGTCCGTTCCTCACCCTCCTTATCCTGGATCTTGGCCTTCACATTCTCGATGGTGTCGCTGGGCTCGACCTCGAGGGTGATGGTCTTCCCCGTGAGAGTCTTCACGAAGATCTGCATGTTCTCCGACTGTGGACACAAGAGACGGTCAGAGGCGTGTGCACTGACAACTCCTTCAGCTCTGTTTTTATGGAGTATGAAAACTTCCAGAAATATTCATGTGCATATTTGTCTGTAGTTGAGCACAAAATAAATCTTTGTAAACTCTAGATTAAGTCCAGTCGTACATAAAATGTCCTGTGTTTATTTTATCCATCAGGATACGAATTGAAAAGTTACGACATCAAGAATTAAAATTACAAAATGAAAATTTACGGTTACACTTTCTTCAGAACAAATACGAATTCACAGACGAAATACATCATCACTTCATAGGCAGAAGAAACATTGATCGCTCTGGTTTAGACCTAGTTTAGACCCCATTTAGACCTGGTTCAGCCCCATTTTAAATCCAAATTTTAGTCCTGGTTTTAGTCCCAGTTTAGTCCTGGTTTTAGTCCCAGTTTAGTCCTGGTTTTAGTCCCAGTTTAGTCCCGGTTTTAGTCCCAGTTTAGTCCCAGTTTAGTCCCGGTTTTAGTCCCAGTTTAGTCTTAATTTAGAACCGTTTTAGACACATTTTGGACCTCATTTAGTCCTAGTTCAGTCCTGTTTTAGTCCTGATTCAGCCCTGTTTTAATCCAAATTTTAGACCCCATTTAGTCCTGGTTTAGATGCATTTTAGACCTCATTTAGTCCCTAGTTCAATCCTGGTTTTAGTCCTAGTTCAGTCCTGGTTTTAAGACCCAATTCAGTTCTGATTTAAACCTGTTTTAGTCCTGGTTCAGGCCTGTGAAACGTATTTTTGACAGTCGAGTCGCGTCTGTGAATTCGTATTCGTACTGAAGTGTAATAAAAAATTCTCATTTTGTGATTTTTATTGTTTTCAATTCATATTCTGACGGATAAAATACACACAACATATTTATCTTATGTACGACTGGACTTGTTTGAGCGTTTACGAATATTTATGCTCAACTACAGACAAATATGCACACAAATATATCTGAACGCTTTCGTACGTCATACTTTAGCCTAAACCGGGACGAGAAACGTGAACAGCAACGCAACCAGAGCCTTTACAACAACCAGAGTTGGGAAGGAGACTTTTAAAATGTAATCCCCCTACAGATTACATACACCAATATGTAGTTTGTAACATAATCCATTAAATTACTTAAAGTGAGTAATGTAATCTGAATACTTTGGATTACTTGATTTGCTGTAGAGAAACAAATACGAGGAAATCTTCACATAAGTTTTGTCTGATAAAAGAAAATAAGAAGCTCAGACTTTACTAAACTGTATTAAAAATATTATTGATAGAAGATGAGATGTTAAATCCTGTTTTAGACCTGGTTTAGACATGGATTTAGACCTGGTTTAATCCTGCTTTAGACCAGGTTTAGACTTGGTTTGGACCTGGTTTAGACTTGGTTTGGACCTGGTTTAGACCTAGTTTTAGACTAGGTTTAGACCTGGTTTTAGACCTGGTTTAGACATGGATTTAGCCCTGGTTTAGTTCTGCTTTAGATCAGGTTTAGACTTGGTTTGGACCTGGTTTTAGTCCTGGTTTAGTGTCCAGCAATGAGGGGAATTACCAAACAAAACAAAAAAAAGAGATTTAGCCCAAAATGTGAAAATAGGAAAATCCCGTCATGTAATCCATTTATTTCAACAAAGTAACTGTAATCCAATTACCACTCACTGAAACAGTAACTGAATACAGTTACTCATAATTTGTACTCTGATTACTCTGGTACATGTAATCTGTTACTCCCCAACATTGACAACAATATTTAACACCTGATTGTACAATAATATGAAGTAGTGCGAACTAAACCGAGCAGATTATTATGTTCAAATACAATTTAGCATTTTAGCCGAGTTAGCATCAGAGAGCTACAGTACAGGCCCGGCCACATGCGGGTCTCTGCGCGGCGTTTCTTACGTTTTCCGAACCTTTAACGCGACGCAGCTGGTGATGAGAGTTAAAATACGGTGTCGGAAGTTTACGATGACGGACGTAAATGTTCGCGATGTGTTTTAAATGAGAGTTTTGCTGATTAAAGTGTTAAAAAGTGTCGGAGCAGCGTGGACTCACCGGCCGCGAGCAAAGCCTCGACGAAAAGAGGGCGGAAGAGGCGAGCGCGCTGTTACGTCACATCCGCTCAGAGGAAGCGACGTTTCTTTCTTTTTTTTTCTCCTTTTTTTCTTTTTCTTTTTATTTATTTTATTTTTTTGTTAAATTGCAGATTATCAAATACAAACAACAACAGCACCTTATAAAAGTATAAAGTATAAAATAATAAATAATAACAAATTAATAAAAACGTATTCACATACACCGCGATACAGACAGTGTTGTGGAGTAACAGATTACATGGACCGGAGTTATGTAATCAGAGTACAAATTTTGAGTAACTGTATTCAGTTACAGTTACTGTTTCAATGAGTAGTAATTGGATTACAGTTACTTAGATGAAATAAATGTATTACATGGCGGTATTTTCCTGTTTTCACTTTTTTTTCCTTCTTCTTCTTTCGGTAACTCCACTCATTGCTGGACACTAAACCAGGTCTAAAACCAGGTCTAAAACCAGGTCTAAACCAGGTCTAAAACCAGGTCTAAACCCGGTCTAAACCAGGTCTAAAATCAGGTCTAAACCAGGTCTAAAACCAGGTCTAAACCAGGTCTAAACCAGGTCTAAAACCAGATCTAAACCAAATCTAAACCAGGTCTAAAACCAGGACTAAAAGCAGGTCTAAACCAGGTCTAAACCAGGTCTAAACAAGGACTAAACCAGGACTAAAACAGGACTAAAAGCAGGTCTAAACCAGGTCTAAACCAGGTCTAAAACCAGGTCTAAAACCAGGACTAAACCAGGACTAAACTAGATCTAAACCGGGTCTAAACTGGGGCTAAAACCAGGTCTAAATCAGGACTAAACCAGGACTAAAACCAGGTCTAAATTAGGACTAAACCAGGACTAAAACAGGTCTAAACTAGATCTAAACCAGGTCTAAACTGGGGTTAAAACCAGATCTAAACCAGGACTAAAACGAGGTCTAAACTACACCTAAACCAGGACTAAACTGGATCTAAACTGGGGCTAAAACCAGGTCTAAACCAGGACTAAAAACAGGTCTAAACCAGGGCTAAAATCTGGTCTAAACTAGATCTAAACCAGGACTAAATCCTGCTGTGTGGATGTGTCTTGTCGTCTTCTATCAATAATATTTTTAATTTAGTTAAATAAAGTCTGGGCTTTTTATTTTCTTTTATCAGACAAAACTTCTTATGTGAAGATTTCCTCATCTTTGCTTCTCTACAACAAATCAAGTAATCCAAAGTATTCAGATTACATTACTGACTTTAAGTAATTTAATGGATTCTGTTACAAACTACATTTTGGTGTATGTAATCTGTAATCTGTAGGGGATTACATTTTAAAAGTAAACTTCCCAACTCTGTTTAGTGCCCAGTGTTTGTGTTGCCTGCAGCTGAATCCTCTTTTGTGTTTGAAACTTGACTCCAGGTGGGAACAGTATCAACATCTCCACGTTCGCCGCCGCTCGCCGTCGCCCCGGAGACCATCGCAGCATTTTTCACCTGCAGCGGCCACAGAGGAGAAGAACACGACCGTAACATTTGAAACATGGCCAGAAGAGAGGGGAAACAGCGCTCTTTCCTGTCCACAAACATCCCTCTTGGATACGAGATCGACCCGGACGAGAATATTCCGGTTTATAAGAGGGACTACACGCCGTTCAGCGTCAGGAAAACTGAGCCGGCGCCTGTTCCTCCTCCTGCCCTGGTGACACACAGAGATGCCAGGTACGGAACATCGTTTATTTCATTTACGTTTTTTGAATTTTAAATATTTCTCACTCAATTTCTCACTTTCTAAATCTGAAAAAAACATGTTTGAATTCAGAATTTCAGTTGATTCATTTTTATGTATACTTTTTGAATGTGTTTAAAATTTCAAAACAAAACATTCACCTTTTACTTTACCATAGGCTGAAACGCACCGAGACTTTGTAAGTTGTCCATTAAGACATGCCTTGAATTAAGGCCAATTTACAGTCCAGCGTCAAATCGTCGACGCGTACCCCCTACGCAGAGCCTCTGCGTCGACCGACGTGCACCTTTGAAATTTTCTAACTACGCGTCAAAACGGCGCAGACGGCAGGGGAAGCGACGCAGACGATAAGAGCTGTGATTGGTCCTCTGTACCACCGCTCTGTATACACTTCCTGTCAGTTTTTCTTTCTTTCAGTTTATATTGAGAAATAATGTGTTAATGCAGTTTTGCACATATGTGTTTACATTTTACAGAAACGAAACTTAAAACTGCATGGCTAAACTTACATAAACAAAGTGCTCATAAAACAGCTCACTCCTGGTACACGGTTCAGCTTCTGTCGGACTTAAAAAGGACACGACTCAGTGGAATATGAGTGTTGTTTCTGTGACAGAGTCACATTGTACTAATGGTGAGTCTGTTCTGTGCGTTTATCGTGTTACAGATGGTTCATGTTAAACTTTTCAGAGATTATACGTCTGCGGGACATACACACAGACCGTATATATGAATGGACAGATATCGTCGCCCCCTAGCGTTTTGGCACTGAATTACTTCGCGGTGCACAGACTTCAACACAGATCCATAAATCAAAAACGACGACGACAAGGCAACGGCTGCAGTGCGTGTTCAGTCGACGCAGATCTATACTTCAGCCTTAATGCCGCGCGAACAGTCGACCGCGTCCCTTACACCGCGTGGACAGTCCTTCCTTCTGTACAGCGCGCCAACAGTCCCCTTCTTCCGTACGTCGTGCTGCCTGCGCAACAAAACCAGAACTCAACCAGAACTAAACCAGGACTAAACCAGGTCTAAAACAGGATTTAGCTAGGACTTAACCATGCCGCCGGATCGCCCACCGCGCCTCCTCTCATACGCAGCCCAATTTCTTTCGCTTCTCCGTGTTTGATAGAGTTTAAGAAAGTAAAGGTTCCCATCCTGCGGGACTTGTGGGCGGGAGCGGGACTGAAATTTACAATTCTTACCTCTAGCTCAGACCCTGCGGAGGCTCGGAGTCAAAGCTCAGACTCAGCTCTGGTCCCGGTCTCAGTCCCGCTCTGGTCTCGGTCTGGTCCCGGACCTGGATCAGTCCTGGTTCAGTTCGTGTGCAAAAGTCCCACATCACAGTCACAGAAGTCACGTAAACGGGAAACGGTCGTTATCCGCTTTTTCCATTTTTCATTTAAACACAAAATCGAAACTAAAAATAAAAAAAATAAAAAATCGTTATCTGTTTTTTCATTTTGATTTTGGAGACAAATAATGAAGAAAACTGTTTTTTTTTTTTTTTTTTTTCTTATTTTTGGTTTTATATTGACAAACAAATTATTGAATGACACACGGTTTGTCTCGTATCAGCGACTTCTTAACAACACTCGGCCTCAGTCAACAGGGAAACGTGGCTCTTGCCCCCGTCTGGGAGTATGACGTCATCACATTCTAGAACCTGAAAACCTCCCAGTTCCATCAGGTTCACGGCGCCGATGACGTCATACATGTAACGTTCCATAAAGCCTTGTTACCGTGGCAACGCCGGAACTCAAAGCTGAACTTCAAAACTTTGAGATCCATAAAGCCTTGTTACCGTGGCGACTTCAGAACTCAAAGCTGAACTTCAAAGCTTCGTGGTCTTTAACTCAAAGCTTTGTTTGGCCTCGGGGAGATTATAAGAATAGGTAAATCGCAAATCACAAATCGTTTACCGGAAAAGGCACGTTTAGCTGAGCTCGACAAAAGCAGTGTGCAAACTTTACTCCACAGAAGTTACTGATTTACATTTTTTTTCACCAACCTTGAGAGTTTTTTCGTTGTAATGGCAGACAAAGACACTGAAGGATTTACCCCGGAGGAGATGAGGCGCATGTTTGAGGAGATCCGACGAAGCCGGACTCCTTCAGTCAAACCACAGCCTGACGAGTTGCCGAGGAGCAGGACGGGACGCAGACGTGGGCTGTCGGACACTGAAAGCCTGAACGAGCTGAGGAGATACACCCGTCGCTCTCGACCTTCATCGTCCCAGTCCACAGACGTCCAAGGCAGTGGCAGTTTCCCCCTGGATGAAGCTCTAGTGAAGAGATTATCACAGAAAATTGGACCTCTGCTTGACTCCCTCTTGGGGCTCGATTACAGCAGTGTGGACTTGTCGATGCTGGAGCCCAGACACCAGATGAAGGACACATTCATGGAACTCATCTTGGTTAGCTCCAGGGTGATACTCAGGGTTTTTAGTGGATCACGTTGCCCAAGGTCGCCTTTCCAGTGATCTCCAGGTGTCACAGGAGGCAGTGAAGGCTTCACTGGCCCCCATTTTCAAGCGCTTCTTCAGGACCTCAGGAGAGACTCAGTCCATGGACGAGGTCGTGGAGATGGTGAGCAGTGAGGTGACCTCCAGAGTCAACTCGGCCATGTCCCGCACCAGTTTTGAGGGGGACAAACCAGTGGTAAACAAGAGTGTACCACTTTACACCACGCCGAATCACAGGCTCAACAAGATCGCCAGCACGGCCAGAAAATTATTTAACTGCTGCCGTAAGCCGCGTGATCAGACACTCTCCCCTGAAGAGGAAACGTCTAATGTTCTCTCAACTTCTCAGGACACACTATCCTCACGTGTTCGCTCTACATCTCTGAAGGAGATGAAGGCCTCACCAAAGCCTGTGGACACGGACATGGAGGAGAGAATCAAGCGTTTCAGGGTTGCGAGAGAACTGAGACAGAATGGGTTGGGAGTGACACCAACCTCTGAAAACCAGCAGCACTGTGCATCATGGGCCCCGGATTCTACTCAGTCTCCCCTGCAGCTTAACGTGAGACCCGGCACTGCACCCAGTGGGAGAACACTCCGACCCCCTACTCCCACGTGAAACCCACACATCCGTAGATAAACAGGATGAAGACTCAGCACCAGCCAAACAGACTCAGATCTGTGGTGCTACATCTTTGCCGGAGCCCACATCTGCCTCTTCAGCCTCTGTGGATCAGGAGGAGCAGGAGAGGGTCCAGCGGAGTGGGCTTCTAGAGAAACTGGCTCAGAGCTGTGCACCTTGTGTCCGGCGCAAAAAGGAGGAGGAAGCAGCAGAAAGTTTCAGAGCCGAATCTGTTCTGTCACCCGTGCAGTGTTCCCCTAGAGGATGAACAGGAGGAGGATTTCTTGATTTTGGACTCCAGAGCTCAAGTCTCTGCTACATCTCTGCAGGAACAGCAGAGTGAGCTTCAAACAAAGCCACTCTCCACTGAGAACCTGTCTGCAGGTAATCAGGAAGAAGTGTTTAAGGCAGCTGCACAGGAACAGGTGAGTGCCCAAAGGACCAAGCTTCAGACGGTACATCAGGACCTGGTTCAGAGCTGTGCTCCCTGTGACCAGAGTCAGCCTACGTCTGAGACTGAGACTCTTGACACTGTGTGGAGCACTTCAAAGAGCTCTCTGAACAGGCTCCTCTGCTGTTACCCACGACATGCTGTGGAACCAGAGGAGAATCAGGGGGAGGCCTCACCTGTTCCAGGTCAGGACCCAGGACAGACCTCGCCCCCCTATAGACATTCTCAATATGAGTGGGAGGCAGAACATATCTGGAGCTTGGCTTATGAGGTGAGCAAGCGCGTCCTTCAGACCAAAAACATGTTTGAAATGCGCTCCATGTTCATCACACTGGTTGAGCTGCTGCAGTTAAACATGTGTGTGAATGGAACGTGAGGGTGAGACCTGACAGAGAGAACATCGTGGAAGTGGCGGAGGCCGTGTACAAAGACCTGTGCACAGGCTCCTCAAAGAAATTAGTTCAATTCTCTGCCATCATCAACGAGGATGAGTTTTTACAGACCACGATGGACACCATCCTGAGACACGTGGTGATGCCACAGAGAAGGAGCAGACTCAGCTCCTTCTGCCGAACACTGCGCCGCATTTTCTGCAGGTCCTGTAGGGGGCGCTAGCTCCACACAGGTCCTGTAGGGGCGCTAGCTCCACACAGGTCCTGTAGGGGCGCTACACAGGTCCTGTAGGGGGCGCTAGCTCCACACAGGTCCTGTAGGGGGCGCTAGCTCCACACAGGTCCTGGGGCGCTAGCTCCACACAGGTCCTGTAGGGGCAGTAGACCGAGCCCCACAGTAAACACCGCCTGGAACATGCTCCTCTGCATCGGATGTTCTTGATCCGATGGGGAGGAGCGGAACAGAGCAGAAGTTCTTTGGTGAAGGTGTTTAATGAGAGCAAATGTCTCCTCTGCACCGGGAGACCTTCATCTGATGAAGAGGAGACGTCATGTGGAGCTGTTTTTACTTGACACAGAGCGGCANATCGTATTTGTACAAAACAAAATACAAAAAAGTATTCAGAAGGATGTAAAATAAATTCTGTACATCAAAGCTACTATACAGACAATTAACTGGTTAATGCTGAAAAGTCATCTCAAAATATGTCTATAAATTGCCACAAACTTTAACAAAGTGCTCCAGATATACTGGTTATCATTCATTTTTAACATAAACTTATTCATTTTGCCGCTCAATGGGCTGGAAATGAGGAGATGCTTCAGATAGAAAAATAAAACTCATGTGGATTGATTGACATTATCAAGGTAGTTGTTTTCCTTCTGGTCACCTACTGGCTACATTTATGATCAAAATCACAACGAGCGCAATACAAAACACTTCCAATACAATGATCATGATGATGTATAGAAAATGTCTCATCAAAAAGTGGTGTAATCATATTGTGTCTAAATGTGTTTGTTGACATCCAACACACACATTTTATGTTTGCTACTTTTAAACTCTTTGAGTTTTCTGACCAACTGCATGTGATGTTTATAGTTTTGTTTTACCCACATTGTTGATGTATTTCAACAGGATAATAAAAATAAATAAATAAATAAATACATCTTTTGGAGGAACATGGAGTATTACATGTGAATATTACAATGAAATTGCAAGAAAACAACCAAACCGGGTTATTTTTGACTCACTTATTCATCTAAGGGTTAATGTGCAGGTTCAACATTACATAGGTATTACATAGGTAATCAACATTTCAACTTACTCAGAGGCTGAGATATTTCAGAAAAAGATTTTTAGCAGCCATTTTTTAAAAATTCAATATGACCGGCATATAGACATCTAGGCAAATGCAAACATTGATTTTCTAACTCCATATACTATAACCTTTCCAAAAATATATAGCTTAGCAAATCCCCTAAAAATTCCCACTAAGGTTAAAAAATGAATGTATGGAACCAGACAAATACGGGCATATTGGCTTCTAAGTTTTATTTTCATCATTATATTTAGAAAAAATAATGGTATCCATCCCTCTTAGACAAATGATGATTATTACCTTTTCTATGTGAGTGATGGGTAATAGTGTCACTGTGTGTATCCGTCTGCATCAGAGCAGCGTCTGGTGGTCAGCCTGAGTAATTACACTCACAAAGATTTCAGATGAAGTTTATGAAGAACTTAAAATAAAGGAACGTAACGTATTGTGATTCATTACCCCATAGCCGAACAGCTACTATTTAACAGTTCAAATTCATTTCATTTTAAATAGGGGAACCAAACTGGTCATTTTATTCCAGATTCATGTCCAATTTTAAGCTCCAATGGACTAAAAAAAACTATTTAAACAACAACAGCTTATGTCTCTATGGTAGAAAACAAAATAAGTAATTCAAACAGAGACTCTCCAAGTAATCCAAAGTATTCAGATTACGTTACTCACTTTAAGTAATTTAATGGATTCCGTTACAAACTACATTTTGGGGTATGTAATCTGTAATCTGTAAGGGATTACATTTTAAAAGTCACCTTCCCAACACTGGTTGTATCAATATTGCGATTTAACACAACATTGAAATCTCCTCCACACAACAATAAACCTTCAGATTCTTGTGCTACTATATTAAATACAGTTTTAAAAAAGGTTTAATTACTCTCTGGGGGAGCATAGATAGTAACTAACGTGACGAGTTTATTTTCTAATTTACCCTTAACTAACACGTATCTGCCATCTTTGTCGGACACCTCTTTATAAGAGTCCAAATTGACTGAATTTGCTATTAAAATAGCTACTCCCCTTTTCTGACTGGGCTTGTAAGAGCTATAATACATATTTTTGTACCAGAATTTCTTCAATTTTACATGTTCTTGTGGAGGCAAATGTGTCTCCTGCAGAAAGATAACCTGAGCATTCTCTTTTTTGAGCTTAGTTAAAACCTTACTTTCTTTCTTTTAACTGATTGTTCAGCCCATAAATGTTCAATGACACCAGTTTGATATTATTAAAAGGCATGTAGTCGTCCCTCAGATTCAATCAAAATGCAGAGAGCTTCGACTGGTGCCAATATTTTTACTGATTTAAGCAACATCAAAAAGCACCATAAAAACTACACGGGAAAGAAAAACAGAAAAACATGAATATTTAGCAGTCAAATCAAATATACTAACATAAATGATAACTAAACTCAAATTCATCACATTTACTAATATATATAAAACAAACAAACAAGTACCTGGCTCCGCTTTCTGAGGGCTGCAAGTGTTAAACAAGTTGTTACGGTGATATGACATTTCCACATGTCTCAAGCATGGATCTAGCAAGTTGGAAGTGCAGCTCTTTTTTTGGAGGGGTGTGGCTGAACAGGTAAGGCTAGGGCGCCATCTGCTGGAAGGGCAGACATTTACAAGGCATGTACTTTGTGTAACTGTAAATTCTAACTCTCCAGACAACTTAAACTAGCACAGCCCTGAAAAAGTGGCCAACATACAAAACACGTCAAATAAAACGCAAAAATTAAAGAAAAAAGAGTTTGCTTCCAAGTTAAGGTGAACACTTCGCACCCAAAGTCCCCATTGGCTGAGGGGAACTACTCTCCGATGAGGGCCCCTCCCTTGAGGTGAAACACGCAGCCTCTCACATCCAAAAGTCCAACGTTACCCAACAGCAGCGTCGTCATTCTAGCCAAGTCAGTTATTATAAGCTATACCAAAATATAGATATGAAACTTTTTCCTTTCCTTTTTTTAAATTATTTTTTTTAATAAACCGTTTAAAGTCAGAAACACAGAACGATTAACATATTTTCCCCAAGTCTGAGCCGTGTGTACATTTTGACACAAATATCTAGCAGCTGTTGTAGTAGTCGTTGTAACAAACGTCCTCCCTGGTCGCGCTGCGTCCTCCCGAACACTATCCTCTCCACTTAAACGCCGCTTCGTTGTCACTGTGATGCCTGCGAAAGACTCTCCATTTCCGGACTTATCTCCGCTGGATCCAATGCCGGTGTTCCGGTGCACCGGAAGACGTCTCTTTTTGTTTTTCATATATTTGACTTGGTCTGTACTCTTAGGGAACATATTTTCACACAATATAATAACAATATAATAAAAATTATATAATAAAAACAAAAAAACTACATCCGTTCTCTGGCATTAAAATGTATCTTTATAGATGCTGTGTAACTTTTTGGTTGGGGTCCGTCACCTGCCTGGAAAGTTCCACAGTATAACATTAAACACCTTTCATTTAAATGTTTTCATGTTTGATTGCGTTCACACTGGACAAACTTACCGCACTTTAGGGGCAATGTTTTTTTGAGTTTTCAAACAATCTTAACACGTATTTGGTTGTGTTTACGAACGTGTGCACTGCTTCTAACATTCCATGCACGAGCCACACACAGCGGAATAGAATGTAGTGACGTCATCATCTATTCGAATTCCCATTCCAATTCAATTCACAGGTGCCATGGCAACCTTTAAAGCCTTTGAAGTTTTGTGACCTCAAAGCGAAAGAACATTGTAGGTTTAAGTTAGTACACTACATTTAACAGATCGAACTAGACAAGCACTTGTGAAATCTAGCAGTTAAAAGAGATAATCTACTTTATGTTCCATTGTAGATCCGCGGCGTCACCGTCCACATCTTCACTGACAAATACACACAACAGAGACCAAACAGCAGACCCCATGGACAAGTACGAAATAATACAGACCATTGGGGAGGGCGTTTACGGGGAGGTCATGAAATGCCTCAATAAACAAACGGGGCAAATCGTGGCTTTAAAAAAGGTAAAAGCGTCCGATGAAGTAGATGACGTGGTAAACCAAGAGATTTCAATGCTCAACGCAATCAGACATTTCGACCCGGATAAATGTAACTTCATCCGGTTTCATAATCACGTTCAATCTGTTGTGGTGGAGCACTACTTAGAGTTTGAGATGCTGGACCAGAGCGTCTGGGACCTCATGGTGAAGCGACACCACGCGGGGTTTTCGTTGAGCGAGGTCCGCACCATGGCCAGACAGCTCCTAGTCGCATTAGACAGTCTGCGCAGCATTGGGGTCATTCATACCGATATTAAGCCGGACAATATCATGTTAGTGGATCACACGAAGAAGCCGTTTAAGCTCAAGCTAATCGACTTCGGGTTGGCGATCCACAAAGAGACAGTGAAATTAGGCTGTAACATGCAGGCCCGATTGTACAGAGCCCCAGAGGTCATTTGTGCCAACCGCTGACTGAAGCAGTAGACATGTGGAGTCTGGGGGTCTGTCTCCTGGAATTGTATCTGGGCGATGTACCTTTTTGCTCGCTATCGCCATACGATCACATCAGGCAAATTACGCATCTCCTCGGAGTTCCTGATGCTCAGACGATAGAACAGGCTGAGCAAGGGACCATCTTCTTTAAACAGGAGAGTGATGGCGAGTGGAAACTAAAAACGCCACAAGAATTTGCAGGGTCGACACGTAAGGTTCCTAAAATGGGAATGAGTCCACTAGAGGCGGCGAGTGATCTAACACACGGCATCTTAGATTATTATACGGTTGAATCGTGGATCGAGTTCAACGACAGGGTTGCTTATGCGGATTTAATCACGAAAATGCTATGCGTTAATTCCGCAAACAGAATGAGTCCGGCTGGCGCTCTCCAGCACCCCTTTATCACCATGCAACATTTTAGCGGCTACCTTACCAACGCCCTAAACCTGATGACATGTCAGCCCTGCGCGAGTTCTGAGTCAGACATGGCAGCGCACGAGCGAGATAATCACGTTATAACTCCCATGCCCCCTCCCTGCGCCGACCAGAACTCCCAGTGTCACGCTAGAACGTCAGAAGGAGAAATCTGGTGTGGTACAGACGATATAAATGATCCTGTAAACCACGCTGAAAGTAACGATCTGCGACTAGATTCTAAAATTGAACCTAATGAGGAGGATTCTGGAGTTGAAATTGGGCAGTTACAGTTGACCGATTTATACTCAACTTCTTCAGAATCAGGAGAAGAAGCTGAAAGTTCAAACAAAGAGTTGGCTTTCTGTTCTTCTCCTATAGAAACCTATCTGGGAACCCTGTTAGGAACAGACGAGTCGGGCTTTGAGCCGTCAGTCGCTCTATGTTCTCCCACAATACATACTGTTGCTGACGAGCCAACTACAAGCCCACAATCTACGAACAACGCAATTTTAGAGGAGACTGTGGTCGGCCAGCCTTCAGTAAGAAAGAGTCTTGCAACGCTCTTATTACCTGAAGAGCCGGGCTTTGCACCATCAGTTGTTCTGTATCCTCCTATGACCTGTACAATGGATACATCCCAAATGTCTACTGTCATAATCTGGCCTCCCACAAATCCAGTAACATCAACAGATGAACCAAACATCTGCAATGATCAAACTGCGATCCAAGAAGCAGTAATCGTTTGGGATGAACCAAAGGAGGAAAACCTTCTGTGTACTTCTTGTTGCTTAAGTCTCTTTGGCCAGTGTTAAACTTCTTCACGTCCCCATTCTGTCTGTTTTCGGGGGGAAATAAAAAAAGAGGGGGGAAAATCCAGGATGTTTAAGACCTGGGGTAATGTGAGGGAGTTTCTTCTGAGTTAAATCACTGAACGGAACCTTAGCCAAGGAATGTGAAGTTCTTTTGAGAAGGTTTGTTCAGGGTAAATACCCAGAAGAAAACTCACTTTGCTCCACTTTAGATTCTTCCCTTTCCTTTTGATTCTCTGGAGTTTTGGATGCAAGGAAACACATTATAATGGTGTGTCCCAAACTTTAACTACTGACTGACAATTTAACCATGGGTTTGCGCCTTGGTAAAAAAAAAAAAAAATATATATATATATATAGCCGCAAGTGGCAATGATCGGCCCTCGCGCGTGCTTGCGCCGCGCTCCGCAAACGCGCGCCCGCAAACGCCGCAAACGCGCGCCCCGCAAACGCCGCGCCCGCAAACGCCGCGCCCCGCAAACGCCGCGCCCCGCAAACGCCGCGCCCCGCAAACGCCGCGCCTCACATTGACCCTAAACTAAAGGTTTAAGCCTAAACTCAAACCTTACCCTAATCATAATCCTAACCATAGCCCCAACACTAGCCCTAAAAATCTTAATCTAACTCAGCAATTTTCAAAATTTGGCATCCATCCATCCATTTTCGTCCGCTTATCCGGGGCCGGGTCGCGGGGGCAGCAGCCTAAGCAGGGACTCCCAGACTTCCTTCACCCCAGACACGTCCTCCAGCTCCTCCGGGGGGACCCCGAGGTATCCCAGGCCAGCCGAGAGACATAGTCCCTCCAGCGTGTCCTGGGTCTTCCCCGGGGCCTCCTCCCGGTGGGACATGCCCGGAACACCTCCCGAGGGAGACGCCCAGGAGGCATCCGGAACAGATGCCCGAGCCTCAACTGGCTCCTCTCGACGTGGAGGAGCAGCGGCTCTACTCCGAGCTCCTCCCGTGTGACTGAGCTCCTCACCCTATCTCTAAGGGAGCGCCCAGCCACCCTGCGGAGGAAACTCATTTCGAGCGCTTGTATCCGCGATCTCGTCCTTTCGGTCACTACCCAGAGCTCATGACCAGAGGTGAGAGTAGGAACAAAGACTGACCGGTAAATCGAGAGCTTCACCTTTCGGCTCAGCTCCTCTTCACCACAACGGTCTGATACAGCGACCGCATCACTGCCGAAGCTGCACCGATCCACCTGTCAATCTCACGCTCCGTCCTTCCCTCACTCGTGAACAAGACCCCGAGATACTTGAACTCCTCCACTTGAGGCAGAGACTCTCCACCCACCTGAAGAGGGCAAGCCACCTTTTTCCGATCAAGAACCATGGCCTCAGACTTAGAAGAGCTGATCTTCATCCCAGCAACTTCACACTCGGCTGCAAACCGCCCCAGTGCACATTGCAGGTCCTGGTTCCATGAAGCCAACAGAACAACATCGTCCGCAAACAGCAGAGATGAAATCCTGTGGTCCCCAAACTGGACCCCCTCCGACCCCTGACTGCGCCTAGAAATTCTGTCCATAAACACAATGAACAGAACCGGTGACAAAGGGCAGCCCTGGCGGAGTCCAACATGCACCGGGAACAGGTCTGACTTACTGCCGGCAATGAACACAGCTCCTGCTCCGGTCATACAGGGACCGGACCCCATACTCCCAGAGCACCCCCCACAAGTTTATTTTTGTGTCATTCGTATTCCCTAATGCATTTTTGAGTCGTTTGGTGGCGCTGACGAGCCATTTTATTTATTTTTGGAAAATGGAAATAGCCAAAACGTAGGGAAGCGCGAGTTTTACCAGATGGCAAAATTTCAGGACTTTTCGTCATTGTTTAGTGGGTGAAAAATGGGTGAGTTGGTTAGGAGGAAAATAATAAGAAGAAAGAAAGAAAGAAAGAAGGAAAGAAAGAAAGAAAGAATAATATTCCGGTACGAGAACAATGTTCCGCTTTTTTTTGGCCGACAAACTATACGTTTTCGGAAACCTCAGGCGCATTGCTACGTGATGGCGAGGGTCCCTGGTCACTACGGGCGAGTCACATCGCGCCATTCCATTTTTCGGCCACTTGGAGCATCGCTTTGCGATACTAATAGGCCCTTCGCCGGCCTTCGGCGCTCGGGCCTAATGAGATTTTTTTTTAACCCTCTCAGGCTCAAATTAATTTTTAGTATCAGGAAAAATCTGATATTTGGGGAAAATTATCATATGGGGTAGTAATATACAATCCTGACTTTTTTATCCTTTGTAAGCAAAAAAAAAGTATTTTGCACTTCTGGCCGTTTGCGTGTAGTCGTTCTTGCACAGTCTGCATCATCCACGTTTATCAGCCTGGATGGGAGAAACGGCTCCTGAGTAAAAAAAAGGTAATAAAATATGGATATAAGGAGTAAGTAGGTAATTGGAATTTAGCTGTTGCAAATCTGCCACACCTGCCTGGAGAGGGTTAAAGTAAGGCTTTTATTTGCTTTGGGTTTTGTTGTTGTAGTAGCTTCCTCCGTCCAGCGGGGGGCGCGGGCTCGGCTCCGCGGCGGAAGTGGAGCGACACAAAGGCAGCGTTAGCTCCGGGCTAAAGCTAAAGCCACTTTGTGCAGAAATGTCGGATAAGGGTCAGATTTTCCGCGCGCTGGTGACGGAGCGGCTCAGCGCGGCGGCGGAGGAGATCTGCGCGCTGTTCGAGAGAACCGTGGCGGAGTACGAGGAGGAACTGTGGCGCTCCAAACGAGAGGAGAGCCGCAGGAGGGAGCCGAGGACCCCGCGGCTCCTCCTGCAGACCGGAGCCGCGGAGGAGCTGCGCTCTCCGGGCTCACGCGCCGACGTCCCGCGGCCGCACGCGCCCTCAGGTCTGGAGCTAAAGCTCTAACACGGGTTATTTCAGCACGGGAGAGACTCTGAGCTCTGAGCCACTTCTGCTCACGGGTTTGTCTGAGTCTGAGTCTGACCTCATTCTGTGACCTCCTCCTCCTCCTCCTCTTCATCTTCCTCACGCGCAGCTTTAACCACAATGAATGAATGAAACTACAGTTTTACAGGAAGAGTTCAGTAGTGGTCGTCATTTACTCATTTATTTATTTATTTACTTTTGTTTCTTAAGGACATCACAGTTGCATTAGGTCAGAGATGTTCACACTTTTTCATCATGTGATCTACTTACAAAATGACCAAGTCATAATGATCGACCTAATACAAAGCCAAGCAAACTGCACTGAAACACTCTGTGGCCCTTTTCTGGACCCTCCCCCACAGTTTGAGAACCTCTTCTTTAAAAGAACTTCCTCTGGCACTTTACACAAAACTGTGAAAAAAGTGAAGGAAGATTTTTAAATCTGTTTTTTAAAGTTCCAAACTGGAGTTTCATTCTTTTCTGGTTTTGCAGTGATATTTACCAGCCTCTGCACGTTTACCAAACCAAACGCACATCGTGACAAACACAGATGCATTTGTCACTTTTGTTAGACAAACTTCAGCCAAATGTGGCAGTAGATCCGCTCTATGCTGTAGACCTGCTTTGTGCCAACACTGGAACACAAATTTAGACTGGTTTTTGCTTCACGTTTGGTCTTGCTCTTCTAATCAGCCGCACTGTGGGAGGGGCTTGTGTTGGCTGTACGCAGGAAGGAGCGAGAGCGTGAAAAGGCGAGGGGCGGCGTGCTGACGTGAGGCAGATGGACAGGTAGGATGTTTAGGAAGTTGAACCTGCCCTGTGATGCACGCTGGTACACGAGGGCACACGCTGTCGCAGACGAGCCGTGCATAGGGAGCGTGTGTGTTTGTGATGCGCCGTAGAGTCTCCGCGGGTTTCAAATGAGCGCACAGGCTGCACTGAGACGCCCCACACGCTCCTGCACCCGCTACAAGTTTATTACCAACAGCAATGAAATATGATCACACTTGTGGAGTGTCAGACCTCGAGTGAGAGACAAGACCGAGTCCAAACGCGAGTCCAAGACGAGACACGGAGATCTACACACACGACCTTGGAGATCGACTGGTAGATCGAGATCGACGTATTGAGCACCACTGCATTAGACAAACCAGATGTTTTGAGTGTTTTAGCTCAAGTGTCAAGTTTTCAACATCTGTCCATAAAAAATATAAAAAACAGAAGTTACACACAGATCAAATATGTACAGTGCATTTTAAATTCATGCATTTTTGATTGGAAACATACAATAATTTACATTTACATTTGTTGTTGTTGGTTTCCAGTTCCAGAGTCTGACTCAGAGTTTGTCCTGAACATAAAAACACATTTACCACGAGCCGCTCGTCTGGTTTTCACTCTGTGTGTGAACAGTTTATGGTCCTGACAAGTTCTGAAATCAGTATCACAGTTAAAACACTTAAAAAGGAATTTAAGATTATTAAAACTGGTAACATTTTCAATGTAGTAGTAGTAGTAGTAATAGTAGTAGTAATAATAGTAGTAGTAGTAGTTTATTGAGTCATTTTTCTTGTTATGTGATAAAACCATCAGCTGTTGATCTGCTCATTCGTGAATCACTGTAAATATGTGAGCTTCATTTTGCCTCCACTTGTCTCAGTTCCAGAGTTTTGAACATTCTGTCGTTGACTCATTTTTGTGTTTTTACAGACGTGAAGGTGAAATCTGCCACAGAAGAAGAAGAGGAAGAGGAGGAGGAGTGTCGCGGGTACGATGAAAATGACACTCAGACGACCATCATCAAAGAAGAGTTCATCAAACAGGAGGAAGAGGAGCAGCTGCAGGACTTCAGCTTCTTCTCCGGGAAGAACGACGAGGACGGCGAGCACACGGACCACGAGGACGACTGGGAGGCGCCGTGCAGCAGCTCGTTCCGGCGCGGCGAGGCCGAGCCCGAGGTGGACTACTTCAGTCAGGTGTACATGCAGGCGCTGGAGCGCAGCGGGCAGAACCCCAACAGGACGCCCGCCGCCAGGCAGCCCAAGTGCCCCGAGTGCGACCAGGAGTTCGACCTGAAGGAGGATCTGCAGACGCACATGCTGGAGGTGCACGGAGGAGACAAACCCATCAGCTGCCCCGTCTGCGCCCGAACGTTCACGCGCAACGGCTCGCTCAAGCTGCACATGGCCATGCACATGCACGAGAAACCGTACAGCTGCCCCGTGTGCAACCGCGGCTTCACGCAGAAGGGGAACCTGCGCTCGCACATGGCGCAGCACACGGGCGAGAAACCGTTCAGCTGCTCCGAGTGCGACGCTCGTTTCCCCATCAAGAGGACGCTGCTGCGCCACATGAAGCTGCACACGGGCGAGCGGCCGTACAGCTGCCCGTACTGCGACAAGAGCTTCACGCGCAAAGAGCACGTGCGCTTACACATGGCCGTGCACACGGGTCAGGCCACGCCCAAAAAACGCCGCGTGATGCCCACGAGGAGTGAGCGCGACGGAGCCGACACGTCCAACGACTCCAGCGGCGCCGGGTTCTACGGGGGCGGAGCCAACGAATAACGCGCAGGACGCCATGAACGCCACGAACGCCACGAACGCCACGAACATCATGAACATCATGAACATCATGAACATCATGAACATCATGAACATCATGAACGCAGAGGGAGCAGAGACGAGATGATTCGTCAGCTCCTGTGTCTTTGTGTCATGAGTCTAAAATAAGTTTTCGTGTAAAGGCCAAAGGCAGAAACCGACATGTGGGTCAATCTGTGTGAAATCAGCCCCCCCCCCCCCCCCCCATGATCCGTCTCAGATTTGGCTGAAAATATTTCCAAAAATGACCAAGTGAAAGAATCTCAAATTTTATCTCAGTCCCTCGAGTTGTTCCTGAGTTTTGGCGGTGAAATGTTGGGGCCATGTTCACTTTTTCTGAAACATTAAAGTATAAACATGTTTGAGACCAGAACTTCATCAACAATAGAACTAGGAACTAGGAAACTGAACATTTGAGTTATTGTAGATTCTTGGTTTGGTTGTCACTCAATTTTTTTTCAAGTTTTTGAGCTCCAAGATCTATTTCCTCCAAGCAGATCTTTACAAACTGAACCTGAATATTTGACAGAATGAACATTTTTGACACAAATCTCTCACTGTTCTGAGTTTTCATGTGGACGGTGTCGAGTCTCAGTCCAGGTTTGATCTTTTTGGCTCCTTTTTTAGAGCTTCGGTTCCTCATGTGACACAGTTCGATGTTGATCAAACTTGTACCAGAGAAACTTTGTCAGATTCAGATTATTTTAAAGTCATAAAAACATTGACTATTAACTTCCTTCATTTCAAACGGAATTTTTGAAAATGAGTCTTGTGGGTCATTTTTGGTGGAGCTCAGGGACTTTTCCACCTGATACAAAACTTAAATTATCTTTAATAAACTTAAACAGTATTTGTTTGTTCTAAGTGAAGACAGTTGGAGATTATTTGTGGTACTTTGTTTGTGACGGTCAAAACTCAGGAACGATTCAAGGGACTGAGCTAAAATTTGAGATTCTTTCATTTGGTGATTTTAGAATTCTTTTTAAAAAAATTTTCAGCCAAATCTGAGACGGATCTTGGAGGAGATTTCTTGAAAACATCTGATTTCACACGGACTGACCCATGATCATTATTTGTTTGATTTTGTCCAGACTTTCATCTGTTATAAGAAAAAAACTCGAGTCGTGATGAGTTTGTTTAAATGATCCAGAAGAGTTTTGGATTTATTTCTGATCAGGATCGAGCGGCGACACTTTTACACCGAGAAACAGTTTGACACGAGTGACTTCACACAGAACGGTACAGTCTGAATAAAAACACACAAATACTCTCACTTTAAACATCACTGACGTTTAACTGAATTCAAAGGTTTTATTTATTTCATGTGTTCAGACTCTGAGCTGAGACACAACAAAAAGAACGAGGCCAGAGTTTGGATTTTAAAATAAAATATATTTATGAACTAAATCACAAACAGAACACATACTGTTTTTGGACTTTTTGTCTTTGCACGAAAACTTATTTTAGTCTCATGATACAAAAGCAGAGAACAGGAGCTGACGAATAAGTTCAAAGGTCAATTTAGAGCTCAGTATTTTTCAGGATATTTACAGGCGAGTTTGAGCTGGCGTCATTGTTTTTAAAAGCCCGCGTTGCTGCTGGGAAATATTTTGGTCGGAGGCAAGAAACACGGTAGCGTCAAACACAGTGTGTAACCTCGCGTATTTATCCTTGATAATGGTAAATTCCTGCCGCATTATCGGACGCACAAATAGAAGCACGGAAGAAGGAAAATGTCTTTTTCATATTCTGAATGAATTAAACGACTTTCAAACTAGTGACGGGCATTCGATGAAATTTTCTTAATCGATCGTCGGAAGAATTAACAATCGATTAATCATGAACGTTTATATTAAAATGATCATCATTATTATTACTATCTGCACTAATCTGCATCAATAAATTCAACTTTACGACATATAAACATAACGACTCTAGAGCCACATCAGCTGTTTGACATTATAATGTGTTTAATTCAGTTTTGTTCAAATCTCACAGAAACAAAACTTAAAACCACATCACTAATTTACATAAACTAAGTGAAGATAAAACTCCAGCTCTTGTGTCGCTGATGTGGTTCAACTTGTGTTGGATTAAAAGACATGACTCAGGTGAATACAGGTCAGTGTGACCAGATTTGTGTTTGTCAAAACCAGGAACAGCGTACGGGGGGAGGGGGGCGGGGCCTCGTCATCCACATTGAGCGACTCTCACCTGGAAAAACTTTTTCCCACTGGACACAGAAACATATGTGCTGCTTTATCCACTGTGCACATGGACTCACACTTGTCCCAACGCAACAGAAAGTGTGGAATTTCTTCTACAAATCCTGGTTAAATCCACATTTGTGCTTCGGTTCGTTACAGACTGACCCACTGTTTGTGTCTCGCTCCTTCTGATGCAGAGACACATGTACACACCTGTTTGGTCACGACACACACACATACATTCAGTTTGTCCATTAAAATTAACATAATCCATGAAATTCTTAAGGATCAATTATCGATTAATCGATTAATCTTGCCCATCCCTATTTCAAACATCCGCAGAGCAAACGTAGAAGATCCTAACAAACCGTGGACTCCAACAAGTTCAACAACACATCCAGACTCTTGGAGGTTTTCATCTTTTCTGTTGTGAATGACCCAGGAGTTTCCACCAAGTGCACAGCAAAAACTGGAGGGTTAAAATTTTAGGGTAAATTATTTCAGAGTTTTTAACACCAAAAGTGTTATTTTAACTATTTGAAAGTTAAATGGGGGTTCGAGTTGGGGTGATTTGCCAGAGTTGATGTGGTTGAGGTTAATTCAACTTCTCTTAGTGTTACTTTGGCTCCTCCCATTCACCACTTCAAACTCTTGTGAGAGAAGAACCAGTTTGAACCAGTTTTGTCCATAATTTCACCTTTAATGAACTAAAATAAAGTAAAAAATAAAATAAAACACCTCTGCGTGTTGTTTAGTTAAATCAGGATAACTCTACAAAGTGTTATCTGTTTACTCTCAAAACATGAATATAACTCTAGATTTCAGAGTTAAACAGGAAGTTTGGTCCAGCGTTACTTCATGAACATTTCCAAAAATGTTAAATTAACTCTAGAACAGAGTGACTCAGATAAACACTGAGAAAATGTTCAAATTGATTCTGTGAGGGTCGATTTTAACACTCCACTTTTTGCTCTGTGATTGTGGATGTCGCCCAAGTGAATATTTGTCCAGGTAGTTGGAGATTCTGACCAGAAGTTTGGTTTGGTCCAGGTTCTGTTGAAAAGGGTGATTTGTCGTCCGTCGATGTTTATGACCAATTTCTGGTCAAATGGTCTTGGGTCGTCTGCCGTTAGAGTGGAGAAATAACCAGGATCAATACTCTTTACGTGTTTTCTCGCTCCGTCCGTCATGTTCAATTAGTGTTTCTTGCCGCCGACCAAAATAATTCCCAGCATGAAACGCACGCTTTTGTCAACAGTGAAACTCGCAGTGTTCAGCGTTTGGACGGCGCAGAGCGAGTCTCCGAAACGTCAAATCCACAAATACGTTTATTTATTTATTTTTCTCCGTGATGAGCTCCGTCCTCCCGCCTCGACACCGACAGATCACCGCTTCTGGGAGGGCATCTGACGCACGCCACACGCCGCACGAGAGATTTAATTCTGAATCAAAATCATTTAATTCTGAATCAAAATGAATTCTGATTTAAAAAGTCCATGTAAACACTTCAGTCCTTATGAAAATGATGAAAAAGAAAACCCAATCAGACGCTTCCCCACCTCCAGACGCTCACACACGTTAAATAAAAAAAACATTTCACCGGTTTAACACGAAAACAACAACGAGAAGATTTGAATTCAGAAATATTGAACTCAGAATTAAAAACCCTCATGTAAACGTGGACGCTGCTCCTCTGTTCAATCTGCGAGCGTTTATGGCGTCTTCTGAAGTGACCTCTGACCCCGCAGACCTCAGATTTGTCGTTCGTCGTCGTCGTCGTCTTGAGCCTGGACTTTGGCCGAGTCGTGCATGTGTCAGAACTTTAGAGCGAAACTTAAAACTTACTGTAAAAAAAAAAAAAAAAAAAGATGTGTCGATCTTATGGAGTCGAGCTGCACGATACGAGGAAAAGAATCGATATGTGTTCACGGTTTTGTGTTTGCGATACCGATTTGATTTGGTGTTTTAATTTACTTTTTGGCACAAGAACTTGAAGGTCCTTTATGACCAGAAATGGATCCCTGTGAATTTTAAGTCGTGTTCTAATGTCCGTCGTCAAAAACAGAGCTGGAGTCGTGTTTGTTTCATTCACATGTTTGATTGACTCTTTATTATTATTTATTATTTCGTGTGTTTACATCTGCAAAGCTCCAAACGCTCTGCTCCACCCTGTGATGTCATGAAGTGGGAGTTTTCACGTGGACGGCTCCTTTTCCGTAAACCTCAGAGAAGAAAAACGTCCTGACTCGCTGCACAAGACGAAATGTAAACACTGAAAAACTCATTTGTTTCTTTGTACTTCTTCGCAGATATGATATTCACAGAGCAAACTTCTCCAAATCTAAACCAAAATAAATACTTTTTTAATTTCAATCCTTTCAACAGTCATCCTGGAAAAGCTTTATCAGAAAACAATATTTACAAAGACGACTACAAATCACCGAATTAACCACTGATGCTTCCCAAATCTAAACTGCTCATGTTTTTATCTTCTTGTTTCCTTTATTAGCCTTGATTCAGGCCCCGTTTACACGGACACGGGTGTTTTTAAAAACGGAGACATTTCCCTTCGTTTGTTCACGTCGTTTACACACAAACGGAGAATTCGCCTCTGAAAACGAATCTTTCTAAAAACTCCGACTAGAGTGGAGATTCTGGAAAACTCCGGTTTCACGTTTGCTGTTTGTCCAAAGACGAATCCAAGTCCACACACTTCTGCAGATTTACTCCTGAAAACACTCGACTAAACCTGGAATAAAAAGTGAAGACGCGATGACACTTTTGAGTTTTCTGTTCAGGCGTCGTCATATAAACGTCGTTACAGCTTCTTCGGTAAAAGTCGTTGGAGGTGGGAGGAGCACGGAGACCTGACGGAGCTGTGGACGATCCAGAGACCGAGAGTTTAGTCGAGTAAAGCGACAGACACATGCCCAAAAACCGTAACTACGTATAAACAGAACTTCACTACGAAATGGTCAATTGAAACTTTCTGGTTAAGTCTCTTTTGAAAAACTGGGACATTTTCTATTTTTTTTCATAGATTTTGTCAGACTTTAGTCCAGGAGTGTCAAACTCATCTTGTTCTGGGCGTCGTGTCCAACCGACTTTGATCCAAAGTGTCCGGATCAGAAAACTCATGTCATATAAACCCCAAAAATAACAAGAAGTTCAAATATATGTGCAGAGAAACACAAATCTATTACACAAATCTTTTTTAATTGATGAACTCTTTCTTTTACTAAATATTATAATATTATGAACAACCTGAAACTTTAAGAAAAATACAATTTCAACACAAAGTTTGAACATGAACTTGTCTGTAAACAGAATAAGTCAATTTTTGTTGTAAAATCCTGCACTCGGCTCCACTTTTCTCATGTTGGACATTTTTCTGATGAGGGTGTCACGGTCAACAGTCAAAACGATCGTCCTTTAAGAGCGTTTGGAAAGAGACAAGTCTTCATTTGTGCTGCTCTGGTGGGAGGGGCCACGTACAGAGACGCTGGAGACGCTGCTGTGATAAACACCACAGAAAATTAACAACATTTTAATAAAAAATATCATTCAACTATTTTAGTAGAAAATGAGCCGAGGGCCAGATTAAAGGTGTTGGAGGGCCGGATCTGGCCCCCGGGCCGTATGTTTGACACCTGTGATTTAGACTTTCAACTGTGAACAGAACCCGCCGGAAGTTGTCGTCGCATGTTTCCAAACATCTTCCAGTTTTTGGGACGTAAACGTGAACAGAGATTATTCATCTGTCTACGCCTCCAAAGCTCTAAACCAGAGTGTCAAACATACGGCCCGGGGGCCAGATTCGGCCCTTCAAGACCTTTAATGTGGCCCTCGGTTGATTTTCTACTAAAATATTTTAATAATATTTTCTATTAAAATGGTGTTAATTTTCTGCGGTGTTTATCACAGCAGCGTCTCCAGCGTCTCTGTACGTGGCCCCTCCCACCAGAGCACAAATGAAGACTTGTCTCTTTCCAAACGCTCTTAAAGGACGATCGTTTTGACTGTTGACCGTGACACCCTCATCAGAAAAATGTCCAACATGAGAAAAGTGGAGCCGAGTGCAGGATTTTACAACAAAAATTGACTTATTCCTGTTTACAGACAAGTTCATGTTCAAACATTGTGTTGAAATTGTATTTTTCTTAAAGTTTCAGGTTGTTCATAATATTATAATATTTTGTAAAAGAAAGAGTTCGGTAACACTTTATAATAACTACACCTTATTTAGCCTTAATAAAGCATGAACAAAGACTTAATTAATAATGATTCACACTTAGTAAATGTTTAATAAAGGATCATTCGTCTTCACTCTAGAAAAGCTCTCAAAAAGACTAAACTAACAGATAACAGCTGCATGAATGATCATTGTATTGTGTTATTAGTAAATCATTCTCATAGTTTATTAATGATTAATAAATGCTCAAATGGTTAGTTCATGAGTAATTAAGTATGAAATAATTATGAGTAACTATTTACAGCACAGGCAAATTAAGTGCTAATTAAGGTAGTAATAAAGTAGTTACTAAGTGTGAATCATTATTAATTAAGTCTTTGTTCATTATTAATTAAGTCTTTGTTCATTATTAATTAAGTCTTTGTTCATGCTTTATTTAGGCTAAATAAGGTGTAGTTATTATAAAGTGTTACCGATTTCTGTAATAGATTTGTGTTTCTCTGCACAAATATTTGAACTTCTTGTTATTTTTGGGGTTTATATGACATGAGTTTTCTGATCCGGACACTTTGGATCAAAGTCGGTTGGACTCGACGCCCGGAACAAAATGACTCTGACACTCCTGGACTAAATGTTCATGACGTGGGAGTTTTTAAGTGACCAGCTCCTTTTAACTTTTAGTTGAGGAGAGATGAACAACTCCAGGACTGAAAAAAAAAAAAAAGGACAAAACAAAAAAGACGGCGGAGGAAGAACAGTCGTCCTGAAACTCCTCGTACATTCAAAGAGTCGACTACAATCAACTGGCTGTAATATCTCCTCCTCTTGGTGCTTTTTTTTTTAACCTCAAACACGGTCAAAAAAATAAAATTAAAAAAGACAAACTAGATGAAGAAACCTCACTGGTCCTGCTCAGTTCTTCGTGAAGCTGAGAAAACGTCAAAAGAAAGTTTCCAGCGTCTCGAGAACCTACAAACAACTCGAAACCAAGAATACGGAGAAATGGCGCCGTCACTTCTGTGGAGTTTAAAAACACGGTGGAGCTCTTATTGTACCACCCTGTGACATCACCAGGTGGAGCAGAGTGTTTTCTTTGTGTCAGAGAGAAGAGCTCGTGTGAAATGTGTTTGTGAGTTTAAACGTGTGAATGAAACAAAAAAAAAAAACACAACTCCAGGTTTGTTTGTGACGAGGAAACGACTTTAGGACAAAGTGATAAATTAAATAAAATCACAAACAAAACTTCAGTCACTCCACAAAAATAAGAATTTAACTGAAACCGAAGAGAAAAACCGTCACATTTACCTCAAACTGTGAACTTGGTGCTGTTGTGTTCTGTTTGTTTGTTACGACGGAGAAAAAAGCTCAGAAAAAAAAATTAAATGATGCTGGTGCTACGGGAATAAAGTCGTAATATTTCGACATTAAAGTAATAATTTTATGAGAATAAAGTCGAAGTCAAAATAAAGTGGTGAGATTATGAGAAAATCAGCCGCTCATTAAGTCTGAGTGAGTCTGAGGCTGAGGCTCTGGAGAATTTGGAGGATTTTGTACAAGGAGAAGAATCTGTGTGTCGTTCGTTCATTCGACTGAATCGGGACTAAACCAGGTCCAGAACCAAACCAGAACTAAGACCAGGACTGAGGCTGGGACTGAGACCAGGGCCAGACCAGGACTGAAGACGGTTTAGTCCTGGTTTAAGTCACGGAAATGGGAAACGGCGTCTCCGTGACTTAAACTGTGATGAGGGACTAAACCAGGACTAAACCAGGACTAAACCAGGACTAAACCAGGTCTAAACCAGGACTAAACCAGGACTAAACCAGGACTGAACCAGGACTAAACCAGGACTAAACCAGGACTAAACCAGGTCTAAACCGGGACTGAACCAGGACTAAACCAGGTCTAAACCGGGACTGAACCGTTTTCAGTCCTGGTCTTGTCCCGGTATCACGGTCTGGTTCTGGTTCTGGTCCCAGTCTCAGTCCCAGTTTGGTCCTGGACCTGGTTCAGTCCTGTTTTAATCCTGGTTTAGTCCTGGTTTAGTTCTGGTTTAGTCCTGGTTCAGTCCTGGTTCAGTCCTGGTTCAGTCCTGGTTTAGACCTGGTTTAGTTCTGGTTTAGTTCTGGTCTAGTCCTGGTCTAGTCCTGGTTTAGTTCTGGTTTAGTTCTGGATCAGTCCTGGTTTAGTCCTGGTTTAGTTCTGGTTTAGTTCTGGTTTAGTTCTGGATCAGTCCTGGTTTAGTCCTGGTGTAGTCCTGGTTTAGTCCTGGTGTAGTCCTGGTTTAGACCTGGTTTAGTCCTGGTTTAGTCCTGGTGTAGTCCTGGTTTAGACCTGGTTTAGTTCTGGTTTAGTTCTGGTCTAGTCCTGGTCTAGTCCTGGTTTAGTTCTGGTTTAGTTCTGGTCTAGTCCTGGTTCAGTCCTGGTTTAGACCTGGTTTAGTTCTGGTTTAGTTCTGGTCTAGTCCTGGTCTAGTCCTGGTTTAGTTCTGGTTTAGTTCTGGTCTAGTCCTGGTTTAGTTCTGGTTTAGTTCTGGTTTAGTTCTGGTCTAGTCCTGGTTTAGTTCTGGTTTAGTTCTGGTTTAGTCCTGGTCTAGTCCTGGTTTAGTTCTGGTCTAGTCCTGGTTCAGTCCTGGTTTAGTTCTGGTTTAGTTCTGGTCTAGTCCTGGTTTAGTTCTGGTTTAGTTCTGGTTTAGTTCTGGATCAGTCCTGGTTTAATTCTGGTTTAGTTCTGGTTTAGTTCTGGTTTAGTCCTGAGGCGCAAATGAAGAAAATATTTGTTTTTTCATTTTCTTATTTTTATTTTTATATTGAAAATCGAACAAATGACAAACAGATCGAGTTTTTCTTCTGACGCATTTTTCACTTTGACTTTTTGAGTTTATTTCGACTTTATTCTTGTAAAATTAAAACTTTAATGTGACGACTTTATTCTCATAGCATCATTTATTATTTTTTATCTGAGTCTTTTTCTCGTCGTCGTTTCTTCTGCCGTTTCGACATATGGATTTATTTATTTTTTCGATATATCGTGCAGCTCTGTTATTTATTTATAGATTTTTTTTTTTTTTTTACAAAAGTCTCATTATTCTGTAAAAATAAATAAATGTTGAAATGATGTTAATAAAAGTTCACAGCTGCAGGTGAAGAACTCGAACTTCTACACGACTTTACACCAGAAAAAACAACACTGATGAAATACTCTGTAGTTACTCGAGTAAAAGTACAAATACAACGACAAAAAGTAACGAAAGTAAAAGTATCACAAGAAAAAATCTGCTCAAGTAAAACTGTGAAAGTCGATGTTTTAAAATGAACTAAAAGAGTAAAAGTAAAAGGACTAAACCAGAACTAAACCAGGATTAAACCAAGACTAAACCAGGACTAAACTAAACCAGAACTGAACCAGGACTAAACCAAGACTAAACAAGACTAAACCAGGACTAAACTAAACCAGGTCTAAACCAGGACTAAACCAGGTCTAAACCAGAACTAAACCAGAACTAAACCAGGACTAAACCAGGACTGAACCAGGTCTAAACCAGGGATGATCACACCTCAAACTCTTCACACACAGTGTTGACGGTGCGTTGGTGACTCGTTGGTGACTCGTTGGTGACTCGTTGGTGAGTCGTTGGTGACTCGTTGGTGAGTCGTTGGTGACTCGTTGGTGACTCAGTTGCGCCCTCTGCAGGAGCTTTACAATCACTGCAACAAAATGAAAATAAAACCTTCCAAGCTGCAAAACCAACACCAGGATGTGAAATAATATTTGATCTTTATTTAATTACTGGACTTTTACTTGACACAAGGATCAGATCGTGTTTTATTTCATTTGTTTGCTGACTTCAGTTGTTTATGAGAAGAGTTTAAAATGTGCTTTAAGTCTTGTTTGTGTAAATGCTAAAATGATTTGGTCTGTAAAATAGAGAAAACGTGTCTGAAAAAAAGTCAGAGTTAAAGTGTTGGAGTTGTGTTTGGGGTTTTGTTAACTGAAGTGTCAATCAGACGGATTTAGTAGAAGATCCGTGAGGTCAGAAGTTAAAGCAAAAATCCAACAGGAAAAACAGTTTTGTCTCATCCAAAAAATCCACAACATGTCACAGTTTGTTTCCATATCAAGATGATTTGACACGGCTCATCCAAACCACACACTTCCTGTATCGGTTGTTCAAGTCTGCGCAGTAACACAGTTTCAGTTGTGCTGCGCAGGACACAGCTCCAACAGCTGCTTCACTCAAGGGCCTCAGTGACTCAGCTGCGTTTTCTTCTGTTAATCTTTATTCTGCTTATTTGCTCTAAACTCAAAACCCACTGAAATTAAGCGAAATTCCACGAGGTTTGAACGAGTTTGGACGATCTTTTTTAGCATTTCCTCTGGACACGAAGGAAGACTGAAGAACAAGATGGCGACTACAACCTGCAAACCCAGACTCCGAGTCAAACTCCGACACATTTATCAGAAGCTCCGGGAAAAGGAAGCTCATGTTTCTGACTCGTTCTCTGTTTGAGCTGGATTCATTTGTCGTTTCAGGACATTTTACATTTTTTATTTATTTTTTTTGTTTGTTTTATTACCCGCTGGAGGGAGTAGACTGACAGTGTCCACACCACGAGTGACTCAACTACGGAGGATTCCCCACAAGAAAACACAAACTGATAAGAGGCGGCACCAGAGGATAGTTTAAAACACATCCATGACATGAGTTACAGTCAGACTGCAGGACCACACGGGACCGTCCTGTTGTCCAGGAACATACACGAGATCAGTAAGTGAACTTTTATACTAAAATATAAAATAATAATAATAATAATAATCCTGAAGTTAAAGTTTTATGTCATTAAAGTGAATGACATTGAATGACATTTATTAAACTTACTTAGGATGTTCTGTAGATCTGTAGTCTTCAGTTCCTTTTTACACACTTGGTTGTTACGCGTAGTTTAGAAAGAACTTTCTGGCTGAAAATTCCATTGTGTTTTACCTTCAACAAGCCAAAAAAATAACTAACACTAGTGTGAAACGATGTTTTAACTCATCAAGTTTCCAACGATATGAACGATATGAAACGATATGAAAGATATAAATACTTCTTTTTTCCCGAGTGAATGTGAGGAGCGGGTTTTAGCTCAGGTGAACCGTGGTGAAGTTAGTTTTACGTTAGACGTTCGATATTCAGTTACGCATCAACAGTGGAGATGTTCATTGCCTGTGCCCGCTTGCTCGATCAGGGTGCGAGGAGCTGTGCACCAAAGCTCCGCTGAGTCGCGGGTTACGGACCGTCAATAAATTACCAGTGCATTGAATGGAGTCTGCTAAAATATATATATAAAGAAATAAAAAAGGGATTTATAAAAAAATTAAAAAGGGTTTTATGAAACATTTGTTATTTTTATGTATTTTGAGAGTTAATTAGTTAATGCATTTTTTCAATATCTTCCAGGTCAATTAATCTAAAAACACCAAACCAAGTTATTATAGTAATCCTACTCCTCAGGTATCACGCACACCTTTTGGTTTTCCAAATTAACCCTTTATGGAATTTTTAATCTTGAAAAAAGATACCTCCGTGGGAGGTATCTACCTTAGAAGCTATTGAAAAAAATCACAGATTTTCAAGGAAAAAAATTCCAAAAAATTCCATAAAGGGTTAATTTGGAAAACCAAAAGGTGTGCGTGATACCTGAGGAGTAGGATTACTATAATAACTTGGTTTGGAGTTGATAGGTCATCTACCTTAGAAACTATTAAAAAAAAAAGGCAGATCTTTAAGGGAAAAATTCCTCAAAATCCCACAAAGGGTTAAATTGGAAAACTAAAATGTGTGCGTGATACCTGAGGAGTAAGACTACTATAATAACTTGGTTTGGCGTTTTTAGATTAATTGATCTGGAAGATATTGAAAAAATGTATTTACTAATTAACCCTCAAAATATATAAAAATAACAAATATTTTATAAAATGTACATGCACAACCCCTTTTTTGTTTCTTTTTATTTGATTCCCTTTTTCTTTTTTTCTTATTAATTTATTTTATTATTATTTTTTTTTAGCAGACTCCATTCAATGCAATTGTAATTTATTGACGGTCCCTAACCCGCGGACTCAGCGGAGCTTTGGTGCACAGCTCCTCGCACCCTGATCGAGCAAGCGGGGCACAGGCAATGAACATCTCCACTGTTGATGCGTAACTGAATATCGAACGTCTAACGTAAAACTAACTTCACCACGGTCTCAGGTGAGTGTCGCTCTGACCTGGTGCTAACCTCTAATGTAACAGCTAACTGTGCGGACTCTCACTAACTTTTGGTAAAAGTTCCAAAAAATTAATATAATTCGACCTACAAACATATTTTCTGCAACAAAACAACAATAAGTGGGTATCGACACACTCGGTCTCTTTTTTTGTGTGCCTGAAATGGCGTTTAACTTGGAAAAGTCCAAGATGCCAGGAGCCTCCTCGGGCCACAGTGCCGAGGCCACGCCGGAAAACATGAGCTCTGACCGGGCAGAGCGCCAGTGCTAACCGGGCAGTGCTAACCGGGCAGTGCTAACCGGGCAGAGCGCCAGTGCTAACCGGGCAGTGCTAACCGGGCAGTGCTAACCGGGCAGTGCTAACCGGGCAGTGCTAACCGGGCAGTGCTAACAGGGCAGTGCTAACAGGGCAGTGTTGTGCAAGTTCACACTTTTCATGAACTAGTTCAAAGTTCAGTTCACACTTGTTCAAAGTGAATAGTTCACGTTCATAGTTCACAATTTTAATTTTGAACTAGTTCAAAGTTCAGTTCATTTTATATTTAGATGAGATCTGTAAATGAAAGGCTGCTTTTATTTTCAAACTGACTTCTAGTTTACAAACAACTTTACAAGATCCACTGTTGGACAAGTGACTTTAAAACTGTGATGTTTTATTTATGATTGTTACTGTCATTTCAAAGTCATTTGTTACATTTACAATATGACTGCATTTAAAATGTAAAACATTACACGACTATTGCAGCACTTTTAATTTACTCTCACCAAAAGAACTGTTAAGATGCTGAACTTTTGCGCCGTATATGGACTGAACCACGACTAAACAGGTCTAAACCAGGTCTAAACCAGGTCTAAACCAGGTCTCTAACAACCAGGACTGAACCAGAACTGAACCAGGTCCAAACCAGGACAAACCAGGACTAAACCAGGACTGAACAGAACTGAACCAGGTCAAACCAGGATAAACCAGAAACCAGACTGAACAGGTAACCAGGTCTGAACCAGGTCTAACAGGAACTAAACCAGGACTAAACCAGGTCTAAACCAGGTCTAAACCAGGAATCCAGAACTGAACCAGGTCTAACCAGGTCTAAACCAGGACTGAACCAGAACTGTACCAGGACTAAACCAAGATACCGGACCAAACCAGGACTAATCCTGGACTAGAACTTGGAATCTCGGACCGCCCTGAAGAACCCGAGTGCGGCGTGCGTCAGCTGCGTTTATCTCGGTGGAGTGTGGACTTCTGCGTCGTCCTTTCCTCAGGATACGGTCTACGCGGGCGCACCTCCGGTTCCACCACTGCTGATATCGCGGTGATTTAGCAAATTTGTATGAGAAAAACGAAAACCCACCATTTCAATCCAGGTTAAAAAAGCATTGTGACGCGCGTTACTGACATATGTACCAGTTAAAATAATACCGCGCGAGCAGCACGTCCTGTGCGTGTAGATTTTAAGAAAATAGGATCCCATCCCATTTTTGAAGCTCTACACGAGCGTAGGCGCGATCCGTCAACTACACAGAGAGCAGTAATCTGTTTGTTATTTGTGCATTTACCATCAGCCCTGGGCAGTTGTGTATATGTGAAAGAGCCCAGATCCACATAGATGTTCATTAGTGCTTTGAAATTAACTTTGAAATCCTTGCGTTTGCCGTGGTGAGTCTGTACAGAAGGTAAATCAAGCAAACGCGCCCAGTCAAGTTTGATTGACTTTCCCATTGAGGAAACAAGAGCCCGTACGTTCCGTTAAAGCTGCCGGTGGAGTCCCTTCGCGTTGACACGCGGCTGTGGTTTCGCGGTGAAGTGCGAGCAGATCGACACTCGTCGGTGAAAAAATTCCAGTTTAACTGACCCAACAGTGACGTACGTCGTTCATCACACTAATTTGAAACAAATTCACGTTAAGTTCTTGATTTACAAAAGTGTTTGCGTTCAGTTCAAAGTTCACTGAAAAATGAACGTGTTCAATGAACGTTTTTTTTGAACTCGTTCATCGCACAACACTGGCGGGCTGAGTGCCGGTGCTAACCGGACTCATACCTGCTCAGCTGAGACACCAAACTCCAGTGAGAGCAGATTTATCATCAGTGATTTGAAATCGCAGCTCTTTTGTCTCTAAAGGAGGAAGACATGTCGTGATAAAAGAATAACTTATAAACAGTCGCGGAGGTTTGGCTCCATCAAGGACGAACAGGGGTAAGAAGTGACACTGTGAGGTGCACGACCCTGGTCCCAGGTCAATATGAAGGTAAAGGAGGTCGAGGATGGGCTAAAAGGAGCTGAGCGATTTGAGAAACTGATGTGAGGATCTGGAGGGCTGGAATGTGGGTCATGTGTCCCGGAGAAGTGAACAGAGATGTTCTCATCGATTGTACACACCTGTGATGTGTGTTTGTTCATTACACATGTTCTGTCCAATCAATAAATAAATAAATAAACACAGAGAGCGGAGGGAAGCCGTGAACCGTCATAGTGAAGCTGCGTTACTGTCAGGACTGTGTAGAAGTGCTGCGCGGCCCAAAACCACACACCTCTCAGTTACAGGCTCGTGCCTTCACTGTGCCAGAGACTCCTCATGATCCACGTGCCTGGCACAATGTGTCCAGCACAGATCTATACACACAACGGAGAAGAGAAGAGTTTTGTTTTATAATATGATTATTATTAATATTATTTTATTTCCAACATGAAAAAACCAGTGTGTCTTGCCTTCTGTTTATTTCAGTCTGGGTTTGATGTGACAGTTTATTCTGCAGAATTTATAGAAAACAGTCGTGTCTCGTCTCGTCTTGAGTTCTTCATAACAGTGAACACACAGATTAATACTCAGACTATTACAATCTGTAAATATCTGTTACAATATTGTAATAACAAGAAGAGCATAACAATATTCTAATTACTCAATAGTTCTGAAAATACTTCTTGTGATCGTACAGTGGATTTTTTTGTAAGACAATATGAAATAAAATAACTTTTTACCAATGGATAATTTATATGAGAACCTTTAAATGTAATTTGCAGATCATGGCCAAACAAACGTAAAATACGTCCAGTAAAACACACAACTACCAGCTTAACATTAAAATAGCTACACATGACTAAATTATATTTTTGTCCACACAATTTCACAGTCATGTTCCCTCGTCTCGAGTTCTTCACAATGAGGAGGACTCAGAGTTTGGGCAGGTGCGGGAAGTGCAGGTGCAGGAAGTGCAGGTGCAGGAAGTGCAGGAAGAGCCGGCACCAGGAGATGGCGCTAGTTCACAATTTAGCAGAATTTAACAACAACAATATTAACTATGTTACACAAAGACACATAGAAACATACAGTACAAACAGTAGGACATACACTTTACAGTACATTACGTTTACAGTACTTTACAGACTTTACAGTTACAATTACTTTACAGTACTACTTTACAGTACATTACTGCTTTACAGTACATTACTACTTTACAGTACATTACTACTCCACCATTTGATCACCATGTCCCATCGTGTTTCTACTTTATCCACTGACCCAGATGTGACGTTTGACTTTCTGACTAAAAATGATGAACTTTTTAATGATATTGTAATAGTGTGTGGAGTGAGGAGGAGCTGCTCATGTCTCTGCTTCAGTTTCTTCTCATGTTTCTCCCCAGATTTGAACGACAATGAAGAAAACACATCTGTATCTGTGTCTGTGTCGTCTGCTGCTGCTGCTGCCGCTGTGGTTCTGTCAGATCCAAGGGACTGAAGCAGGACTCAAACAGGTGACCTCCACCCCCACCTCTGCACCCGACACACACGGGGAGGGCACCCGACACACACGGGGAGGGCACCCGACACACACGGGGAGGGCACCCGACACACACGGGGAGGGCACCCGACACACACGGGGAGGGCACCCGACACACACGGGGAGGGCACCTGACACATGTTGAGGGATTTGACTCTGTGTTGTTTCTGCAGGTGTGTTTCTCTGGCTCAGATTCTCACTGCTTGAGGATTTATATTGCTGAAAATGATCAACTCCTGTACGATGGAGCGAGCTCGAGCTCCCCTCCCCCGAGCTGCACCTCTGCACCTGTCGGCTCAGAAACCCCTGCACCTGTCAATGAAACCTGTCAGGTCTGTGGAGCTGAGGGGAAGGTGCTGGCCAAGTGTTGGCTCATTAACCCAGAGACACGTTTGGACTTTGAAGGAAACAGAGTTCTTTTAAACTTCACTAAGACGTCATGTCCAGGTGCAGCTTCAGTCTCTGATGTTTCTGTTGGATTAAAATTTAACCTTTAACCTTTAACCTCTCCTCTGTCTCCAGGTCCAGCTCTTTCTTCTTCTTCATCTCCTCCTCGTCGTTTCCAGAACTCTGGTGCTGGTTTGAGACTCTCGGTGGGACTCGTGCTCGGGCTCCTGCTCCTGACTGTTGTTGGAGTTTGGTAGAAGTTGTGGACGTCGCGCTGCAGGTCAGAACACGACTGTGCACTTCACTTTAAGAGTCTGTTTACATGAGAACATGTGTGGGTAAAAACGACTAAATATTTTACAGAAAATGTCTTTTATTTAACTCAGGGTGTCAAACTCATTTTGTTTCCTGGCGTCGTGTCCAACCGACTTTGATCCAAAGTGTCCTGGATCAGAAAACTCATGTCATATAAACCCCAAAAATAACAATAAGTTCAAATATTTGTGCAGAGAAACACAAATCTATTACACAAATCTTTTTAAATTGATGAACTCTTTCTTTTACAAAATATTATAATATTATGAACAACCTGAAACTTTAAGAAAAATACAATTTCAACACAAAGTTTGAACATGAACTTGTCTGTAAACAGGAATAAGTCAATTTTTGTTGTAAAATCCTGCACTCGGCTCCACTTTTCTCATGTTGGACATTTTTCTGATGAGGGTGTCACGGTCAACAGTCAAAACGATCGTCCTTTAACTCTTTCCCCCCTGGACCCCGACTAGGAACAACCCATACATGTGTTACTAGTTCTGCCCATAGAGCATAATTGCTTAAAAGAAAACAGACTTCCACCAGTGATTATAAATGATTTTTACACTCATGAACTTAATTGTAACACAGACATATTTGTATCTCTGTAAACCTCAGACTCTGAACTCTTCTTCTGGATGTTTAAATGTGATTCATTCATTTACAGGTTTATAACAGCTCACTGAAAATGAGAGTTTACCTGGTCAGGTGCAAGCTCGAAAACAAAAAACTACGTTCAGCATTTGATATATACATGTTCAGAGTAATATATTCATAAAAAAATAAAAAATATACTTTGTCAAAGTATTTAAACAGATTTCATATCACCAGATACAGTAGAGCCAAGTGTGCACCTGTTTTTACCTGTTCACCTGTGTGCACCTGATTAATTTTTTCCATTTAGCTTATTCAACTCATTTTATTTATTCAACTCATTTATCTTATTATAATATGATAATATAATAATAAAACTCTTCCCCGTCAGTGTGAGTTCAGTATTTATCATCTTGGGCACTTTCTCATGTGCAGAGCTCCACATAAGTGTTTGTTTCTGTAGTGATTCTGTTATACATCGCATCTTGGAAAAAAAGACTGAAATATTTTAAAGGACTCGTCTGAGCAACATCCAGATTTCAGGGTAATTTTGGTTCATAATCGAGTATAAAGCTCAGATAGTTTGTTGGGACATCGCAGGACTCCACACAGACGCATCAGCGGCATTCTCACCTTCTCCCCGAAAGTCCGTCGCTGTCGCTGTTTTCCACTTTATAATCAACTTCAACATCATCACTTTGAAATCTATAAAAGTCACTTTCTCTAAACTTATCCATAAAACACGTCCGCTCCTCATTATTTCTAAAACTGTGCGCCGCAGCGCCGCCATCTTTCCATTGCTCGTGTTTCGTGTTGTGTTTTTTCCGGAAGCTACCATCGTCACTATTTCGATTAACTTCGGAAAAAATCGGCGAAAACATATCCTTGAATCCTATTGGTCAGTCTATTGGTCAGTCTAGTAAAGGTCGTCGTCTGTTGTAAAGTCGTGGTTCGGGGGTCGTCAAAAGCTTCACAAGTCTTCATTTGTGCTGCTCTGGTGGGAGGGGCCACGTACAGAGACGCTGGAGACGCTGCTGTGATAAACACCACACAAAATTAACACCATTTTAATAGAAAATATCATTAAAATATTTTAGTAGAAAATCAGCCGAGGGCCGGATCTGGCCCCCGGGCCGTATGTTTGACACCTGTGGTTTAGTCGGTGACGGAGTTTTTGGGGCTTAAAAACACAAAAACCTGAACCCGGCTCCACTGTCGAGTTTCTGTCTCCACTGTCGAAGACACAAGTGTCCCTGAGTCTGTTTGTTCTGGTCTGGACTGAACATCTGGACCAGACTCTGTGACAAACATCACCACCTACAGCAGACATGTCAAACTCAGGCCCGGGGGACAAATTTGGTTCGAGATATAATTATATTTGGCCCATGAGATCAAATCAAACATGTATCAGACACACAGAGACGACAGAGACATGATTTATTTAAAATAATTTTATTATTATTTTATATTCTGTTTGTTCTGGATTCAATGTTTAAGCAAAACTAACACACACACACACACACATATATATAATGTGTGTGTGTGTGTTATAAATAGGGCAGATATAACATAGTAAACAGAGCAAAACCAAACAAGCAACTTCAGTTCGTTTGAGAGTCTTGTGAGATCGTATATTGTCCTTTTTTTGGGGGGGGTTAGATAGATAGATAGATAGATATTTGGGATGGAACCCTCCATGCAGGTCAGGAGCTTTCGTGTCTTCACATCTGTGGTCTGTATCTCCTCCTTTGGCCAGATTGTAAGCTGGGGCAGGCGCAGTAGTGCTATGTAGCTCAAAACGACAGGTAGCTCAAATCGACGGTACACCGGCCCTGCCAATGAGGTGTCCCTTATTTATTTTTCAGGGAGTTGGCGACTCTGACGACGACCGACACGAGGACAGAACAGAGTCGGTGTGAGGGACACGTGTCTGTTTGATCTGGAGCGTTGTTCATGATGAGTGTTTTTACATCATCAGAGTCTCTGGGACCGTCCACTTTTTTGAGTCTTGCTGCATGTAAACGCACTAACCCCATTACAAGAATGTAAAGTTGAGTGTGAATGTGTCCAAAACACAAATACTTCTGTAAATCTTTCCTGGCGTCGTCTAGTTGAGACTGTCTCTGGATCTTCTTCAGCCGACCTCCTTAAACTTGAATTTCTACTGATCAAAACCCACGATTACATCAGTGTCCAGTACGAGCCCAGACCCAACGAAAACTTTCTCCAGAGCACATTTCTGTTTCAGTGAAACTCGAGTCACTTTGATCTGCAGTGGATTGTGGGAAACCTCAGAGCTCCTGACTGCTGCAGGAGGAACATGGATCTATTATCACATCAAGTCACAACATCATCTTCTACATCAGAATAAAATGAAATGTGAACGTACCAGACCAAAAGTGAAGCCTTTTGTGTCATTTTTCCTGAAATGACCCATTGTTTTTCTCAACATGATCCTCATTTGCTCACAGAAGTTTACTGTGAAATCATATTTGAAATATTTATTTTCTTGTTTCCCACGTCCTACAGTGTCTGCAATTGTTAATTTGAGAAGAAATCTTCATGATGTCCTTAGGTGAACATAATCAGCTCATGTCAGGAGTCAGGTCATGCAAAGGGATAAAAGCAGAAGTTCATCGTCCCAAACCTGAAACTTGCTCCTGCTCGACATCAACAAACGGGACGATTTACTGGAACTGACTTGTGTAATTATTCCAATGAAAATAATATTAAAAACGACCCAAACACAAAGAAAATGTGCCTTACGAGGAGATTTTGAAAACAGAAGTCATCTTGTCAATTTAATTATAACCCGAGGAAAACGTTTTATTTTTAAAGCAAAAAATCTATTCTTACTTAATATTAACTATTTAAAAAAAATTATATTTATCAGTACTTAACCTGGGAAGGTTATACAACTGAAACAGACAAAGAGAAAAAAAAAGTATAAAAAGAGATGGGAACTTCTTAAATACCTGGGAGAAAATGAGTCTGTGTATTTATATACGAATATATCAAATAAACTGATGTCGGCCATAAGGATTTAAAGTAGGGATCTACATACTGTTCATATATCTACTATTTATAGTCACTACTACTACTACTACTACTACTACTACTACTACTACTACAACTACCAATGATAATGATAATAATAATAATGAAATATCATTGTTGTAATTATTGTAATTAATAGTAGAGACAATAATAGGTGTTATGGTTGAAATAATAATAATAATAATAAAATAATAATAATAATAAAAAAAAATAAAATAATAATAATAATAAAAATAGTAATAGTGATAATGGTAGTGGAAATAATAGTTGGAATAATAGTGATAATAATAAATAAAAAGAAATGCCTTTAGGTTTATGTTTTGAGATTGTGACGGACGGTGAAAGATGATGAAAGGAACTGATGATGGTGAAAATAAATATTAGTTTGAGTACAGGCACTAATAAATAAAAAAAAAATTATAAAAAAAAAAGAAAAGGAAGAGAGACAAAAGGAACTTCAATTAAAAATTGGCCGCAGTGTATCGATGTTCGGGAGCCGAGCGGTGGATTTATGTTGCACTATTGCATTTATTTAGTTTGACTTTGTGTCGGCGTAGGTGGACAGGGGGAAATGGGGGGCTGTATTTATTATTTTTTTTATTTAATATTTTTTATTTATTTTTTAATTTTATTTTATTTATGTCTTTTTGTATTTGTTGTGGTGTTGTGGGTGTTGCTTTATGTTTTTGTCTGTGTTTTATGCTGAATATTGTAATTGTTAAACGTTGATGTTTGTTTTATTTTTTAAATGTTATATTCTGTTGTCTTTAATAAAAAAAAGAAAGAACATGTGCCTTTACTGACTCGTGTTTGACTCGTGTTTGGTGTTTGACTGGTGTTTGACTGGTGTTTGGTGTTTGACTGTTTTGGTGTTTGGTGTTTGGTGTTTGACTGGTGTTTGGTGTTTGGTGTTTGGTGTTTGACTGGTGTTTTGGTGTTTGACTGGTGTTTGGTGTTTGACTTGGTGTTTGGTGTTTGGTGTTTGGTGTTTGGTGTTTGGTGTTTGACTGGTGTTTGGTGTTTGGTGTTTGGTGTTTGGTGTTTGACTGGTGTGTTTGGTGTTTGGTGTTTGTGTTTGGTGTTTGACTGGTGTTTGGTGTTTGGTGTTTGGTGTTTTGGTGTTTGGTGTTTGACTGGTGTTTGGTGTTTGACTGGTGTGTTTGGTGTTTGACTGGTGTTTGGTGTTTGGTGTTTGACTGGTGTTTGGTGTTTGGTGTTTGACTGGTGTTTGGTTTTGTTTGGTGTTTGACTGGTGTTTGGTGTTTGACTGGTGTTTGGTGTTTGGTGTTTGACTGGTGTTTGGTGTTGGTGTTTGTGTTTGACTGGTGTTTGTTGCGCTCAGTCTCTGCACAACAACTTTCCTTCATTTCACTGGTTTCACACTTTTATTAGCGACCACCAAAACACCGAGGACGTCCCAGGTTTTTATTTTCAAATTCTGTTCAGACGAATTATTTGTGTTTTCAAAGTCGAACAAAACAAAGTTTATGATTCTTTATTATGACAAAAATACAATATTAATAAACAAATTTGAATTTACAGTAAAAGTATGAAATGATCCTTTCAGGCATTTTCAGTCCTGGTTCAGTCCTGGTTCAGACCTGGTCTAGACCTGGTCTGGACCTGGTTCAGTCCTGGTCTGGACCTGGTCTGGAGCAGATAAAGTGATGTTCTGAGTCTGTGGAACAGTTCGTCTGGATCCAGTTTTTAGGATTTTTGATGAGGACACAGTGAGGAGACGTCGCCCCCTTCAGTCCAGACAGGTTCACCGCGTCTCTGTCCACCGCGTCTCTGTCCACCGCGTCTCTGTCCACCGCGTCTCTGTCCACCGCGTCTCTGTCCACCGCGTCTGGAAAATCTGAAACAAAAAACAACGACAACCTCCTCAGTCACAGGCAAACCACTCTGCCACAGTCACACAGAGACCTCAGGGGGCACGCGCACACTCTGGGGGCACGCGCACACTCTGGGGGCACGCGCACACTCTGGGGGCACGCGCACACTCTGGGGCACGCGCAGTGGGGCACGCGCACACTCTGGGCACGCGCACACTCTGGGGCACGCGCACACTCGCACACTCTCACGCGCACACTCTGGGGCACGCACACTCTGGGGGCACGCGCACACTCTGGGGCACGCGCACACTCTGGGGGCACGGCACACTCGGCACACGCGCACACTCTGGGGGCACGCGCACACTCTGGGGCACGCGCACACTCGGGCACGCGCACACTCTGGGGCACGCGGCACACTCTGGGGCACGCGCACACTCTGGGGCACGCGCACGCGCACACTCTGGGGCACGCGCACACTCTGGGGCACGGGCAGGCACACTGGGGGCGCACACTCTGGCACGCGGGGCACGCGCACACTCTGGGGGCACGCGCACACTCTGGGGCACGCGCACACTCTGGGGCACGCGCACACTCTGGGGGCACGCGCACACTCTGGGGCACGCACGCGCACACTCTGGGGCACGCGCACACTCTGGGGCACGCGCACACTCTGGGGCACGCGCACACTCTGGGGGCACGCGCACACTCTGGGCACGCGCACACTCTGGGGGCACGCGCACACTCTGGGGGCACGCGCACACGCGCACACTCTGGGGGCACGCGCACACTCTGGGGCACGCGCACACTCTGGGGGCACGCGCACACTCTGGGGCACGCGCACACTCTGGGGCACGCGCACACTCTGGGGCACGCGCACACTCTGGGGCACGCGCACACTGGCACGCGCACACTCTGGGGGCACGCGCACACTCTCAGCACGCGCACACTGGGGGCACGCGCACACTCTGGGGGCACGCGCACACTCTGGGGGCACGCGCACACTCTGGGGCACGCGCACACTCTGGGGCACGCGCACACTGGGGCACGCGCACACTCTGGGGCACGCGCACACTCTGGGGGCACGCGCACACTCTGGGGCACGCGCACACTCTGGGGCACGCGCACACTCTGGGGGCACGCGCACACTCTGGGGCACGCGCACACTCTGGGGCACGCGCACACTCTGGGGGCACGCGCACACTCTGGGGGCACGCGCACACTCTGGGGGCACGCGCACACTCAGGGGGCACGCGCACACTCTGGGGCACGCGCACACTGGGCACGCGCACACTGGGCACGCGCACACTCTGGGGCACGCGCACACTCTGGGGGCGCACTCAGGGGGCGCACACTCTGGGGGCACGCGCACACTCTGGGGGCACGCGCACACTCTGGGGGCACGCGCACACTCTGGGGGCACGCGCACACACAGAGACCAGGAGTGAAAACCTGTGTGAAGTCGCCTTCATCAAACACAAACGACACAGAACTAAAACTCCGTCAGTCGTTTGTGTTTCGTTTGTGATGTAAAAGTTTTGTTTGTGTGATTCTGGTTCTTCAGATCTGAACAGTTTTATTTTGTGCTGAAACAGCCTCAGATCGTTGGTGTGTGTTTGGTTTGTGCTGTTTTGTGTGTGAGTTTATTTCTAAAATGATTCATTATTATTCTTGTGTAAATGATATTGTGATATTCAGAGCTGCAGTTTATAAAAGAAACGATTCACTTATAACGAAGAGAAACGACCTGCGGCTGTGGAAAAGTCTGGATCTTGTCTTTAGGACACAAAAAAAATAATTCTGTGTGGAGAATTTGTTATGAGAGAAAATCCTTCACACGCTTCAAATCAGAGCTGAAGAATTCACCTGGACCTGGTCAAACAGAAGTAAACAACAAGACCAAAAACTCAAGTGAATTCATCTGATATAAAAATAAAATAAAATGATGTATTGAACAGATACATATGTACTCGAGTTTATCAAACTGTTCACCTTTTTTCTGTTCCATTTTTGGTTCTAAAGTTCCATCTGTTTTAAACAGATCATGAATGAAACATGGAACAAAAATTATTTCCCAAATTTCAAAGACCCAAAAATCATGTCAATAAATGTTTGTATTTCATCATATCTTGTGTTATTCCATCTTTGAACTGTTGATGAAGGGACAGGATTTTAAATATATATAAAAGTATTTAAAATGATAAAAATGTTCTTGGAAGGACTGACATATTTTATAGAAATAGTTTCTTTCATTTTGAAGTAATATTAAAGTTTTCAGAAGAAAAAAGCGACAAATGATGTAAAATCCTGCACCTTCTACTTGTTTGTACAATTTTCCCTCCGTTACTTTTCCCTCCGTTACCATGAACTTTCTTAATAAAAAATCTCATGAGTCAAAAAGTCTGAGGTTTTTCAACCTAATCTTGTACCATATGGTAGAAAACTATATGAAGCAAATATTCAAACCAGTTTGTTAAGGATATGTAAGTGAGAACCAAGAGTTTTCACTGTTTGGATTTATTGACCAAAAAAGTGCTGCATATTTCATTCCCTCCGTTACCTGACATGAGTTTTTTAAATTTTTTGTCTTGAACTTGAAAGAATCTCACAGGTTTAACTTGACCCTGTTGGAGTGTAACTCTTTCCTACATTCTGATACTTTACTTATTTCAATAGTTCCTCTAGTTTCTGAATAAGAGACATTTGAATGTCAAACATCTGACCCTGTTTCCTCCGTTACCACTTGACTGGACCCAGATCAAATCCCAAAGAATCCAGTGTCAATTCTACACCACGATGATCTGTGTTTTATTTTCTGTTTCAAAGGACAAAGTCGTTTAAATGAACAGAACAGAAGGAACAAATGTGAAGGAAAAATTCTCACAAGTGTCATTTTAAACCTTTGTTGACTGATGTAAATTTGGAGAGATGAAGGAGAAGGAATCATGATCGAGGCGTCGTGTTTGTGCCTCCAGCAGAGATGAAGAGAACATAAAACCCCACAGAGACGAGGAGACACTGACCCGTCCAGAACGAACGCCTCCCGCTGAACCTCCAGAGCCAGAACAGGTCTCTCCTGGACTGGACCGACACCAGGCTGCTGTTCCACCTGAACACAACACTCACACTCTTACGTCTCAACAACACACACATTTGTTTAGAACTTTTCCCACTTTTCACATGTGGAGTCAGGTTCTCGAGCAGAAGAAATCACAAGGATAAAAATCACCTTAAATCATCACGAAAGAACAAGAAATAAACACCGGTTCTTTCACAGCCTCACAGGATTAAGAAAGAACAGGAAACACCTCCACCGTCTGATCCCAAGTCCAACCAGGACATGGAAAGTCTGATGTTTGGAATGATTTACAAGTCGACTGATGTAAACTGTTTTCTGCTCGTAGTCGGAACAGAAAGTGTCTGAAGTTACTTTAGATTTAAATAAAACACGTAACACTTTTGCATCAGCTTCGTCTTATTTTACTGTAAAGGAAATAAAAGATGTTTTCCAGGTGTCCTCAGTTTGACCACCCCAAATTTAAGACTTTTTAAAGACTTTTTTAAGACTTTTTTAAGACCACTTCAGTAAAAGTAAAAACCAACATCACACTCATTATGTGAGCGAAAAACACCAGATCCAATTTTAATAAAGTCCAGATTAGACGTTCATTTATGTTTTTTTTTGTCTTTCTGTTTAACATCGTTGAGTAAACAGAAAACAGTCTAATGAAATTTAAAACCTTTATGAAAAAAAATCTGACTTTGCCAACAGAATTTAAGACTTTTTAAGGCCTTAATTTAAGAATATGAAATTTAAGATCTTTTAAAGACTTTTAAGGCCCTGGAGCT
>NW_026571473.1:41579465-41606965 GCF_026225935.1 Boleophthalmus pectinirostris
TCTTCACCTGCTCACCTGTCTCACCTGTCTCACCTGCCTCACCTGTCTCTCACCTGCCTCACCTGTCTCACCTGTCTCACCTGCCTCACCTGTCTCACCTGTCTCACCTGCCTCACCTGTCTCACCTGTCTCACCTGTCTCTCACCTGCCTCACCTGTCCTCACCTGTCTCACCTGTCTCACCTGTCTCACCTGTCTCACCTGTCTCTCCTGTCTCACCTGTCTCTCCCGTTTCACCTGTCTCACCTGTCTCACCTGCCTCACCTCTCACCTGTCTCACCTGTCTCACCTGTCTCACCTGTCTCACCTGTCTCTCACCTGTCTCACCTGTCTCACCTGTCTCACCTGTCTCACCTGTCTCACCTGTCTCACCTGTCTCACCTGCCTCACCTGTCTCACCTGTCTCACCTGTCTCACCTCTCACCTGTCTCACCTGTCACCTGCTCACCTGCCTCACCTGTCTCACCTGTCTCACCTGTCTCCCCTGTCTCACCTGCCTCACCTGTCTCTCACCTGTCTCACCTGTCTCACCTGTCTCACCTCTCACCTGTCTCACCTGTCCCTCACCTGTCTCACCTTCCTCCCTGCCTCACCTGTCTCACCTGTCTCACCTGCCTCACCTGTCTCACCTGTCTGTCTCTCACCTGTCTCACCTGTCTCTCACCTGTCTCACCTGTCTCACCTCTCACCTGTCTCACCTGCTCTCACCTGCCTCACCTGTCTCACCTGTCTCACCTGCCTCACCTGTCTCACCTGTCTCACCTGCTCACCTGTCTACTGCTGTCTCACCTGCTCACCTGCCTCACCTGTCTCACCTGTCTCACCTGTCTCTCACCTGTCTCACCTGTCTCTCACCTGCCTCACCTGTCTCACCTGTCTCACCTGTCTCACCTGTCTCACCTGTTTCACCTGTCTCACCTGTCTCACCTGTCTCACCTGTCTCACCTGTCTCACCTGTCTCACCTGTCTCACCTGTCTCACCTGTCTCACCTGTCTCTCACCTGTCTCACCTGTCTCTCACTCACCTGTCTCCTCACCTGTCTCACCTGTCTCTCCTCACCTGTCTCTCACCTGTCTCACCTGTCTCACCTGTCTCACCTGCCTCACCTGCCTCACCTCTCCCGTGTCTCACCTGCCTTCTCACCTGTCTCACCTGTCTCACCTGTCTCACCTCTCACCTGTCTCTCACCTGTCTCACCTGTCTCACCTGTCTCTCACCTGTCTCACCTGTCTCACCTGACCTGTCTCACCTGTGCCTCACCTGTCCCTCACCTGTCTCACCTCACCTGTCTCACCTGTCTCACCTGTCTCACCTCTGTCTCACCTGCTCCTCTCACCTGTCTCACCTGTCTCACCTGTCTCTCACCTGTCTCACCTGTCTCTCACCTGTCTCACCTGTCTCACCTGTCTCTCACCTGTCTCACCTGTCTCAGCTCAGGTGTTTATCTGAAATCAGACAAATCTAAACTTTTATTCTGTTGTGAACAAATGAAAAACTCACCGTCCAGACTCGCTCCTGCCCCCTCTCTGTGGACAAGTGCACCTACACAAAACAAACTCTTCATAAATTCATCAAAAACATTTTTAAAAAAAGTTCATAAAACAGATTTGGAGCCTCTAAAACCGAATTGTTCTGAATTAAATTGTTCGGAATTAAAATATTCTCCTTTGACTTTATATGGAAATACAGTAATAATCCTGAATTGAGGTTTACATGTAAAATATTATTCAGAATTAAATTATTTTTATTCAGAATTAAATTATTTTCATTCAGAATTAAATTATTCATGTAAACGTGGCATTTGACTGTGAAAAAATATTCTGAGCAGAGTCAGGACCAGTTTTGTCTCCAAATCCACAAATAAAAAATATCACAAAAACTCACAAATGTAACAGGACTTTTTTTTAAGGCCCTAAATCTAATTTTTAGTGAGATTCTTTTTCTTTGATGTGAGAAGTGTCAAAACTCAACACATGTTCAGTCCCTCAGAGCCACACCTGTACTTATATTTACTCAGTTACTTTTACTCGAGTAACTTCTGAGGAATCTTTCTGTCCGTGTACTTTTACTCTGACTTGAGTGATATTTTTATTGAAGTAAAGGTTTAATGCCACACTGTGAAACATTTCAGACAGAGCAATTTCATCTCCATGGAGAAAAACATCTGACAGACAAAACAGTGAATCTCCCACGGCAACGTAAGCCCCGCCCTCTTTCTGAATCTATGACATCACCAAGTGCTCCTCTGACCTCTGACCTCTGGTCTAACCAGGACTAACCTAAACCAGGATTAAACCAGGACTAAACCAGGATTAAACCAGGACTAAACCAGGACTAAACCAGGTCTAAACCAGGACTAAACCAGGACTAAAACCAGGACTAAACCAGGACTAAACCAGGTCTAAACCAGGACTAAAACCAGGACTAAACCAGGTCTAAACCAGGACTAAACCAGGGACTAAACCAGGTCTAAACCAGGGACTAAACCAGGTCTAAACCAGGTCTAAACCAGGGACTAAACCAGGTCTAAACCAGGTCTAAACCAGGACTAAACCAGGACTAAACCAGGTCTAGTCTCGTTCAGCTGTATAACTTTGGGTCTTTTGTGTTTTGGTCCGGGACGTGGAAACCTGGTCGTTACAGAGTGGTGGTACTTTTACTCTGACTTGAGTGATATTTTTATAGTAATAGTAACAGTACTTTTACTCGAGTACAGTCTGTGCCTCCTCTCTCTCTCTGATAATAACCCGCAGCGGTGGGACAGAGCGCCCTGTGGTGGACGTCAGAGGAACTGCAGGACTCACCCTCTGTCCCGGGTCCACACGGGTCTCTTTGTGGACCTGGGTCTGGACTTGGGTCTGGTACCTCCTTAGGTCCTTGGGGTGGGTCCACGTCTGGTCTCTGAGGTCCTGGTACAGGCCGGTTTGGTCTTGGTCCTGGGTCCAGGCCTGGTCCCTCAGGCTGAAGTCCAGTTCTCGGTTGGGGACGTCTCCTCGGGGGGGACTCCGTGGATCTGGTTCAAAGATCAACTCGGTCTCGATTTCTGTAACAGGGTCTAAGTCTTTTTCTGGACCAGGGTCTGGACCAGGGTCTGGACCAGGACTGAGACCAGGATCTGGACCAGGAGGGACCAATGGAACGAAGTCCTCAAAAGTCTCAAAAGGATCACAGCGACCTGGAAAATCAAAGTCCTGGTTTAGATCAAAGAAAAATGGATCACAATAGGTCCTGGTTTAGTCCTGGTTTAGTCCTGGTTTAGTCCTGGTTTAGTCCTGGTTTAGACCTGGTTTAGTCCTGGTTTAGTCCTGGTTTAGACCTGGTTTAGTCCTGGTTTAGTCCTGGTTTAGTCCTGGTTTAGACCTGGGTCCTGGTTTAGTCCTGGTTTAGTCCTGGTTTAGTCCTGGTTTAGTCCTGGTTTAGTCCTGGTTTAGTCCTGGTTTAGACCTGGTTTAGTCCTGGTTTAGACCTGGTTTAGACCTGTTTAGTCCTGGTTTAGTCCTGGTCCTGGTTTAGTCCTGGTTTAGACCTGGTTTAGTCCTGGTTTAGACCTGATTTAGTCCTGGTTTAGTCCTGGTTTAGACCTGGTTTAGTCCTGGTTTAATCTTAGTTTAGTTCTGGTTTAGTCCTGGTTTAGTTCTGGTTTAGTCCTGGTTTAGTTCTGGTTTAGTCCTGGTTTAGTCCTGGATTAGTCCTGGTTTAGACCTGGTTTAGTCCTGGTTTAGTCCTGGTTTAGTCCTGGTTTAGTCATAGTTTAGTTCTGGTTTAGTCCTGGTTTAGTCTGGTTTAGTTCTGGTTTAGTCCTGGTTTAGTCCTGGTTTAGTTCTGGTTTAGTCCTGGTTTAGTTCTGGTTTAGTCCTGGTTTAGACCTGATTTAGTCCTGGTTTAGACCTGGTTTAGACCTGGTTTAGTCCTGGTTTAGACCTGATTTAGTCCTGGTTTAGTCCTTATTTAAACCTGGTTTAGTCCTGGTTTAGTCCTGGTTTAGACCTGGTTTAGTCAAGGTTTAGTCCTGGTTTAGTCCTGGTTTAGTCCTGTCTTAGTCTTAGTTTAGTTCTGTCTTAGTCCAGTTCCAGTCCTGGTCTAGCTCTGGTCTTGTTGGGACCTTGTCTGGGGTCCAGGATCTCGACCCGGGCTGAGGTCCTGGTTCCGAGGACTGTGTTCTGGGGTTTTTTCAGGTGAACGGTGAAGGACTCGTGGTTTTCCTCCAGACCGTCGGCGATCGGGAAAATGTTCCAGGTTTTTACATTTACACCTGAAAAAAAAACACAAACATGAAGATTTAAAGCTCCAAGATCCAACAAAACAGACTCCTGCGACCTTAAAATGTTCTAATGTTCTAACTGTTCTAATGTTCTACTGTTCTAATGTTCTACTGTTCTAATGTTCTACTGTTCTAATGTTCTACTGTTCTAATGTTCTAATGTTCTACTGTTCTACTGTTCTAATGTTCTAATGTTCTACTGTTCTAATGTTCTACTGTTCTAATGTTCTATGTTCTACTGTTCTAATGTTCTAATGTTCTACTGTTCTATGTTCTATGTTCTATGTTCTACTGTTCTGTTCTATGTTCTATGTTCTACTGTTCTAATGTTCTCTGTTCTAACTGTTCTAATGTTCTACTGTTCTACTGTTCTACTGTTCTAATGTTCTAATGTTCTAATGTTCTAATGTTCTACTGTTCTACTGTTCTACTGTTCTAATGTTCTACTGTTCTAATGTTCTACTGTTCTACTGTTCTAATGTTCTACTGTTCTAATGTTCTACTGTTCTAATGTTCTACTGTTCTGTTCTAATGTTCTACTGTTCTACTGTTCTAATGTTCTAATGTTCTACTGTTCTAACTGTTCTACTGTTCTCTGTTCTACTGTTCTAATGTTCTACTGTTCTAATGTTCTACTGTTCTAATGTTCTAATGTTCTATGTTCTACTGTTCTACTGTTCTAATGTTCTACTGTTCTAATGTTCTACTGTTCTAACTGTTCTACTGTTCTAATGTTCTACTGTTCTAATGTTCTAATGTTCTACTGTTCTAATGTTCTACTGTTCTAATGTTCTACTGTTCTAATGTTCTACTGTTCTAATGTTCTACTGTTCTAATGTTCTAATGTTCTACTGTTCTACTGTTCTACTGTTCTAATGTTCTACTGTTCTAACTGTTCTAACTGTTCTAACTGTTCTACTGTTCTACTGTTCTAATGTTCTACTGTTCTAACTGTTCTAATGTTCTACTGTTCTACTGTTCTAATGTTCTACTGTTCTAACTGTTCTACTGTTCTACTGTTCTAATGTTCTACTGTTGTTCTACTGTTCTACTGTTCTAACTGTTCTACTGTTCTATGTTCTACTGTTCTAACTGTTCTAATGTTCTACTGTTCTGTTCTAATGTTCTACTGTTCTAATGTTCTACTGTTCTATGTCTACTACTGTTCTAACTGTTCTACTGTTCTAATGTTCTACTGTTCTACTGTTCTAATGTTCTACTGTTCTACTGTTCTATGTTCTACTGTTCTACTGTTCTAATGTTCTAATGTTCTAATGTGTTCTACTGTTCTAACTGTTCTATGTTCTACTGTTCTAATGTTCTACTGTTCTAATGTTCTACTGTTCTATGTTCTACTGTTCTACTGTTCTACTGTTCTACTGTTCTACTGTTCTACTGTTCTAATGTTCTACTGTTCTACTGTTCTAATGTTCTACTGTTCTGTTTCTAATGTTTCTACTGTTCTACTGTTCTAATGTTCTACTGTTCTACTGTTCTAATGTTCTACTGTTCTACTGTTCTATGTTCTACTGTTCTAACTGTTCTAATGTTCTACTGTTCTAATGTTCTAATGTTATGTTCTACTGTTCTACTGTTCTAATGTTCTACTGTTCTAATGTTCTACTGTTCTACTGTTCTAATGTTCTACTGTTCTACTGTTCTACTGTTCTACTGTTCTACTGTTCTACTGTTCTAATGTTCTACTGTTCTACTGTTCTAATGTTCTACTGTTCTAATGTTCTACTGTTCTACTGTTCTAATGTTCTGTTACTGTTCTAATGTTCTACTGTTCTACTGTTCTACTGTTCTAATGTTCTAATGTCTACTGTTCTACTGTTCTAATGTGTTCTACTGTTCTAATGTTCTACTGTTCTATGTTCTACTGTTCTAATGTTCTAATGTTCTACTGTTCTAATGTTCTACTGTTCTAATGTTCTACTGTTCTAATGTTCTAATGTTCTACTGTTCTACTGTTCTACTGTTCTAATGTTCTACTGTTCTACTGTTCTACTGTTCTACTGTTCTAATGTTCTACTGTTCTACTGTTCTACTGTTCTAATGTTCTAATGTTCTACTGTTCTAAGTGTTCTACTGTTCTAATGTTCTACTGTTCTACTGTTCTACTGTTCTAATGTTCTACTGTTCTACTGTTCTAATGTTCTACTGTTCTACTGTTCTACTGTTCTAATGTTCTACTGTTCTACTGTTCTAATGTTCTACTGTTCTACTGTTCTACTGTTCTACTGTTCTAATGTTCTACTGTTCTACTGTTCTACTGTTCTACTGTTCTATGTTCTACTGTTCTACTGTTCTATGTTCTAATGTTCTAACTGTTCTAATGTTCTACTGTTCTACTGTTCTACTGTTCTAATGTTCTACTGTTCTACTGTTCTAATGTTCTACTGTTCTACTGTTCTAATGTTCTACTGTTCTACTGTTCTACTGTTCTACTGTTCTAATGTTCTACTGTTCTACTGTTCTACTGTTCTACTGTTCTACTGTTCTACTGTTCTACTGTTCTACTGTTCTAATGTTCTACTGTTCTACTGTTCTACTGTTCTAATGTTCTACTGTTCTACTGTTCTACTGTTCTAATGTTCTACTGTTCTACTGTTCTACTGTTCTACTGTTCTAATGTTCTACTGTTCTACTGTTCTACTGTTCTAATGTTCTACTGTTCTACTGTTCTAATGTTCTACTGTTCTTCTATGTTCTACTGTTCTACTGTTCTACTGTTCTAATGTTCTACTGTTCTACTGTTCTACTGTTCTACTGTTCTACTGTTCTACTGTTCTAATGTTCTACTGTTCTACTGTTCTAATGTTCTATCTACTGTTCTACTGTTCTAATGTTCTACTGTTCTACTGTTCTACTGTTCTAATGTTCTACTGTTCTAATGTTCTACTGTTCTAGTTCTACTGTTCTACTGTTCTACTGTTCTAATGTTCTACTGTTCTAATGTTCTACTGTTCTAGTGTTCTACTGTTCTACTGTTCTAATGTTCTACTGTTCTACTGTTCTACTGTTCTAATGTTCTACTGTTCTACTGTTCTACTGTTCTACTGTTCTACTGTTCTACTGTTCTAACTGTTCTATGTTCTGTTCTACTGTTCTACTGTTCTATGTTCTACTGTTCTATGTTCTATGTTCTACTGTTCTACTGTTCTAATGTTCTACTGTTCTACTGTTCTACTGTTCTACTGTTCTACTGTTCTAGTGTTCTACTGTTCTACTGTTCTAATGTTCTACTGTTCTACTGTTCTACTGTTCTACTGTTCTAATGTTCTACTGTTCTACTGTTCTACTGTTCTAATGTTCTACTGTTCTACTGTTCTACTGTTCTACTGTTCTAACTGTTCTAATGTTCTACTGTTCTAATGTTCTAATGTTCTACTGTTCTAACTGTTCTACTGTTCTAACTGTTCTAATGTTCTACTGTTCTACTGTTCTAATGTTCTACTGTTCTACTGTTCTACTGTTCTACTGTTCTACTGTTCTACTGTTCTAATGTTCTACTGTTCTAATGTTCTAATGTTCTACTGTTCTACTGTTCTACTGTTCTACTGTTCTACTGTTCTAATGTTCTAATGTTCTAATGTTCTACTGTTCTAGTGTTCTAATGTTCTACTGTTCTACTGTTCTAATGTTCTAATGTTCTACTGTTCTAGTGTTCTAATGTTCTACTGTTCTACTGTTCTAATGTTCTAATGTTCTACTGTTCTAATGTTCTAATGTTCTACTGTTCTACTGTTCCTCGTCACAAACAGAGCTGGAGCTGTGTTTTGTTTCATTCACATATTACCCCAATCACATGATGACATCACGAGTTGGAACAGAGTGTTTCCTGCAGGTTTGTGTGTTATAAAAGTGTGAATAAAACGACGTTAGAACTTTTCTCCGTTCTTCTCTCGGGGTTTAAATCTGCTCTGTGTAACTCTCCCGGCTGGAGAAATGTTCCACAGTGCAGCTTTAATAAAAACACGTGACTCTGACCTGGGTCAAACTGCAGCAGCGACGCCGAGCTGTGAGTGAAGTCCACGCCCACTTTAGCCCCGCCCCCTTCCACCTGGAACACAAGAACCACGACAGAACACCACGATCACTACTACTACTACTACTACTACTACTGACACTACTACTACTACTACTACTCTTAGTAGTAACAGTAGCAGTAGCACTAGTACTAGTAGTAGTAGTAGTAGTAGTAGTAGTAGTAGTAGTAGTACTAGTAGTAGAAGCAGTAGTAGTAATAGCAGTAGTAGTAATAGTAGTAGTAGTAGTAGTACTAGTAGTAGTAGTAGTAGTAGAAGCAGTAGTAGTAGTAGTAGTAGTAGTAGTAGTAGTAGTAGTAGTAGTAGTAGCAGCAGCAGCAGCAGCTAGTAGTAGTAGTAGCAGTAGTAGTAGTAGTAGTAAGTAGTAGTAGTAGTAGTAGTAGTAGTAGTAGTAGTAGTAGTAGTAGTAGTAGTAGTAGTAGTAGTAGTAGTAGTAGTAGTGTCAGTAGTAGTACTTGTAGTACTTGTAGTACTTGTAGTACTTGTACCTGTATAGAGACATACGCCGGGTCGGAGCTGGACCCGGTTCTTTGGACTTGGATCTGTAAAGTTCCTGAAGTTTCACACGTCCTGAAACATGAGGCCGAGAACTGCACCCGAGACCACGACAGGTCCAGTCTGAAGGAAGACCGGGTTAGAACCAGGACCAGACCAGGACTACACAGAGACCGGACCGGGACCGGACCGGGACTACACAGAGACCGAACTGGGACCGGACCGGGACCGGACTCACCTCCGAGGGGGCAGGCTGTTTCCCGCCGGGTCGGACAGAACCAACAGGAAGTGGTCGTTTGTGACGTCGACGTCGACAGGAAGTAAATAAACCACCGACTTCTGGTTGACGTCCCTCTGAGTGAAACGACTCTGAATGTACGAACCTGAAACAGACCAGGACTAAACCAGGACTAAACCAGGACTGAACCAGGACTGAACCAGGACTGAACCAGGACTGAACCAGGACTAAACCAGGACTGAACCAGGACTGAACCAGGACTGAACCAGGACTGAACCAGGAAACCAGACTGAACCAGGACTGAACCAGGACTGAACCAGGACTGAACCAGGACTGAAACCAGGACTAAACCAGGACTGAACCAGGACTGACACAGACCTAAACCAAGACTAAACCAGGACTGAAACAGAACTAAACCAGGACTAAACCAGGACTGAAACAGAACTAAACCAGGACTAAACCAGGACTTAACCAGGACTGAAACAGAACTAAACCAGGACTAAACCAGGACTGAACCAGGACTGAACCAGGACTGACACAGAACTAAACCAGGACTAAACCAGGACTGAAACAGAACTAAATCAGGACTAAACCAGGACTGAAACAGGACTAAACCAGGACTGACACAGAACTAAACCAGGACTAAACCAGGACTGAAACAGAACTAAACCAGGACTAAACCAGGACTGAAACAGAACTAAACCAGGACTAAACCAGGACTAAACCAGGACTGAACAGAACTAAACCAGGACTAAACCAGGACTTAACCAGGACTGAAACAGAACTAAACCAGGACAAAACCAGGACTGACACAGAACTAAACCAGGACTAAACCAGGACTGAAACAGAACTAAACCAGGACTAAACCAGGACTGAAACAGAACTAAACCAGGACTAAACCAGGACTGAAACAGAACTAAACCAGGACTAAACCAGGACTTAACCAGGACTAAACCAGGACTGACACAGAACTAAACCAGGACTGAAACAGAACTAAACCAGGACTAAACCAGGACTAAACCAGGACTAAACCAGGACTAAACCAGGACTAAACCAGGACTGAACCAGGACTAAACCAGGACTAAACCAGGACTGAAACCAGGACTGAACCAGGACTGAAACCAGACTGAACCAGGACTAAACCAGGACTGAACCAGGACTGAACCAGGACTGAACCAGGACTGAACCAGGACTGAACCAGGACTAAACCAGGACTAACCAGGACTGAAACAGGAACTAAACCAGGACTAAACCAGGACTGAACAGAACTAAACCAGGACTAAACCAGGACTGAAACAGAACTAAACCAGACTAAACCAGGACTAAACCAGGACTGAAACAGACTAAACCAGGACTAAACCAGGACGACTGAACCAGGACTGAAACCAGGACTGACACAGAACTAAACCAGGACTAAACCAGGACTGAAACAGAACTAAACCAGGACTAAACCAGGACTGAAACAGAACTAAACCAGGACTAAACCAGACTGAAACAGAACTAAACCAGGACTAAACCAGGACTAAACCAGGACTGAACAGAACTAAACAGGACTAAACCAGGACTAACCAGGACTGAAACAGAACTAAACCAGGACAAAACCAGGACTGACACAGAACTAAACCAGGACTAAACCAGGACTGAAACAGAACTAAACCAGGACTAAACCAGGACTGAAACAGAACTAAACCAGGACTAAACCAGGACTGAAACAGAACTAAACCAGGACTAAACAAGGACTTAACCAGGACTAAACCAGGACTGACACAGAACTAAACCAGGACTAAACCAGGACTAAACCAGGACTAGAACCAGGACTAAACCAGGACTAAACCAGGACTGAACCAGGACTAAACCAGGACTGAACCAGGACTAAACCAGGACTGAACCAGGACTGAAACCAGGACTGAACCAGGACTGAACCAGGAACCAGGACTGAACCAGGAACCAGACTGAACCAGGACTGAACCAGGACTGAACCAGACTAAACCAGGACTGAACCAGGACTGGACACAGGACTAAACCAGGACTGAACCAGGACTGAAAACAGACTAAACCAGGACTAAACCAGGACTGAAACAGAACTAAACCAGGACTAAACCAGGACTAACCAGGACTGAAACAGAACTAAACCAGGACTAAACCAGACTGAACCAGGACTGAACCAGACTGACACAGAACTAAACCAGGACTAAACCAGGACTGAAACAGAACTAAAACCAGGACTAAACCAGGAAACCAGGACTGAAACAGAACTAAACCAGGACTTAAACCAGGACTGAAACAGAACTAAACCAGGACTAAACCAGGACAGGACTAAACCAGGACTTGAAACAGACTAAACCAGGACTAAACCAGGACTAACCAGGACTAAACCAGAGGACTAAACCAGGACTTAAACCAGGACTGACACAGAACTAAACCAACTAAACCAGGACTAAACCAGGACTGAAACAGAACTAAACCAGACTAAACCAGGACTGAAACAGAACTAAACCAGGACTAAACCAGGACTACAGGACTAAACCAGACCAGACTAACCAGGACAAACCAGGACTGAACAGAACTAAACCAGGAAACCAACTAAACCAGGACTAAACCAGGAACTAAACCAGGACTGAAACAGAACTAAACCAGGACTAAACCAGGACTAAACCAGGACTGAAACAGAACACTAAACCAGGACGAAACAAGGACTAACTAAACCAGGACTAAACCAGGACTAAACCAGGACTAAACCAGGACTAAACCAGGTCTAAACCAGGACTAAACCAGGACTGAAACAGAACTAAACCAGGACTAAACCAGGACTTAACCAGGACTAAACCAGGACTGAAACAGAACTAAACTAAACCAGGACTAAACAGGACTAAACAGGACTACCAGGACTAAACCAGGACTAAACCAGGACTAAACCAGGTCTAAACCAGGAGTAAACCAGGACTAAATCAGGACTAAACCAGGACTGATCCAGGACTAAACCAGGACTAAACCAGGACTAAACCAGGTCTAAACCAGGACTAAACCAGGACTAAACCAGGTCTAAACCAGGAGTAAACCAGGACTAAATCAGGACTAAACCAGGACTGATCCAGGACTAAACCAGGACTAAACCAGGACTAAACCAGGTCTAAACCAGGAGTAAACCAGGACTAAATCAGGACTAAACCAGGACTGATCCAGGACTAAACCAGGACTAAACCAGGACTAAACCAGGACTAAACCAGGACTAAACCAGGACTAAACCAGGTCTAAACCAGGAGTAAACCAGGACTAAACCAGGACTAAACCAGGACTAAACCAGGACTAAACCAGGACTAACCAGGTCTAAACCAAAACCAGGACTAAACATAAACCAGGAGTAAACCAGGACTAAACCAGGACTGAACCAGGACTAAACCATAAACCAGGACTAAACCAGGACTAACCAGGAAACCAGGACTAAACCAGACTAAACCAGGACTAAACCAGACTAAACCAGGACTAAACCAGGACTAAACCAGGACTGAACACAGAACTAAACCAGGACTAAACCAGGACTAAACCAGGACTAAACCAGGACTAAACCAGGACTAAACCAGGTAAACCAGGACTTAAACCAGGTCTAAACCAGGACTAAACCAGGACTAAACCAGGTCTAAACCAGGAGTAAACCAGGACTAAATCAGGACTAAACCAGGACTGATTCCAGGACTAAACCAGGTCTAAACCAGGACTAAACCAGGACTAAACCAGGTCTAAACCAGGAGTAAACCAGGACTAAATCAGGACTAAACCAGGACTGATCCAGGACTAAACCAGGACTAAACCAGGTCTAAACCAGGAGTAAACCAGGACTAAACCAGGACTGAACCAGGACTAAACCAGGACTAAACCAGGACTGAAACAGCAACTAAACCAGGACTAAACCAGGACTACACCAGGACTGAACCAGGACTACCTCAGGTCTACCTCAGGACTACCTCAGGTCTACCTCAGGTCTACCTCAGGTCTACCTCAGGACTACCTCAGGTCTACCTCAGGACTACCTCAGTCTACCTCAGGACTACCTCAGTTCTACCTCAGGTCTACAGCAGGTCTACCTCAGGTCTACCTCAGGACTACCTCAGGTCTACCTCAGGACTACCTCAGGTCTACCTCAGGTCTACAGCAGGTCTACCTCAGGTCTGCCTCAGGTCTACCTCAGTTCTACCTCAGGTCTACCTCAGGACTACCTCAGGTCTACCTCAGGTCTACCTCAGGTCTACCTCAGGACTACCTCAGTTCTACCTCAGGTCTACTCAGGTCTACCTCAGGACTACTTCAGGTCTACCTCAGGACTACCTCAGGTCTACCTCAGGTCTACCTCAGGACTACCTCAGATCTACCTCAGGACTACCTCAGTTCTACCTCAGGTCTACCTCAGGTCTATCTCAGGACTACCTCAGTTCTACCTCAGGTCTACCTTAGGTCTACCTCAGGTCTATCTCAGGTCTACCTCAGTTCTACCTCAGGTCTACCTCAGGTCTACAGCGTGGTACCTGTGAGCATGTTCTCCAGGTGTCCGTGTTGAGGACCTGAGGTGATGGTGTAAGTCAGGTCCTGGTCGTCAGAGTCCGGGTCTGAGGCCTGGAGGTTGGACCGGTCCAGGATGATCCCGAAGCGTCCGGAGCCCAGAGCCGAGACCAGCGACGGCGAGAGTCTGGAGACGAGCGACGGCGGAGAGTCCGGACGCTCGATCTGCAACACAACACAAGTACTAATACTACTACTGCGGGTATTAGTACTACTACTACTGCAGCAGGTAATACTACTACTACTACTGCAGCAGGTAATACTACTACTACTACTGCAGCAGGTAATACTACTACTACTACTGCAGCAGGTAATACTACTACTACTACTGCAGCAGGTAATACTACTACTAGCTACTACTACTACTGCAGCAGGTACTACTACTACTACTACTACTACTGCAGCAGGTAATACTACTACTACTACTGCAGCAGGTAATACTACTACTACTACTACTACTACTGCAGCAGGTAATACTACTACTACTACTACTACTACTACTGCAGCAGGTAATACTACTACTACTACTGCAGCAGGTAATACTACTACTACTACTGCAGCAGGTAATACTACTACTACTGCAGCAGGTAATACTACTACTACTGCAGCAGGTAATACTACTACTACTACTACTGCAGCAGGTAATACTACTACTACTACTGCAGCAGGTAATACTACTACTACTGCAGCAGGTAATACTAATACTACTACTACTACTACTGCAGGTACTACTACTACTACTACTACTACTACTACTACTACTACTACTACTACTACTACTACTACAACTACTACTGCTACTACTACTACTACTACTACTACTGCAGGTAATACTACTACTACTACTACAGCAAGTAATACTACAACTACTACTACTACTACTGCAGGTAATACTACTACTACTGCAAGTACTATTACAACAGACACTACTACTACAAGTAGTACTACTACAGGTACTACTACTACTACTACTGCTACTACAGATACTACTACTACTGCTACTACAGATACTACTACTACTACAGATACTACTACTACTACTACTACTACTACTACTACTACTACTACTACTACTACTACTACTACTACTACTACTACTACTACTACTACAGATACTACTACTACTACTACTACTACTACTACTACTACTACTACTACTACTACTACTGATACTACTACTACTACTACTACTACAGATACTACTACTACCACTACTACTACGACTACTACTACTACTACTACAGGGGGGCGGCAGTAGCTCAGTTGGTGGAGCATTCGCCCACTGATTTGAAGGTTGGTGGTTCGAATCCAGCTCTCAACATAAACATCACAGGTTGAGCATCAGATCCACTGACCCACAGGTTGGCTGGTGTGATTCCAGCTCCCACAGATGAATGCTGCCGTTGTGTCCTTGGGCAAGACACTTAACCCACCTTGCCCACAGTGTCTGTGTGCACTGGTGTGTGAATGTGTGTGTGAATGGGTGAGTGGTTCCTTGTTGTAAAGTGCTTTGAGCCTTGAAGGTGGAAAAGCGCTATAGAAAAATGTGACATTTACCATTTACTACAGATACTACTACTACTACTACTACTACTACTACTACTACTACTACTACTACTACTACTACTACTACTACAGATACTACTACTACTACTACTACTACAACTACTACAACTACTACAGCAGGTAACTACTACTACTACTACTACTACTACTACAACTACTACTGCTACTACTACTACTACTGCACTACTACTACTACTACAGATACTACTACTACTACTACTACAAACTACTACTACTACTACTACTACTGCAGGTAATACTACTACTACTACTACTACTACAGCAAGTAATACTACAACTACTACTACTACTACTGCAGGTACTATTACTACAGACACTACTACTACAAGTAGTACTACTACAGGTACTACTACTACTACTACTGCTACTACAGATACTACTACTACAGATACTACTACTACTACTACTGATACTACTACTACTACTACTTCTACTACTACTACTACTACTACTACTACTACTACTACTACTACTACTACTACTACTAACTACTACTACTACTACTACTACTGCAGGTAACTACTACTACTACTACTGCAGGTACTACTACTACTACTACTACTACTACTACTACTGCAGGTACTACTACTACTACTACTACTACTACTATACTACTACTACTACTACTACTACTACTACTACTACTACTACTACTGCAGGTAATACTACTACTACTACAGCAGGTAATACTACTACTACTACTACTACTACTGCAGGTAATACTACTACTACTGGAAGTACTATTACTACAGACACTACTACTACAAGTAGTACTACTACAGGTACACTACTACTACTACTGATACTACTACTACTACTACTACTACTCAGTACTACTACTACTACTACAGATACTACTACTACTACTACTACTACTACTACAGATACTACTACTACTACTACTACTACTACTACTACAGATACTACTACTACTACTACTACTACTACTACTACTACTACTACTACTACTACTACTACTACTACTACTACTACTACTACTACAGATACTACTACTACTACTACTACTACTACTACTACTACTACTACTACTACTACTACTACTACTACTACTACTACTACTACTACTACTACAGATACTACTACTACTACTACAGACTACTACTACTACTACTACTACTACTACTACTACAGATACTACTACTACTACTACTACTACTACTACTACTACTACTACTACTACTACTACTACTACTACTACTACTACTACACAGATACTACTACTACTACTACAGATACTACTACTACTACTACTACTACTACTACTACTACTACTACTACTACTACTACTACTACTACTACTACTACTACTACATACTACTACTCTACTACTACTACTACTACTACTACTACTACACTACTACTACTACTACTACTACTACTACAGACTACTACTACTACTACTACTACTACTACAGACTACTACTACTACTACTACTACTACTACTACTACTACTACTACTACTACTACTACTACTACTACTACTACTACTACTACTACACTACTACTACTACTACTACTACTACTACTACAGATACTACTACTACTACTACTACTACTACTACAGATACTACTACTACTACTACTACTACTACAGATACTACTACTACTACTACTACTACTACAGATACTACTACTACTACTACTACTACTACTACTACTACTACTACTACTACTACTACTACTACAGATACTACTACTACTACTACTACTACAGACTACTACTACTACTACTAATAGTCATATTTCCCCAAGGCCCCTCCCACCAGCGTTGGCAACAGGTTTAACCTACTTTCCTCATTCAGTCCTGGTTTAGTCCAGTTTTAGTCCTGGTTTAGACCTGTTTTAGTACCAGTTTTAGTCCTGGTTTAGTCCTGGTTTAGTCCAGTTTTAGTCCTGTTTTAGTCCAGTTTTAGTCCTGTTTGAGTCCTGGTTCAGTCCAGTTTTAGTCCTGGTTTAGTTCAGTTTTAGTCCTGGTTTAGTCCTGGTTTTAGTCCAGTTTTTAGTCCTGGTTTAGTCCAGTTTTAGTCCTGGTTTAGTCCAGTTTTAGTCCTGGTTTAGTCCTGGTTTAGTCCAGTTTTAGTCCTGGTTTAGTCCAGTTTTAGTCCTGGTTTAGTCCTGGTTTAGTCCAGTTTTAGTCCAGTTTTAGTCCTGGTTTAGTCCAGTTTTAGTCCTGGTTTAGTCCTGTTTTAGTCCAGTTTTAGTCCTGGTTTAGTCCAGTTTTAGTCCTGGTTTTAGTCCTGGTTTAGTCCTGGTTTAGTCCAGTTTTAGTCCTGGTTTAGTCCTGGTTTAGTCCAGTTTTAGTCCTGGTTTAGTCCAGTTTTAGTCCTGGTTTAGTCCTGGTTTAGTCCAGTTTTAGTCCTGGTTTAGTCCAGTTTTAGTCCAGTTTTAGTCCAGTTTTAGTCCTGGTTTAGTCCAGTTTTAGTCCAGTTTTAGTCCAGTTTTAGTCCTGGTTTAGTCCAGTTTTAGTCCTGGTTTAGTACCTGTATGGTGAAGACTGCGGGCTCGGTGCTGATTCGTCCGTACAGGAGGAAGCCGGTGTTTGATTGGTCGGTGGGCAGGAAGTGGAAGGCGTCGATGGAGGCGCGGGTCTTGGGGTCGTGTCGGTACGTGACCCCGGCCCGGTCCAGGTCCCACTGAGAGAACCGCCTGAGGAGAGGTCAGAGGTCAACAGGGCCAAAACCAGGACTGAACCAGGACTGAACCAGGACTAAAACCAGGACTAAACCAGGACTGAACCAGGACTAAACCAGGACTAAACCAGGACTGAACCAGGACTAAACCAGGACTGAACCAGAACTAAAACCAGGACTGAACCAGGACTAAACCAGGACTGAACCAGGACTAAACCAGGACTGAACCAGGACTAAACCAGGACTAAACCAGGACTAAACCAGGACTGAACCAGGACTAAACCAGGACTGAACCAGGACTAAACCAGGACTGAACCAGAACTAAAACCAGGACTGAACCAGGACTAAACCAGGACTGAACCAGGACTAAACCAGGACTAAAACCAGGACTAAACCAGGACTAAAACCAGGACTAAACCAGGACTAAACCAGGACTAACCAGGACTAAACCAGGACTAAACCAGGACTGAACCAGGACTAAACCAGGACTGAACCAGGACTAAACCAGGACTAAACCATGTCCAATATATATATATATGTATATATATATAATTTTTATTTTTCCTTTGAAGCGCCTGGAGGCCTGTTGTGCTTTAAGTTTTGAGCCTCTACCTGATCCCACTGATCTGAAAACCTGCAGCAAACAGACACTTTTTGTTTGTTCTCTTCAGTCATTTAAAGTTTGTTTTCTGCTGCAGATTCAACACACACACGTCGATGTTTAACTGAACAAACTATCCTGTGGTTTAGATTTGAACCATCCTGTCTCTTCCTTAAGATACGTATGGAACTGAACATGTGAAAGTGCCCCCTAGAGGTGGGAATCTGGAAATGAAAAGTCTAAAAGATATTTCTGGATTCACCAAAGTAAGACTCTCACTCCTCACAAACTGAATGTAGAGTTTGATCTAAGATGATTTTATGATATGCTTAAACTATTTCTGTATTTAATAGAATGTTTTTTTATGTACATGAATCTCTAAACTGTTTTTTAGACTGAACTCACTTTGGGACGTCCCGTTCTTTGGAGGGGACATGAGCACCTGGGTTGGTGACCGTTTTGTGTGCTGTGGTCCACAGCAAGAAAAATATCTGACCAAGGCTTTTTTCACCAAAACGTTATTTAAAAATAAAAAGCTTTTGGACATCAGTCATCTAAATGTGCTCTGCATTTTTCACTTTAGCTGCTCCCTGCATTTGCACCTCTACAAGAATTGTGTTGTGAGTTTTGTGTTTCATTTAACAGGACCAAACAGAAAATAAAACCAAAATACTTTAAAATGTGACGTGTTACTGCATCTCTGCCTCGGGCTCAAATCAGCGGGACATTGCACTAAACTATTATCAAAAACTATTTACACATATATAAAGACACGAAACAGAAAGGAAAGTACGATCATTTAAAGTGGAAAATCACAGGATATTGTGTTTTAGTGCAGCCACAGCTCGATGACAGAAGTTATGTCATTTAAATCAGAACGTGGCAGTTCAGGTTAAGTCCACCAGAGGGCAGTGTGACTCTGTGCCTCTCAAACAGAGCTGATGGAAGAATGAAGTATGTGTTTGAAACTATTATTTTAGTCTGAATTTTTCAGATAACTGCAGTGGGCGGAGCTAGAGGATAGGTGAAAACAGAAACTTTGTGAGCTCTAAAGTTCAGTCCAGTGGTGTCAACAGTGCTCCCCAGCTCCAGGGGGAAACTTCTCATGTATTTTTTCCCTCAAAATTTTAACTCTGTGGTGACTAAAGAAAACAAGATCTATAACTTTTGTTTAATATCTGTGTCTGAAACTTTCTGAAAGTTACTAAATCATTTTCACAGAATCTTGTATTTTAAATGTGCTTTTTGGACAGAAACCTCTGCGCTCTGGACATTAGTTTGCACGAAGCTGTTAACCTCCACGATGCCTTTAAACTCTTCATATTTGAATACAGTGACCAGATTTTCAAAATAAAAACCTGGGACGTCTCTGGTTTGTGGTGGTTGGTCATAATAAAATTGTGAAACGAGTTTGTAATTAAGAAAAACTGTTCTGCACTCTGCACTAATGTGAGTCAGTACAGTCACATTTTCTTTGTGCTTGTCGTTTTTAATCAGATTTTCTGTATTTGACCAAAACAAATGTCAGTTTATGTTTCTCTTTACTGTTGCAGGATCAGAGACACTGGGACATTTCTTGTGTAAAACTTGGACAAATCAGTGTTTTTTTGTGTAAATCTGTGGGACAGAGACACAGACTCAAAACTGGGACTGTCCCATGTCCAAGGGGACGACTGGACACTTTATATTTGAATCTTTTGAAAAGTTTATGACAGAGGCCAAAACGCTGAAAACATGTCAGTGATCTGAGCACCAAACCTATTCATATATTTAAAAGTAAATACAGGAAGTGCTCCGTTATGTTTTTAATCTTTCTCTGTAATTCCAGTCCTTTTCAGAGGGATAGTCCGATCTATGCTCACTTCTGTTTCACACTGACCTGTTGGTCCGTTTCACACTGACCTGTTGGTCCGTTTCACACTGACCTGTTGGTCCGTTTCACACTGACCTGTTGGGTTTCACACTGACCTGTTGTTTCACACTGACCTGTTGGTGTTTCACACTGACCTGTTGGTCCGTTTCACACTGACTGTTGTTCTGTTTCACACTGACCTGTTGTCCGTTTCACACACTGTTGGTTGTTTCACACTGACCTGTTGGTTCTGTTTCACACTGACCTGTTGGTCTGTTTCACACTGACCTTTGGTTTGGTCCGTTTCACACTGACCTGTTGGTTCTGTTTCACACTGACCTGTTGGTCCGTTTCACACTGACCTGTTGGTTCTGTTTCACACTGACCTGTTGGTTCTGTTTTCACACTGACCTGTTGGTTCTGTTTCACACTGACCTGTTGGTCCTGTTTCACACTGACCTGTTGGTTTGGTCCGTTTCACACTGACCTGTTGGTTCTGTTTCACACTGACCTGTTGGTCCGTTTCACACTGACCTGTTGGTTCCGTTTCACACTGACCTGTTGTTGTTGTTCTGTTTCACACTGACCTGTTGGTTCCGTTTCACACACTGACCTGTTGCCTGTTGTTTCACACTGACCTGTTTGGTTTGGTCCGTTTCACACTGACCTGTTGGTTCTGTTTCACACTGACCTGTTGGTCCGTTTCACACTGACCTGTTGGTTCTGTTTCACACTGACCTGTTGGTTCTGTTTCACACTGACCTGTTGGTCTGTTTCACACTGACCTTTTGGTTTGGTCCGTTTCACACTGACCTGTTGGTTCTGTTTCACACTGACCTGTTGGTCCGTTTCACACTGACCTGTTGGTTCTGTTTCACACTGACCTGTTGGTTCTGTTTCACACTGACCTGTTGGTCTGTTTCACACTGACCTTTTCGTTTGACTGACTGTTTGTTTCTGGTCTGTTTCACACTGACCTGTTGGTTCTGTTTCACACTGACCTGTTGGTCTGTTTCACACACCTGTTGGTTTCACACTGACCTGTTGGTCTGTTTCACACTGACCTGTTGGTTCTGTTTTCACACTGACCTTTTGGTTGGTCCGTTTCACACTGACCTGTTGGTTCTGTTTCACACTGACCTGTTGGTCCTGTTTCACACTGACCTGTTGGTTCTGTTTCACACTGACCTGTTGGTCCGTTTCACACTGACCTGTTGGTGTTTCACCTGTTGTGTTTCACACTGACCTGTTGGTTCTGTTTCACACTGACCTGTTGGTTCTGTTTCACACTGACCTGTTGGTCCGTTTCACACTGACCTGTTGGTTCCGTTTCACACTGACCTGTTGGTTCCGTTTCACACTGACCTGTTGGTCCGTTTCACACTGACCTGTTGGTTCTGTTTCACACTGACCTGTTGGTTCTGTTTCACACTGACCTGTTGGTTCTGTTTCACACTGACCTGTTGGTTCTGTCCAGCGGTGTTCCGTGCAGCAGGAGTTTGCCGTACCGGGGCATCTGGGTGATTTCGTAGGTGAGGTTCGCCGCGGCGGTGTCGGGGTCGGTCAGGAGCAGGTGAGATCTGGTTATGATCCCGGTGGAACCCTCCTGGACCCGGAGTCCCGAGTTCTGGACCAGACTGGGCGGGATTCTGTCCAAGTGGACGATGTGAACCAACAGAGACCCAAAGACTGAAGAGACGCCGTTAGACACGACGAAACTGAGGAGACAAGAGAGAACTGAACCAGGACTAAACCAGGACTAAACCAGGACTGAACCAGACTAAACCAGGACTAAACCAGGGACTAACCAGACTAAACCAGGACTAAACCAGGACTGAACCAGGACTAAACCAGGACTGAACCAGGACTAAACCAGGACTGAACCAGGACTAAACCAGGACTAAACCAGGACTGAACCAGGACTAAACCAGGACTAAACCAGGACTAAAACCAGGACTAAACCAGGACTAAACCAGGACTAAACCAGGACTAAACCAGGACTGAACCAGGACTGAACCAGGACTGAACCAGGACTAAACCAGGACTAAACCAGGACTGAACCAGGACTAAACCAGGACTGAACCAGGACTAAACCAGGACTAAACCAGGACTGAACCAGGACTAAACCAGGACTGAACCAGGACTAAACCAGGACTGAACCAGGACTAAACCAGGACTGAACCAGGACTGAACCAGGACTGAACCAGGACTGAACCAGGACTGAACCAGGACTGAACCAGGACTGAAACAGATTTAACAGTGGTCTTTACACCAGGAGCATCAGCAGCACTTTTATGTGTTCGTGGTTTATCTGTTTCCTCGTCAGTGTGGAGCAAGAAATAAAAGGAGTCATAGTTGGAAGAAATGAAGATAAAATCCAAACATCTGTGCGACACGACGCTCAGTGACGATAAAGAGACAAACACAAGAAATTCATAAAGGAGATCGACATGGTTTTTAGTTCGGACCAAAATCTCTGAGATGTTAACAAACTTTGTTCTTGTTCTTATCACCTCAAGAACAAAGTTCTTATGAACATGAAAAGGCCTTTAGATTTAAACAAACTTTACTGATCCACAACAGATATAATTTGGATAAAAGTTTGGAGACGCTTCAAAATTAGAACTCCAACCTATTTCGTGAGCCGCTCGTGCGCCGCTCGTGCGCCGCTCGTGCGCCGCTCGTGCGCCGTCGCCGCTCGTGACGCTCGTGAGACGCTCGTGCGCCGCTCGTGCGCCGCTCGTAGACGCTCGTGACGCTCGTGAGACGCTCGTCAGACGCTCGTGACGCTCGTGAGACGCTCGTGAGACGCTCGTGAGACGCTCGTGAGACGCTCGTGAGACGCTCGTGACGCTCGTGAGACGCTCGTGAGACGCTCGTGAGACGCTCGTGCGCCGCTCGTGCGCCGCTCGTGCGCCGCTCGTGAGACGCTCGTGAGCGAGAGACGCTCGTGAGACGCTCGTGCGACGCTCGTGACGCTCGTGAGACGCTCGTGCGCCGCTCGTCCGACGCTCGTGAGACGCTCGTCCGACGCTCGTGCGACGCTCGTGAGACGCTCGTGAGACGCTCGTGAGACGCTCGTGAGACGCTCGTGCGACGCTCGTGCGACGCTCGTGAGACGCTCGTGAGACGCTCGTGAGACGCTCGTGAGACGCTCGTGAGACGCTCGTGCGCGCTCGTGAGACGCTCGTGCGACGCTCGTCCGACGCTCGTCCGACGCTCGTCCGACGCTCCGACGCTCGTCCGACGCTCGTCCGACGCTCGTGAGACGCTCGTGCGACGCTCGTGAGACGCTCGTGAGACGCTCGTGAGACGCTCGTGAGACGCTCGTGCGACGCTCGTGAGACGCTCGTGAGACGCTCGTGAGACGCTCGTGCGCCGCTCGCTCGTGCCGCTCGTGTCCGCCGCTCGCGACGCTCGTCCGACGCTCGTGAGACGCTCGTGAGACGCTCGAGAGACGCTCGTGAGATGCTCGTGAGACGCTCGTGACGCGTGACGCTCGTGAGACGCTCGTGCGACGCTCGTGAGACGCTCGTGAGACGCTCGTGAGACGCTCGTTGAGACGCTCGTGAGACGCTCGTGAGACGCTCGTGCGCCGCTCGTGAGACGCTCGTGCGCCGCTCGTGAGACGCTCGTGAGACGCTCGTGAGACGCTCGTGAGACGCTCGTGAGACGCTCGTGCGAAGCTGCTGCTGTTACTCTTACGTTGTTACCCTTTGGTGTAAACTGGGGCAGTACTGACCTGACTGAGTCTTGCGCCCCCTGGTGGCTGTTGTCGTGAGTGTAACAGACTCTCTGCGCCGTCACGTCCAGTTGGGTGAAGTTCTTCAGAGGGACTCCGGGGGCGCTCACCAGACTCAGGGTCCCGAGCCGAGGACCGTCCTGGACCCTGTAGACCAGGTCCTGAGGAGGTCCGGAGTCCTGGGCCAGGAGATAGTTCGAGTTCAGGACAAGTCTCTCGCCCTCCGTGATCCGAGCCGGACGAGTACTGAGCCTCAGCGCCCCTGAGAGGTCAAAGGTCAAGAGGAGGAGACAGGGGTAAAGGAGAAGTTCAGTCCTGGTCCAGTCCTGGTCCAGTCCTGGTTCAGTCCTGGTTCAGTCCCGGTTTAGTCCCGGTTCAGTCCCAGTTTAGACCCGGTCTAGTCCCGGTCCAGTCTTGGTCTGGTCCTGGTCTAGTCCCAGTCCAGTCCTGGTCTAGTCCTGGTCCAGACCTCTCTCTCTGGTCCGGATGTGGATGTAGAAGGTCTGGATCGGGGTCTCGTTGGTTCGGTCGCTGAGGATGAACCTGAAGCTGTCGTGACCTTTTGACCCCGGAGTGACCCCGGTGACCTCTGCGTGACCTTCGACCCGGTGCGCGTAGCGGATCCGGTTCATCTCCACGTCGGTCTGAGTGAAGTTCTGCCCCGGATACAGAACCGACCAATCAGAGCCGCTCTAGAGACGAGACGAGAGGAAGCGGCCAATAGGAGATCAGTCCACACAAAACTAACTTTGTTTTCAGTTTAAAGGGAAAGTTCGGGATTTTTGACATGAATCTGTGTGTCGTCCCCGTGAGCAGCGTCACATCCACACTGACTCACCCCGACAGCGTCCGGTGAACCCAGACACTGGCCGTTTTCGGTGCTGATGAAAGTCGTCCGGCAAGTTGACTGGGGACTGTGTAATAAAGTGTTTTTCTTCTCAAAACAATCTGTGTTCAAAAGAGTGAAACATTTGCATCACAAAACCATCGTCGCCAAAAAAGTCAGACCTCATTATCGCTTGGCACTATTTTCTTTCCGTTCGTATCACTGCGCCAGGTGACAGCCGCGCACGGATCCATCCCTCTGTTCAGTTGTTCGTCAGTGTTTACATGCGCAGACGCTGCGACGTGAGAGAACTAACGTGAGAACTTTTAAACACATGTTGTTTTGAGAAGAAAAACACTTTATTACACAGTCCCCAGTCAACTTGCCGGACGACTTTCATCAGCACCGAAAACGGCCAGTGTCTGGACTCAGCGGACGCTGTCGGGGTGAGTCAGTGTGGATGTGACGCTGCTCACGGGGACGACACACAGATTTATGTCAAAAATCCCAAACTTTCCCTTTAAAGTCTTTAAGCAGCTTTTCTGGTCCCAGTCTTACGTTATATTTTAAGACTTTTCGTTTCTAATTGCAAAACGGCCACCGCTGTTGTCATGGCAACTGCATCCACAGCTCCTTATTCTTTATTTAAAACCAATTCTGTAAACCAGAACAGGACGTTCACATGAGAGATTTAATTCTGAATATAAATTAGTTCTGCTTTAAAAAGTCTGTGTAAACACTTGAAATGAAAATGATGATTGTGAATTAATCTTAATAGTGCAGTAAGTGTTTGTTTTATTCTGATTTTAAATCTGACTGAATTTGGTTCCTGGATCATGTTTGTGGTTTGTTCTTGTTAAAATAATGTTGGTGTTTCATGTTCGTCGTGTCGTTCTTCGATCCGGCTCCTCCAATCGTGTCTCGTGACTTTGATCCACGTCTCTTTGGATTTGTGAGCGGGATGTGGAAGTGGGCTGAGCTTTTGTCTTCTTCTTCTCCTTCTCCGACGCTCTTCCCTTCTCCTCCTCCTCCTCAGTTCACAGACGGAAAGTGTGATGAGACAATTCTCCAATTATCATCAGAACCACTGCGGGAAAAGTCTGGATCTGAGCCGCTCTAGCAGCTTGTGCTCTGATTGGTCCAAACGCTCCTCGCTGTGCACGTTACAGTTGGAGGAGCTCATCCAGAGTGAGGAAGTAAATATGGAACGACGTATCCAAGACGTATCTTGGGTTCATCTTCAGGTTTTATCAGAGTTCTGTGGTCGAGCTCAGAGTCTCACGTCTCCAGGTTGGTCTTTAGTGGTGAGGTTCTTTCTGTGGTTCTGCCCACTGAACATGTGCAGGAGCGTCTTTTCTCCCACGGGCACACGCCAATGCAAGTGAGCGTGTGCAAGGAGCGTGGTCTCGTGTGTCATGTGATCATTTTGACCAATCAGAGTGAGAGGAGCCGAGTGGAGCAGAGCGAACGATTAAAAGACTTTTTTTTTAAGACAACAACAAACAAGTTTATCATCTGAAAAAAGGTAAAAATCTAAAAAAAAATCTGACATTTTTGAAAGCTGTAGGTGCCCTGTCAGTCCCTGTCAGCCCCTGTCAGCCCCTGTCAGCCCCTGTCAGCCCCTGTCAGTCCCTGTCAGCCCCTGTCCCTGTCAGTCCCTGTCAGCCCCTGTCAGAGGAACAGGAGCAGTTTGTTACTTTTTGCTCTGTGGGAAAAATCCTTTCTGGGCCAGACTGTTTTTTTTTCTCTGTAGTTCCTCCAGTTATTTTAACAGATCCATGACTCAGACTCAGACACGTCAAAGTCCCTAAAATGGCGTCCTGTCCGGTGCAGTGTGTTACCTTCCTCTGCAGCGCCCCCTGTCTGGGGACTGTGCTCAGGACGTAGAAGACCCGGTCCAGGTCTGAGTCTCGGTCTTCTGCCTCCAGGACCACGCAGGACAGGACCCTGGTCTGACCGGAGTCCACCTCAAGACCAGAGTTCCTAAAACAGTCCACAGATCAAATTAGAACTTTACACCTGATGCCCTTCCAGACACAAGGACAAGACACAAGCAAGACAAACGAAAGTCTGATATTAAACAAACTGACTCCTGGGAGCTTCAAGTCGTGTTCTCATGTTATTACCTCCTCAAAAACAGAGCTGGACTTGTGTTTTGTGTTTGAGTAACTCTTTATTATGAGTCTGTCTACATCTCCAAAGCTCCAAACGCTCTGTTCCACCCTGTGATGTCATGAAGTGTTTCTTTTTTCCTATCTATATTTATATCTGTATTAGTGTTGTAGTCAAGAGCGCACTAATCGAGACAAGACCAGTCCAAGACCGCAGGGTCCTGAGACCGAGACAAGACCGAGATTTTTAAAGGTCGAGACAAAGACAAGACCAAGACCACGGCCCCTCAAGACCAAATCGAGACCGTCTTTGTCATTTTCAACATTTATTTGTATTTTACAGTTATTTTGGTACGAATAGATCAACGCTTTTATAAATCTATCTTTGTTTTCGTCGAGTGTCAGACCTCGAGACCGAGACAAGACCGAGTCAAACGCCTTCAAGACCGAGACAAGATTTAGATGAGACTGAGTCCAAACGCCTTCAAGACCGAGACAAGACCGAGTCCAAACTCGTTTAAGACCGAGT
>NW_026571473.1:41616965-41619189 GCF_026225935.1 Boleophthalmus pectinirostris
GGACTGAACTAGGACTGAACCAGGACTAGACCAGGACTAGACCAGGACTAGACCAGGACTGAACTAGGACTGAACCAGGACTAGACCAGGACTAGACTAGGACTGGACCAGGACTGAACTAGGACTGAACCAGGACTAGACCAGGACTAGACTAGGACTGGACCAGGACTGGACCAGGACTGAACCAGAACCAGAACCAGGTCTAAACCAGGTCTAAACCAACCAGGTCTAAACCAGGTCTAAACCAGGACTACTAAACCAGGTCTAAACCAGGTCTAAACCAGGACTACACCAGGTCTAAACCAGGTCTAACCAGGTCTAAAACCAGGACTACACCAGGTCTAAACCAGGTCTAAACCAGGACTAACCAGGACTCCAGGTCTAAACCAGGTCTAAACCAGGACTACACCAGGTCTAAACCAGGTCTAAACAGGTCTAAACCAGGACTACCAGGTCTAAACCAGGTCTAAACCAGGAAACACCAGGTCTAAACCAGGACTACACCAGGTCTAAACCAGGTCTAAACCAGGTCTAAACCAGGTCTAAACCAGGTCTAAACCAGGTCTAAGCAGGTCTAAACCAGGACTACACCAGGTCTAAACCAGGTCTAAACCAGGACTACACCAGGTCTAAACCAGGACTACACCAGGTCTAAACCAGGTCTAAACCAGGTCTAAACCAGGTCTAAACCAGACTACACCAGGTCTAAACCAGGTCTAAACCAGGACTACACACCAGGTCTAAACCAGGTCTAAACCAGGACTACTAAACCAGGTCTAAACCAGGACTACACCAGGTCTAAACCAGGTCTAAACCAGGACTACACCAGGTCTAAACCAGGTCTAAACCAGGACTACACCAGGTCTAAACCAGGACTACACCAGGTCTAAACCAGGTCTAAACCAGGACTACACCAGGTCTAAACCAGGTCTAAACCAGGTCTAAACCAGGTCTAAACCAGGTCTAAACCAGGACTAACCAGGTCTAAACCAGGTCTAAACCAGGACTAACACCAGGTCTAAACCAGGACTACACCAGGTCTAAACCAGGTCTAAACCAGGACTACACCAGGTCTAAACCAGGTCTAAACCAGGTCTAAACCAGGTCTAAACCAGGTCTAAACCAGGTCTAAACCAGGTCTACAGCAGGTCTAAGCAGGTGTACCTTGCCGCAGCTCCTGCAGGGTGAACTGGTCGACGCTCAGTGCTGCCCCCTGTCGTCTGTGGACGGCGTTGAGGAGGCGTCCGTGTCGTGGAGGACGAACGACGATGAAGGTCAAAACGTCCAACGGAGCGTCCAGATCTGAGGCGTCCAACAGAGCAGGAGACAAGTCCTGAAGTCCCCCCTCCTCCACCTGAGACACAGACCAGGACTCAACCAGGACCAAGACCAGGACTAAACCAGGACCAAGACCAGGACCAGATCTGAGGCGTCCAACAGAGCAGGAGACAAGTCCTGAAGTCCCCCCTCCTCCACCTGAGACACAGACCAGGACTAAACCAGGACCAAGACCAGGACCAGGACTAAGACTCAACCAGGACCAAGACCAGGACCAGGACTAAGACTCAACCAGGACCAAGACCAGGACCAGGACCAAAGACCAGGACCAAGACCAGGACCAGATCTGAGGCGTCCAACAGAGCAGGAGACAAGTCCTGAAGTCCCCCCTCCTCCACCTGAGACACAGACCAGGACTCAACCAGGACCAAGACCAGGACTAAACCAGGACCAAGACCAGGACCAAGACCAGGACCAGATCTGAGGCGTCCAACAGAGCAGGAGACAAGTCCTGAAGTCCCCCCTCCTCCACCTGAGACAACAGACCAGGACTAAACCAGGACTACCAACCAGGACTCAACCAGGACCTAAACCAGGACCACCAGACCAAGGACCAGGACCAAGACCAGGACCAAGACCAGAAGACCAGGACCAGGACCAGATCTGAGGCGTCCAACAGAGCAGGAGACAAGTCCTGAAGTCCCCCCTCCTCCACCTGAGACACAGACCAGGACTAAACCAGGACCAAGACCAGGACTACCAGGACCAGGACCAAACCAGGACCAGGACTAAGACCAGGACCAAGACCAGGACCAAGACTCAACCAGGACCAAGACCAGGACCATGGACAGGACTAAGACTCAACCAGGACCAAGACCAGGACCAAGACTCAACCAGGACCAAGACCAGGACCAGGACTAAGACTCAACCAGGACCAAGACCAGGA
>NW_026571473.1:41627189-41647189 GCF_026225935.1 Boleophthalmus pectinirostris
AACACCCCTCTCACACAGAGAGACACAGAGAGAACACCCCTCTGTCACAGAGAGAACACCCCTCTGTCACACACCCCTCTGAGAGAGAACACCCCTCTGTCACACAGAGAGAACACCCCTCTGTCACACAGAGAGAACACCCCTCTGACACAGAGAGAACACCCCTCTGACACAGAGAGAACACCCCTCTGTCACAGAGAGAACACCCCCTCTGTCACACAGAGAGAACACCCCTCTGACACAGAGAGAACACCCCTCTGACACACAGAGAGAACACCCCTCTGTCACACAGAGAGAACACCCTCTGTCACACAGAGAGAACACCCCTCTGTCACAGAGAGAACACCCCTCTGTCACAGAGAGAACACCCCTCTGTCACACAGAGAACACCCCTCTGAACACCCCTCTGACACAGAGAGAACACCCCTCTGTCACACAGAGAGAACACCCCTCTGTCACAGAGAGAACACCCCTCTGACACAGAGAGAACACCCTCTGTCACACAGAGAGAACACCCCTCTGTCACACAGAGAGAACACCCCTCTGTCACACAGAGAGAACACCCCTCTGTCACAGAGAGAACACCCCTCTGACACACAGAGAGAACACCCCTCTGACACAGAGAGAACACCCCTCTGTCACAGGGAGAACACCCCTCTGTCACAGGGAGAACACTCATATTCCACTGAGTCCAACACAAACTGAACCACATCAGACACAAGAAACAACAGTTTTTTTCACATTAGTTTATGTAAATGAATCATGTGATTTAACGTTTCATTTCTGTAAAACTTAAACAAATGTGTCAAAGTCGTGGACAGAGAAAACGCACGGACACAGAAACGACAAGTGTGTGAGTTTCCAACACAGTGATTTGATGATTTGATGATTTGGTGATGTGATGATTTGTTTCAGTATAAACTTGACCTGAGTCGTTTTTCTGTAAGTTTCAGTTTGTGTTTCAGAATAAAACGACTCATGATTTAAATCGACCTCATTTATTTGGTTCTGTTCAAGTTTAGAGACACAGAAACTTTTACAAATGTCTGAACTAAACCAGGACTAAACCAGGACTAAACCAGGTCTAAACCAGGACTAAACCAGGACTAAACCAGAACTAAACCAGAACTAAACCAGACTAAACCAGAACTAAACCAGAACTAAACCAGGACTAAACCAACTAAACAGAACTAAACCAGAACTAAACCAGGAACTAAACCAGGACTAAACCAGGACTAAACCAGAACTAAACCAGAACTAAACCAGAACCAGGACTAAACCAGACTAAACCAGACTAAACCAGGACTAAACCAGGACTAAACCAGACTAAACCAGACTAAACCAGGACTAAACCAGGACTAAACCAGAACTAAACCAGGACTAAACCAGGACTAAACCAGACTAAACCAGGACTAAACCAGGACTAAACCAGACTAAACCAACTAAACCAAACTAAACCAGGACTAAACCAGGACTAAACCAGAACTAAACCAGAACTAAACCAAACTAAACCAGAACTAAACCAGGACTAAACCAGGACTAAACCAGGACTAAACCAGGACTAAACCAGGACTAAACCAGGACTAAACCAGGACTAAACCAGGACTAAACCAGGACTAAACCAGGACTAAAACCAGGACTAAACCAGGACCAGGACTAAACCAGGACTAAACCAGGACTAAACCAGGACTAAACCAGGACTAAACCAGGACTAAACAGGACTAAACCAGGACTAAACCAGGACTAAACCAGGAACCAGGAAACCAGGACTAAACCAGGACTAAACCAGGACTAAACCAGGACTAAACCAGGACTAACCAGGACTAAACCAGGACTTTTTCAACTGGTGATGGCCCAAGATACAAAATGACAGGAAATAAGAGTGAAAAAAGGGAAGCAAAAAACATCCTGAGTTTAGTCCTGGTTCAGTCCTGGTTCAGTCCTGGTTCAGTCCTGTTTCAGTCCCGGTCTGGTCCTGGGGCTGTCGGCGGCTCTTAAATCCTGGTTTATGGTCCGGTCTGGACTCGGGTTCTTGTCCAAACACTCTGGGGCCTTTGAACTGTTCGCTCGCCGTTTGTAAAATTCAATATTGAGTTTCCCCCCGGAGCCGTAAACCCGAACCTGCCCACGGCCCCAAAAAAAACTGAAAAAACAGGAAAAACTGAAAAAACTGAAAAAGTGGACTGGACTCGGAGACGTGAGGTTTTAGAGTCAGGAATGTTTGAGTCATCTAGAGATCTCTCCTGGGCCCGGTTTGACTCACTGACTGACTCGTTTTTATTTCAAGTTTGTGCCATTAGTCCTGGTTTGGTCCATTTTTAGATCTAGTTTAGTCCTAGTTTAGTCCTGGTTCAGTCCTGGTTTAGTCCTGGTTTAGACCTGGTTTAGTCTTGGTTTAGTTCTGGTTTAGTCCTGGTTTAGTTCTGGTTTAGTCCTGGTTTAGTCCTGGTTTAGTCTTGGTTTAGTTCTGGTTTAGTTCTGGTTTAGTTCTGGTTTAGTCCTGGTTCAGTCCTGGTTCAGTCCTGGTTTAGTTCTGGTTTAGTCCTGGTTTAGTTCTGGTTTAGTCCTGGTTTAGTCTTGGTTCAGTCCTGGTTTAGTCCTGTTTTAGTCCTGGTTTAGTTTTGGTTTAGTTCTGGTTTAGTCCTGGTTCAGTCCTGGTTTAGTCCTGGTTTAGTCCTAGTTTAGTCCTGGTTTTCTGGTTTAGTCTGGTTTAGTCTGGTTTAGTCTGGTTTAGTCCTGGTTTAGTCCTGGTTTTAGTCCTGGTTTAGTCTGGTTTAGTCTGGTTTAGTTCTGGTTTAGTTCTGGTTTAGTCCTGGTTAGTCCTGGTTCAGTCCTGGTTTAGTTCTGGTTTAGTCCTGGTTTAGTCCTGGTTTAGTTCTGGTTTAGTCTGGTTTAGTCTGGTTTTAGTCCTGGTTTAGTCCTGTTTAGTCCTGGTTTAGTCTGGTTTAGTTCTGGTTTAGTCCTGGTTAGTCTGTTAGTTTTAGTCCTGGTTTAGTCCTGGTTAGTCCTGGTTTAGTTCTGGTTTAGTTCTGGTTTAGTCCTGGTTAGTCCTGGTTTAGTCCTGGTTAGTTCTGGTTTAGTCCTGGTTTAGTCTTTAGTTCTGGTTAGTCTGTTTAGTTTAGTCTGTTCTGGTTTAGTCCTGTTTAGTCCTGGTTTAGTGGTTTAGTCCTGGTTTAGTCCTGGTTTAGTTCTGGTTTAGGTTTAGTCCTGGTTCCTGGTTTAGTCCTGGTTTAGTTCTGGTTTAGTCCTGGTTTAGTCCTGGTTTTCCTGGTTAGTCCTGGTTTAGTCCTGGTTTAGTCTGGTTTAGTTCTGGTTTAGTCCTGTTTAGTCCTGGTTTAGTCCTGGTTTAGTTGGTTTAGGTTTAGTCCTGTTTTAGTCCTGGTTTAGTTCTGGTTTAGTTCTGGTTTAGTCTTGGTTCAGTCCTGGTTTAGTCCTGTTTTAGTCCTGGTTTAGTTCTGGTTTAGTTCTGGTTTAGTCCTGGTTCAGTCCTGGTTTAGTCCTGGTTCAGTCCTGGTTTAGTCCTGTTTTAGTCCTGGTTTAGTTCTGGTTTAGTTCTGGTTTAGTCCTGGTTCAGTCTGGTTAGTCTGGTTTAGTTCTGGTTTAGTCTGGTTTAGTCTGGTTTAGTGGTTTAGTCCTGGTTTAGTTTAGTCTGGTTTAGTCTGGTTAGTCTGGTTTAGTCCTGGTTTAGTCCTGGTTTAGTCCTGGTTCAGTCTTGGTTTTTTCTGGTTTAGTCTGGTTTAGTCTGGTTTAGTCCTGGTTTAGTCCTGGTTTAGTCCTGGTTCAGTCCTGGTTTAGTTCTGGTTTAGTTCTGGTTTAGTCCGGTTTTAGTCCTGTTTTCGATCTTTTTTTGTTTAGACTTTTATTGTGAAAAACCTCTGTACTCGTCTACAAATATAAAAGACTTTTATTGTGAAAAACCCAAGACACTCACTGGTTCAAAATAAAAGCCTTTATTAGTTTACGTCTTAATGGACAAATTAAAAAGCCTGTGGTTTTCCTCAGGAGACAAACACTGACTTCACTTCCCAAAAAGCACCACTGAGTTGGATCTAGTGTGTCTCATCCTCTGCAGGTCCAGGAAGCGCTTCTTCTGAAACATTTTTTAAATATAAAAGACTTTTTAAACTTTTTTAGAGACGCAGTTTGAAAAAGTTTATTCATATTTCATATATTTCATATTTGAATCATGTTTATTTGGTACAAATACATGTGAAGTACAAGAGAGTCGTCCGTATACGAGACACGAGCTCCAAAAAACCAAACAAAACTGTACAAGAATCATCCGAATCACAAACCAGACCCAACCAGACCCAACCAGACCCAACCAACCAGACCCAACCAAACCCAACCAAACCAAACAAAACCCAACCAGACCCAACCAAACCCAACCAGACCCACCCAACCAGACCCAACCAGACCCAACCAAAACCCAACCAGACCCAACCAAAACCCAAACCAGACCCAACCAAAACCCAACCAGACCAAAACCAACCAGACCCAACCAGACCCAACCAGACCCAACCAGACCCAACCAAAACCCAACCAGACCCCCAACCAAACCCAACCAACCCAACCAGACCAAACAACAGACCCAACCAGACCCAACCAGACCCAACCAGACCCAACCAACCAGACCCAACCACCAACCCAACCAGACCAAACCAAAACCCAACCAGACCCAACCAGACCCAACCAGACCCAACCAACCCAACCAACCCAAAACCCAACCAGACCCAACCAGACCCAACCAGACCCAACCAGACCCAACCAGAGACCCAAACCAGACCCAACCAGACCCAACCAAACCCAACCCAACCAACCCAACCAACCAGACCCAACCAGACCCAACCAGACCCAACCAGACCCAACCAGACCAAACAAAACCCAACCAGACCCAACCAGACCCAACCACCAAACCAAAACCCAACCAGACCCAACCAGACCCAACCAACCAAAACCCAACCAGACCCAACCAACCAAAACCAAACCAAAACCCAACCAGACCAACCAGACCAACCAGACCCCAACCAGACCCAACCAGACCCAACCAACCAACCCAACCAGACCCAACCAGACCCAACCAGACCCAACCAAACCCAACCAGACCCAAAACCCAACCAACCCAACCAGACCCAAGTCCTGGTTTAGTCCTGGTTTACCCAACCAGTCCTGGTTTAGTCCTGGTTTAGTCCTGGTTTAGTAGTCCTGGTTTAGTCCTGGTTTAGTCCTGGTTTAGTTTAGTCCTGGTTTAGTCCTGGTTTATTCTGGTTTAGTCCTGGTTTAGACCTGGTTTAGTCCTGGTTTACCTGGTTTAGTCCTGGTTTAGTTTCCTGGTTTACCTGGTTTAGTCCTGGTTTAGTCCTGGTTTAGTCCTGGTTTAGTCTGGTTTAGTTCTGGTTTAGTCCTGGTTTAGTTTACCTGGTTTAGTCCTGGTTTAGTCCTGGTTTAGTCCTGGTTTAGTCCTGGTTTAGTCCTGGTTTAGTCCTGGTTTAGTCCTGGTTTACCTGGTTTAGTCCTGGTTTAGTCCTGGTTTAGTCCTGGTTTACTGGTTTAGTCCTGGTTTAGTCCTGGTTTAGTCCTGGTTTAGTCCTGGTTTAGTCCTGGTTTAGTTTACCTGGTTTAGTCCTGGTTTAGTCCTGGTTTAGACCTGGTTTAGTCCTGGTTTACCTGGTTTACCTGGTTTAGTCCTGGTTTAGTCCTGGTTTAGTTTAGTCCTGGTTTAGTCCTGGTTTAGTCCTGGTTTAGACCTGGAGTCCTGGTTTAGTCCTGGTTTAGTCCTGGTTTAGTCCTGGTTTAGTCCTGGTTTAGTTTAGTCCTGGTTTAGTCCTGGTTTAGTCCTGGTTTAGTCCTGGTTTATGGTTAGACCTGGTTTAGTCCTGGTTTAGTCCTGGTTTAGTCCTGGTTTAGTCCTGGTTTAGTCCTGGTTTAGTCCTGGTTTAGTCCTGGTTTAGTCCTGGTTTAGTCCTGGTTTAGTTTAGTCCTGGTTTAGTCCTGGTTTAGTCCTGGTTTAGTCCTGGTTTAGTGGTTTAGACCTGGTTTAGTAGACCTGGTTTACCTGGTTTAGACCTGGTTTAGACCTGGTTTAGTCCTGGTTTACCTGGTTTAGTCCTGGTTTAGTCCTGGTTTTAGTCCTGGGTCCTGGTTTAGTCCTGGTTTAGTCCTGGTTTACCTGGTTTAGTCCTGGTTTAGTCCTGGTTTAGTCCTGGTTTAGTCCTGGTTTAGACCTGGTTTAGACCTGGTTTAGTCCTGGTTTAGTCCTGGTTTAGTTCTACGTCTCTGACGAGCCACAATTAAATCAAACAATTAAGGAACAACATGATTTTCTTCATGGGTGAAACACACAGGATCAATTTGTGTAAAATTTTGACCCAAATATTTAGTTCAGAGATGGAAACATTTGCAGGGAAAGAATCTGGAGAATCTTTAAAAAAAATAATAATAATAATTTGGACCAACTTCATATTCAGGCTTTTGAACTTTCAAACGAGTCACGACGACGAACAGAACAAAGCCCAAAAAGACGTTTCAGCTCATGTTTCCAAACGTTTCCCGGTTTGGGACGGAAGCGTGATCGTCGGCTTCAATGAGCTTCATTTGACTGGAGCCGAACGCCGCGGTCAGGATCAGCCAATCAGGATCAGCCAATCAGGATCAGCCAATCAGGATCAGCCAATCAGGATCAGCCCACGGACGGAGAGTCGTGAGGTTCCAGACGACGACGGCTGAGACGGGACGATCCTGGACGAACTTCGGCTGAAACATGAACATTCTGCTTTCTCTTTTGGTTTGGTTTTCAGCTATTTCCACGTTTAAATTCTCAGACATTTTCAAATTTCATATTTTGCACATGAACAATTCTGAAAACTAAAAACTTTGACGTGAAATAAGAAGAAAATAAAATAAAAACCAACTCAAAAATGATTCAAAACAGGTCAAAACCCTGACGTGAAATATTTGCACAAACTAAGATTTTTTTACTATTTAAATGTTAATTATGCGACTGGTTTCAAGATGTGTTTTTTCTTAAGTCACGTCAAAATATAAAATTGCAAAAAAAAATACAAATAATTCAGAATTTGAGTTGAGTTTTCCTCAGACGTGTTTCAGTCTCGGTTGAAATTTAGGCAAAAAATTACAGAACCCAACACACAATGTGAATTACAACACAGTTTTTAGGTCTGGTTTAAGAAAAAACATTTGAAAATTACAAAATGAAATGAGTTTCTGGTTTAGTCCTGGTTTAGTCCTGGTTTAGTCCTGGTTTAGTCCTGGTTTAGTCCTGGTTCACAAGGCACAAAGGGAAATCCACAATCGTCTCAGTTCTCAAGTTCTTCAGTTTGTGATTCAGAAACAAAATATAAAACGTTCTGTTCGTTCATCAAATATAAAAATTCAGAAAAGTAAAAGTCTTTAACAAAAAAAACAACAAAAAAAAAAGCCTGAAATTCGGCACAAAAATTGGTCCATTTGAACAAAAACAACAAACATGGAGAGGATGGACAGGAGTTTCCGTTTGAGATGTTGAGGTGAACTTTCCGGTTCTTTGTTTCACTTTCTGTATTGCACGTTTTAAACACACTGAACATTTTCCAGCAGGGGGCGCTGTGCAGTTTGTGCAGTGCTTCTGCTGTGACCAGGGGAGCAGTTTAAATGAGGCAAAGACGAGAGCTGCGTCCGGCACAAAGGCTCCGGGGAAGGTCGTTCTGTGACTGGACAAAGGTTCCGAGTTCTCCAGATCCACGATGTTTTTTTGTTTGTTTTTTTATGGTCGATACGATATTTTTGGGCCGATATGTAAAACAGATTTTGTGTATTTTTTAAAAATTGTGTTGTTTAATTTTAGTCCAGACTCAGCGTGGAGTTTGGAGGGTTCGGTCATCGTTTCTCTTTGGACTAAAGTGTCCAGATAAAACCAGAACGAAACATCTGAGCTGCGACACGAGTATTTTTAAAAACAGAAACTTTTCCCTTCGTCTGTTCCGTCTTTTACACGCGAACTCTGAAAACGAATCTTTCTAAAAACTCCGACTTGAGTGGAGATTGTAAAGACTCGTTTGTGTGTAAAGTGAGATACAAAAGAGTTTGAGGATTCGTTCACTCGACAGGAGACGGGACTTTTTTTATTGAACCAGTCGCTGCCGTTTGGTCGTGATGTTTGTAAAGCTCCAAATCCCAAAAGGAAGAAGAACAAGAACGACTTTCCCCGAGATCAAACTCACCAAACAGTCTCTTTGTTCCAGTTTTAAATCCTTGAGGATCTGGGGAATCGTCGACAACACAACATCTGTTTCTTGATGATGATGTTTCATGTCCAGGACCAGAGACACATGAGGCTGTATCAGATCTGTGGAGAGGCGAGCCGCTCACTAATGCACCATTTTAAATGGATTTGTGAGTAAAACTTACGACTGTAATGAAATCAAAACGACGACTTGAACTGAGAAAGTTTGATCATGATTTAAAGGTTGTATGGAGGATTTTTTGAGGGAAGAGAAATACAGTGACAGTCCTTTTTTCAAATGTTGTGCATGTGTGACTCCACCTTCCTCCTCCACAGCTCCTCAGTAGAAACATCTCCTCCCGCCTCTTTACTCTAGAAATCAGCCAGTGCACCTTCAGAATCACCGTTGAAGTTTCCTGTCTAGAAATAATTTAACGAGCGACGCATCAGTTTTTAGACCCTTCGTCTGCTTCATTCACGCAATCGCTGGAAGAGATCTCCAAGAATCACTTCAGTCTGGCTTCGCTCCTTTTCCTCTTCTCTTCTTCTTTCAGCGACCTCAAAAACGGACTTTCTTTTGCGGCGAACTGCTCCTGGATTCTCCTCCGCCGTCGCGACAAACTTTGTGCGAAATGCGAGGAAGCGACAGTTTGAAAAAGCCTCTAAGAACCGTCGCATAAACCACGAAATCCCCGCACGCCGGCGAATCAGTTACACTAGAAACGGAGGGAGTTTGATTGACGACCTAACAGCTAATAGGAAATGAGGCAGCCTCGTTTTCTATTGGCTGATGTTTATCTGGCCTCAACACGTCCACAGTTGATAGATTTTCATTCTTTTTTTTTTTGGTCGTCATAATTACAAAGCTGCTGCGTCTCTGTAATGGGATTTTAAACTTTCATTGACAATTTGAAACAAAACAAAAAATCCTCCATACGACCTTTAAGTAAATTTCACTTGATCCACCAGAGGAACAAGACTTTTATGTTTAAAAGATGAAAATACATCTGCTGCACTTAAAGTAAGAAACAAAATCGAATGTTGCTGATTCTTGTTCCACTGGTGGATGGTTTGACTTGTCAAGTTGAATCGACTCACATAAAGTCAGATGTTTTTCATTTCTTCTAGATGTTGTTTTTGTCCAGTGTCACAGGTTTGACTCGATGTGGTTCTGACGAAGCTCGACGGACGATTCACGTAAACGAAAAGTTTTTAAAATGATGCTGCACAATTTTATTTTGGAAAATGGACGAAGGGAAATACTCGTGTCTCAACAAACCCGTTTATCTGTGAAACTGAAGCCCGACGCCGATACCTGATCCAGCCTCTTCTGTATCTGTCGATACTCGATATCTGCCGATACCGGAGCGATATTATTGATTTCCTTTAAACACAAACAGCACAAGGTAAAAAAACGACCTAAATACGTTTTGTAACTGATTTTTATTGTTTAAAGTCGTGAGCTGTTTTGGGTCGACTTCGTTCTTCTGAATTTCAATTGAGAACGAAAAACGATGAAATGTCAAAACAGTTTATTTCATTTTTCCATTTTAGTGTCAAACAAAAAAACAGATTTTTCGACCTCGATTTCCGATATTTATTTAATTTAAAGTTTATTCCGCTGCGTGTGAACTCAGAGTCGAGTTTCTCGCTGCTTCCCGTTTCTGTTTCTCGTCGTGGATCAACCGTGACTTTGTGAGATTGAAAATAAAAACGCGTCGACGAGTTTGTCGTAAAAACTGCAACGATTTTTCAGATTCGTCCTTCAGCAGAAAAACTTCCACTAAACCAGAGAATCAAATAATCGAATAATCAAAATCGAAATAGTCACAAGACGGTTTTTTGGTTGGTGTGATTTGAAATAAACTTTCAAATATTGGAAATCGAGGTCGAAATCTGTTTTTTTTGTTTGACACTAAAACGGAAAAATGAAAAAACAAACTGTTTCACATTTAAATTTTTCGCTCTTAATTGAAATTCAAAAGAACAAACGGAAAACAGACCGACACCGTCCAGGAAAATCGTCTAATGTGACCGAAACATGGGATCGACTGAAACCGATATCTGATCCATCGATGTTAAATATCGGTACAGATATCTGATATCGGTATCGTATCGTATCGGTGCATCTTGACAATTATCGTCCGTCTCGAGTGTCGACAAAAGAAACAGAAAACCTTTGTCCAGGAACAGAAGGAAAGTTTACTCTGGGACGGGATTGGACGAGACGTGAGTCCAGGTCTGTGATTGGACGAGACGCGAGTCCAGGTCTGTGATTGGACGAGACGCGAGTCCAGGTCTGTGATTGGATGAGACGCGAGTCCAGGTCTGTGATTGGACGAGACGCGAGTCCAGGTCTGTGATTGGACGAGGCGTGAGTCCAGGTCTGTGATTGGACGAGACGTGAGTCCAGGTCTGTGATTGGACGAGACGTGAGTCCAGGTCTGTGATTGGACGAGACACGAGTCCAGGTCTGTGATTGGACGAGACACGAGTCCAGGTCTGTGATTGGACGAGGCGTGAGTCCAGGTCATTTGTCGATTTGTTTTACTCGTCTCCATGGAGATGTTTTTGCTTTGGCTGGAATGTTTCGCATTGTGGCTTTAAACAGATTCAGTCTGATGCGGAAACGCTTTTCCACAGAAATGTTACGTAGTAGAGCTTTAAAACAAACAGCTTTGGTCATGAGCTTCTGTCTTTGGTTTAAAAAGGACGTTTGTTTTTCTGGACTGAGGCACTGCTCTGTCTGCGGCGGAAAACACCATCCAGAAAAGTGGAGGCGTCTGATACGAAAAACTCCCACGATTCTGGTTTAGTCCAAGTACAGTCCAGGTTTAGACCGGGTTTAGTCCAGGTTTAGACCGGGTTTAGTCCAGGTTTAGACCGGGTTTAGTCCAGGTTTAGACCGGGTTTAGTCCAGGTTTAGACCGGGTTTAGTCCAGGTTTAGACCGGGTTTAGTCCAGGTTTATTCTAAACGAGGTGCAAAAGCACAAAGTTTGAATCCACAAAAGTTCAAGAGTCTTCCAACGTAGACCTGGTTTAGACCCAGAGTAGTCCAGACGTAGGCCAGGTTTAGACCATGTTTAAACCAGGTTTAGTCCAGGTTGAGACCGGGTTGAGTTCTGTCCAAGTCTAAACCGGGTGTGGACTCCAAAGGCACCAAAGGTTTTTAATCTGAAGCTGTAATCCACAAAAATTCAAAGTGAGTCAAAAGTTTTGCATGTAAAAAATTCAATCCAGGATCCAAATGTAGTCCGGGCGTAGACCAGGTTTAGTCCAGGTTTAGTCCAGGTTTAGACCAGGTTTAGTCCAGGTTTAGACCAGGTTTAGTCCAGGTTTAGACCAGGTTTAGTCCAGGTTTAGACCAGGTTTAGACCAGGTTTAGACCAGGTTTAGTCCAGGTTTAGACCAGGTTTAGACCAGGTTTAGACCAGGTTTAGTCCAGGTTTAGACCAGTTTAGACCAGGTTTAGACCAGGTTTAGTCCAGGTTTAGGTTTAGACCAGGTTTAGACCAGGTTTAGACCAGGTTTAGTCCAGGTTTAGACCAGGTTTAGACCAGGTTTAGACCAGGTCTCGGCAGAGGGTTTTAGTCCAAAGGTGGCAGACGCTCCACAGAAACAGAGACTTTGCTGGAGTCCTTCTTCGGGTACTGCAGTGTGTGTAGTTGTAGTACTGGCAGTAGTACTTCAGTAGTACTTCAGTAGTACTTCAGTAGTACTTCAGTAGTACTGGCAGTAGTACTGGTGGGCGGGGTTAGTTGACGGTGGGCACCTGGTTGAGGCTGTACTCTTTGGCCTTGAGGCGCAGGTTGGCGATGCTGTTGGCCATGTTCATGCCCTGAGACGACGTCGTGTTCGAACAAGACGGAGGATAAGACGCCATCGCACTGAACGAAAGAACAGACGGAGGAGAGGAGAGAGGGAGGAGAGGAGGAGAGGAGAGAGGAGAGGAGGAGAGAGGAGAGAGAGGAGAGAGAGAGGAGAGGAGAGGGAGGAGAGAGGGAGGAGAGAGGAGAGAGGGAGGAGAGGGAGGAGAGGAGGAGAGGAGGAGAGAGGGAGAGAGGAGGAGAGGGAGGAGAGGAGAGAGGGAGGAGAGAGAGGAGGAGAGAGGGAGGAGAGGAGGAGGAGAGAGGGAGGGAGAGAGAGGAGGAGAGGAGGAGAGGAGAGAGGGAGAGGAGGAGAGAGGGAGGAGAGAGAGAGGAGAGAGGGAGGAGGAGAGGAGAGAGAGAGGAGAGGAGGAGAGAGGAGGAGAGGAGGAGAGGGAGGAGAGGAGAGAGAGGAGGGAGAGGAGGAGGAGAGAGGAGAGAGGAGAGAGAGGGAGGAGAGGAGAGGAGAGGGAGGAGAGGAAGAGAGGAGAGAGGAGAGAGGAGGAGAGAGGAGAGAGGGAGGAGAGGAGGAGAGGAGGAGAGGAGAGAGGAGGAGAGGAGAGAGAGGAGAGGGAGGAGAGGAGAGAGAGGAGAGAGGGAGGAGAGGAGAGAGAGGAGAGAGAGGAGAGGAGAGAGAGAGGAGGAGGAGGAGGAGAGGAGAGAGGAGGAGAGAGGAGAGGAGAGAGGGAGGAGAGGAGAGAGGGAGAGAGGAGGAGAGAGGAGGAGAGGAGAGGAGGAGAGAGAGAGGAGAGAGAGAGGAGGAGAGAGGAGAGGAGAGGGAGGAGAGGAGAGAGAGGAGAGGAGAGAGAGGAGAGAGGGAGAAGAGGAGAGGAGAGAGGGAGGAGAGGAGGAGAGAGAGGAGAGGAGAGAGGGAGGAGAGGAGAGGAGAGGAGAGAGGGAGGAGAGGAGAGAGAGAGAGAGAGAGAGAGAGGGGAGGAGAGGAGAGGAGAGGAGAGGAGGAGAGGAGAGGAGAGGAGAGGAGAGGAGAGGAGGAGAGAGAGAGAGGAGAGGGAGGAGAGGAGGAGAGAGGAGGAGAGGAGGAGAGGAGAGAGGGAGGAGAGGAGGGAGAGGGAGAGGAGAGGAGAGGAGAGGAGGAGAGGAGGAGAGGAGAGGGAGGGAGGAGAGAGAGAGGAGGGAGGAGAGAGAGAGAGGAGAGAGGAGAGGAGGAGAGGAGAGGGAGGAGAGGAGAGGAGAGGAGAGAGGGAGGAGAGGAGAGGAGGAGAGGAGGAGAGGAGAGAGAGAGGGAGAGAGGAGGAGAGAGGAGAGAGAGAGGAGGAGAGGGAGGAGAGGAGGAGAGGGAGGAGAGGAGGAGAGGAGAGAGGAGGAGGAGAGAGAGGAGAGAGGAGAGGAGAGAGAGAGAGGAGAGGAGAGAGGGAGGAGAGGAGAGAGGAGGAGGAGGAGATATGAAAAGAAAAGGAGAACCGAGAGGAGAGGAGGGAGGAACAGAAGGATGGAGGGATAGAGAGAGTGAAGAGAGTGAGAGAGGAGAGGTGGAGAGAGAGAGGGATAGGGAGGGCAAGAAAGGAGAGAGGAGGAGGAGGAGATATGAGAAAAAAAAAGGAAAGGAGGAAGAAAAGTGCAAAAATTAGTCTCTTTATCAAAATAGAAACAACAGATGAAACACACTCCACATCTCCTCTCCTCCTCACTCATCCTCTCTCCTCTCTCTCCTCCTCCTCTCTCCTCCTCCTCTCTCATCCTCTCTCATCCTCTCCTCTCCTCTCTCCTCTCTCATCCTCTCTCTCTCTCTCTCTCCTCTCCTCCTCTCCTCTCCTCCCTCTCTCCTCTCTCTCTCCTCTCTCCTCTCCTCTCCTCTCTCATCCCTCCTCTCTCTCTCCTCTCTCCTCTCCTCCTCACTCATCTCTCCTCTCATCACTCGCTCCTCCTCTCCTACTCATTCATCACTGTCTCCTCACCTCCTTCTCTCTTTCTTCCTCTCTTCCTCTCCTCTGCTCCTCTCTTTCTCTCTCTTTTCTTTCTCTCTCTTTTCTTTCTTTCTTTCTTTCTTTCTTCTGGAATGTTCAGGTTTGATTCCAGGAAATGAAAAGATCAAAACTTTGGTCTGAGGCCTGAACCACACGTCCTGTTTGGACCAAGACCACGAGACCACGAGACCGGGTCCAGACCGAGTCCAGACCGAGTCCAGACCGGGTCCAGACCGAGTCCAGACCGGGTCCAGACCGAGTCCAGACCGGGTCCAGACCGGTCCAGACCGGGTCCAGACCGGGTCCAGACCGGGTCCAGACCGGGTCCAGACCGAGTCCAGATCGAGTCTAGACCAGATTTAGTCCTGGTTGGGTTCTGGTTGGTTCTGGTTGGGTCCTGTTATAGTCCTGTTATAGTCCTGGTCGGGTTCTGTCTCTCACCTGTACGAGGCTCCGCCCCAGCTCAGGTAGTCGTTGGGGCGGGGGGCGGGGCGAGGGACGATGGGCTGTTCCACCGTCACGTCTCCGGAAAACGACTTGAGCAGCGACGCGTTTTTACTCGCCAACATCGCCCGCTCGTTTCTGCGGAACTTCGCCCGACGGTTCTGGAACCAGACCTGGACCGAGACCAGAGAGAGACCGGGTCAGGACCAGAGAGAGACCGGGTCAGGACCAGAGAAAGACCAGGTCAGGACCAGAGAAAGACCAGAGAGAGACCGGGTCAGACCAGAGAGAGACCGGGTCGAGACCAGAGAGAGACCGGGTCAGGACCAGAGAGAGACCGGGTCGAGACCAGAGAGAGACCGGGTCAGGACCAGAGAGAGACCGGGTCAGGACCAGAGAGAGACCGGGTCAGGACCAGAGAGAGACCGGGTCAGGACCAGAGAGACCGGGTCAGGACCAGAGAGAGACCGGGTCAGGACCAGAGAGAGACCGGGTCGAGACCAGAGAGAGACCGGGTCAGGACCAGAGAAAGACCGGGTCAGGACCAGAGAAAGACCAGAGAGAGACCGGGTCAGGACCAGAGAGAGACCGGGTCAGGACCAGAGAGAGACCGGGTCAGGACCAGAGAGAGACCGGGTCGAGACCAGAGAGAGACCGGGTCAGGACCAGAGAAAGACCAGAGAGAGACCGGGTCAGGACCAGAGAGAGACCGGGTCAGGACCAGAGAGAGACCGGGTCAGGACCAGATCACAGTTTAAATCCTCCTGCCACAGCCGCCCCGGGGCAGACAGACACAGAGGCGGCTGCTCTGTCAGAGCTGGGACCAAGTCTCAGCGTTTGGGCTCAGGTCCGAGTCGAGTCCAAGTCCGTTTTTCTGTGATTCACACTGAGACGACAAAAAAACAAAAAACAAAAAACTCAAACTGAAACTGATTTAAAAACCTAAAAACCCGTCAGTGGTTCAGGTTCCTTCAGGTTCAGTCTAAACTTCTTCTTCTTCTTTCTCGTCTGATTTTCTACTCAAATATTTTAATGATATTTTCTATTAAAATCTTGTTAATTTTGTGTGGTGTTTATCACAGCAGCGTCTCCAGCGTCTCTGTACGTGGCCCCTCCCACCAGAGCAGCACAAATGAAGACTTGTCTCTTTCCAAACGCTCTTAAAGGACGATGGTTTTGACTGTTGACCGTGACCCTCATCAGAAAAATGTCCAACATGAGAAAAGTGGAGCCGAGTGCAGGATTTTACAACAAAAATGAACTTATTCTGTTTACAGACAAGTTCATGTTCAAACTTTGTGTTGAAATTGTATTTTTCTTCAAGTTTTCAGTTGTTCATAATATTATAATATTATAATATTATAATATTATATTATAATATTATAATATATATATTAATATTATAATATTATAATATTATAATATTATAATATATATATTATAATATTATAATAAGAAAGAGTTCATCAATAAAAAAAAAGATTTGTGTAATAGATTTGTGTTTCTCTGCACAAATATTTGAACTTCTTGTGATTTTGGGGTTTATATGACATGAGTTTTCTGATCCGGACACTTTGGATCAAAGTCGGTTGTTGGACTCGACGCCCGGAACAAAATGAGTTTAACACGTCTGGAGTAAAAGTTCAGATGAAAAACTCTGACACCACAGAACAAAAGAAGAAGAAGAAGAAGAAGAAGAAGAAGTGATCCAGAGGCTCTGACGGCTCCTCTGACCTGAGCTGTGACCTGTGACCTGAGCTGTGACCTGAGCTGTGACCCGAGCTGTGACCCGAGCTGTGACCCGAGCTGTGACCTGAGCTGTGACCTGTGACCTGAGCTGTGACCTGAGCTGCGACCTGTGACCTGAGCTGTGACCTGAGCTGTGACCTGTGACCTGAGCTGTGACCTGAGCTATGACCCGAGCTGTGACCCGAGCTGTGACCTGAGCTGTGACCTGAGCTGTGACCTGAGCTGTGACCCGAGCTGTGAGCTGTGACCTGAGCTGTGAGCTGTGACCTGAGCTGTGACCTGTGACCTGAGCTGTGACCTGAGCTGCGACCTGTGACCTGAGCTGTGACCTGAGCTGTGACCTGTGACCTGAGCTGTGACCTGAGCTGTGACCCGAGCTGTGACCCGAGCTGTGACCTGAGCTGTGACCTGAGCTGTGACCCGAGCTGTGAGCTGTGACCTGAGCTGTGAGCTGTGACCTGAGCTATGACCTGTGACCTGAGCTGTGACCTGAGCTGTGACCTGAGCTCCTCTCTCTGGACCTGAGTGATCCTGACCTGAGTTGTGTGAGAGTGGAGAGCGCCTCCTGCAGTAAAACTCAAGTCACTATGACCAGAGTCTGAACTCGACTCGAGGAGAAACTCAGACCAAAAAACTTTTGTTCAGTCGATAAAGTGAATTTTTCTTTTCACTTTTTAGAGAAACTTTCTCCACAAGAACAAATGACAAAAAGACAAAACTGGTGCCTTCTGAGTAAAGAAATACTTTATACTTTATATTTTATACTTTATACTTTATACTTTATACTTTATATTTTATATTTTATACTTTATACTTTATATTTTATACTTTATACTTTATTTACTTTATACTTTATACTTTATACTTTATACTTTATACTTTATACTTTATACTTTATACTTTATATTTTATACTTTATACTTTATATTTTATACTTTATACTTTATACTTTATATTTTATACTTTATACTTTATACTTTATATTTTATACTTTTATATTTTATATTTTATACTTTATACTTTATACTTTTATTTATACTTTATACTTTATATTTTTTATACTTTATATTTTATACTTTATACTTTATACTTTATATTTTATACTTTACTTTATATTTATACTTATACTTTATATTTATACTTTATACTTTATACTTTATATTTTATACTTTATACTTTATACTTTTTATACTTTATACTTTATATTTTATACTTATACTTTATACTTTATATTTTATACTTTATACTTTATACTTTATATTTTATATTATACTTTTATTTATACTTTTTATACTTTATACTTTATTTTTATACTTTTATACTTTATATTTTATACTTTATATTTTATATTTGATATTTTCTATTTGATACTTTGTGCTGATGTGTTTGTGTTTGTGAGATTCATAAGAGACAAAATAAATATTCAACATTTGGACTCAGGTTGATCGACGATGAACAGAACAAAACGAGACGATGTTTCCTGTGACGAGGAGCAAAGCATCATGGTCTTTGTAGTTCCTCAGAGCAGAACTGACCACAGCAGAGTCTCCTGCTCAAGGGAACAACAACAGAGTGAGCTGAGGGTTCAACCACGGACTATGAGGGTACTGCACCATGGAAGTCCTGGTCTAGTCCTGGTCTAGTCCTGGTCTAGTCCTGGTCTAGTCCTGGTCTAGTCCTGAACTAGTTCTGGTTTAATCTTCATTTAATCCTGGTTTAATCCTGATCCAGTTCTAGTTTAGTCCTGATCTAGTCCTGGTTAAGTCCTGGTTCAGTCCTGGTTAAGTCCTGGTACAGTTCTGGTTCAGTCCTGGTCTAGTCCTGGTCTAGTCCTGGTCTAGTCCTGGTCTAGTCCTGGTCTAGTCCTGAACTAGTTCTGGTTTAATCTTCATTTAATCCTGGTTTAATCCTGATCCAGTTCTAGTTTAGTCCTGATCTAGTCCTGGTTAAATCCTGGTTTAGTCCTGGTTAAGTCCTGGTACAGTTCTGGTTCAGTCCTGGTCTAGTCCTGAGCTAGTCCTGGTGTAGTCCTGGTTTAGTTCTGACGTAGTCCCTCTGGTATGTTCTTTATCAGCTGCACATTGGGACCAGATGTGGCTCTGAGTGAAGCTTTCAGCACAAACCCAGATCTGGACCAGTCTAGAGTCCTGGAGCAGGTTTTGTGGGGTTCAGACCTGGTTTAGTCCTGGTTTAGACCTGGTTTAGACCTGGTTTAGTCCCAGTTTATTCGCAGTTTAGTCCTGCTTTAGTCCTGCTTTGGTCCTAGTTTAGTCCTGGTTTAGTCCTGGTTTAATCCTAGTTTAGTCCTGGTTTAGTCCTAGTTTAGTCCTGGTTTAGTCCTTTTTTTTTGTCCTGGTTTAGTCCTGGTTTAGTTAAGTTTTAGTCTTTTTTAGTCACATTTTAGTCCTGGTTTAATCTTAGCTTAGTCCTGATTTAGTCCACTTTTAGTCCTGGTTTAGTTCTTTTTTAGTCCTGGTTTAGTCCTGGTTTAGTCCTGGTTTAGACCTGGTTTAGTCCTGGTTTAGTCCTGGTTTAGTCCCGGTTTAGTCCTAGTTTAGTCCCGGTTTAGTCCCGGTTTAGTCCCTGGTTTTAGTCCTGGTTTAGTCCTGGTTTAGTCCTGGTTTAGTCCTGGTTTAGTTCTGTGTGTTAAATGGTCCGGACTCAAACATCTGGTTTTGATTCGAGCTCTGACACGATCTAAACCGAGTAATGAGACCAATCAGGAGCTAAAGAGATAAGACCCCCGAGGGACCAGGACTAAACCAGGACTACAGCAGGACTAAAGCAGGACTAAACCGGGACTACAGCAGGACTAAACCGGGACTACACCAGGACTAAACCAGGACTACACCAGGACTACAGCGGGACTAAACCGGGACTACACCAGGACTAAACCAGGACTACACCAGGACTACAGCGGGACTAAACCAGGACTGAACCAGGACTACAGCGGGACTAAACCAGGACTACACCAGGACTACACCAGGACTAAAGCGGGACTAAACCAGGACTGAACCAGGGTTTATAATCCCAGTGCCTTGTCCTCGACCAAAGGTCAGAGGTCACGGAGCTCGTGCTGCTAAAGCTCCTCAGGTTCCTCAGGTTCCTCAGGGTCTGGACTCTGACCTTCTGCTCCTGAGGCTGTGGCTCCGAGATCAACCTGTGGGATTCTGGCAGTCGATACCGATACCGATACCGATACCAATACCAATACAGCCGCCGCCGCTGTCGTATTTTTGGGTTTATTTTCTGTATTTTTCATTTACAACAAACTCACACAAACTTTCAGCAGAGTCACTGTGGTTCTTCACGCTGGTATTGATATCGGTCTCTATATCGGTCTCTATATCGGTCTCTATATCGGTCTCTATATCGGTCTGTGCTGGAAATTTGAGGCCGATAATCCATAAACCTCCAGACCAGGTCTCATTACACAGATCTGAACACAGGTGAAGCTGACCACAGGACCTCAGGACCACAGGACCTCAGGACCACAGGACCACAGGACCTCAGGACCTCAGGACCTCAGGACCACAGGACCTCAGGACCTCAGGACCACAGGACCTCAGGACCACAGGACCACAGGACCTCAGGACCACAGGACCACAGGACCTCAGGACCTCAGGACCACAGGGAAGGACTCTTCATAATCTCGACTCTGGCTCCAGTTGTTCCTATCAGCGCTGCCTCAGTGAGCTTCATTTGAAGCTCAAGTCCACGACTTTTACGTCTGAGGTACAAAAGTCTGAGGGCCAACAACTGTTGGGCTGAGGGCCACATTTGGCCCCCGGGCC
>NW_026571473.1:41659689-41704689 GCF_026225935.1 Boleophthalmus pectinirostris
TTTTTTTGTTTTTTTTTTGTGTGTGAGTTTATTTCTAAAATTATTCCTGATTATTTTTATGTAAATTATTTTATTATTAACAAAACTCCACAAAACGACCTGAGCCTGTAGAAAAGTCTGTGTTATTTATAAAATATTGAGTTTCATCTTTAATTAAAAGTCAATTTATACGATAATGAAGCGTTACTTAGCTCTTAGTTAAACACTAATTAACACTTCTTAAGATCTGAGAGCAAGAACAAGAAACACGAGCTTCTGTGACGGGAAGAAAATAGATCCTGGCTTCAAACTTGTAAAACAAAACCTAAAGTATTTTCATAAACACAAACAAATATGGAATTAATTAAACTTTTTATTAGACTTTTTATTATGAACTAAAGTAAATTAACACCAAAATCTGAATCCAGACGAAGTCCTCGCTGCTGCACACAGTTTCTCTTCACAAAAACACAAACGTTTGTTTCATTTTCTGCTGTTTTGAGGCTGTTTCACATTTTGACTCATTGGACAAAAAAAAAAAAAAAATAGAAAAATTTGAAAATCTGAAGAACCAGAATCACACAAACAAAACTTTACAAACAAAACTTTACAAACAAAACACAAACGACCGACTCCATGTTGTGTCGTTTTAGAGAATTTTGAAGCTTCAAAATCTAGAATCATGAATCTGTGTGTGTGTTTGTTTGTGTGTTTGTTTGTTTGACACACACAACACACACACACACACACACACACACACACACACACACACACACACACACAACACACACACACACACACACACACACACACACACACACACACACACACACACACACACACACACACACACACACACACACACACACACACACACACACACACACACACACACACACACACACACACACACACACACACACACACACACACACACACACACACACACACACACACACACACACACACACACACACACACACACACACACACACACACACACACACACACACACACACACACACACACACACACACACACACACACACACACACACACACACACACACACACACACACACACACACACACACACACACACACACACACACACACACACACACACACACACACACACACACACACACACACACACACACACACACACACACACACACACACACACACACACACACACACACACACACACACACTAAACAACAGAACATCAGATTTGTCCAAAAGCAAAAAGAAGAAAATCTGCTCCGAGCTCAAACCTGTTGATGATTTTAAAGACGCTGCGTTTTCTCCTGAACATCGATCACAGAACTTTACAAATATTTACATCGAGTCAAATAAAAGTCACACTCTGGTCGTACAAACGGATCACGGCGAGAAAAACGCACAAAGTTTGTCCTTCAGGATCCAATCAAAATAAGCAACATGAGAAGGACGAGTTTCTCAGTCTCCAAGTGAAATGTGTTTTTAACCAAGTTTGAAATGTGAAAATCTCAACTCATTTTTATTTTCGCGCGATTAAAAAAAACAACTAACTTTTATCTGTTTTTTTTTTTTTTCATTTGTTTGTGTTTGTCCTGATTTGTGTGAAGCGTCTTTGAGCGTCATGAAAATTATTATTATTATTATTATGATGATGATTATTATTATTATTATTATTATTTATTTATTTATTTATTTTAATTATTATTGTGACCTGTGACCTGTTCTGCTCTAAATGTGTTTTAAAAAATATCTAAACTTCACACACTCAGGTCACATCAGTGTTTTGTTTGTGTTTGTTTAAATGTGTTTATCTAAAAACATCTTATTTAAAAACTATTTAAAAAACAAAAAATTTAAATTCACAAAATTATCAAAAGTTTCTAAATATGATCAGATTCTAAATAAAATCAGATAAACAAGAAACGGTGGAGTCGTTTTGGTGCAGAGCTCCAGGGGCAGAGGGGGGCACTGTCAGACTGTTTACCCAGGAAGAGTGCTCTGCTCCTGGGCACCGTCTGCGCCGCCTCCCCCCGAACTCCTGGAGCCGAGACACAAACCAGACGCCTGTTTTTCATTTACGACAATTACACGACGACTACGACCGCAACACGACGAGAACCGCACACGGAACCACACACGGAACCACACCCACAACATGATGAGAACCACACATGGAACCGCACATGGAACCACACACAGAACCACACACAGAACCACACATGGAACCACACCCACAACATGATGAGAACCACACATGGAACCACACACAGAACCACACACAGAACCACACATGGAACCGTACAGAACCGCACGAACCCACACCCACACAGAACTTCTGCACTGATGTAAAATGGTTGGTAAAATGTTCCAGTGTAAAAGAACGTTCAATGTTTACTGTTCCGAAATAAAGAAATAAAAAATAAAAAAAAAAAAAAAACATTTGAAAAAAAATCCCACAGAAGCACAGGTGCCGGGTCCGACCCGTCACACCGAGAGCCACGGAGGGACCAGGGGAGCGAGGCCAAGACTGTGCCCAGTCCCTCCCCCGCGGGCACGAGCTCACGGTGACTCCCCTTCACACCTCCAGATTTGTTTTATTTTTTTATTTCTCAAAATACGTTTAAAGTTTAAGTCATAAGTTTAAAAATCCAGGGGCCCAAACGTCCACAGAGTCGAGGAGCTGCGGCCGAGTTTGTGCCCAGGAAAAGCATCACTTCACTGGGCACAGATTCATCTTCTCTCCCTCGCTTCACTTTTTCTTTTTCTTTTTTTTTTTCTTTTTGTTTTTAATATGTTTCAGACACAAGGATCAGTTTTGTGGGATTATAAAAGTCTGTGCTGGTGGTTGTGAGGCTCCAGACGCTGGCGCTGAGGGGAGCGGCTCCAGACTGTGCCCAGGGACGGCGCTCTCCTCCTGGGCACAGTCTGCCTCTTGTCCCTCTCGCTCGGAACCTCAGGAGAAACTGTCAGAGTCAAAACTTTTTATTTTTTTCACACTTGATTAAAATTGATTTTGTTGTTTTAAAAAAAAGTTTAGGAAATTCTCAAATGTTTTTTTTTTTTCTGCTCAGATTTTGGTGATTGTGATTTTCAACAAGTTTCTGAACAGAACCAAAACTCAGATTAAAACCAGGACCCGGATCAAGACCAAGACCCGGATCAAGACCAGGACTAGATCTTCACAAAGTCCCAAAGGAAAAGTCCGGGAGTTTAAAAAGAAACGAGCCAAAGAGCGAAAAACGAAGAAATAAGAAATGTCAAAACACCAGAGTGTGAGAGACCAGAGTGCACGAGAGGAGTGTGCACGTGGGGAGAGTGCACGTGGGGAGCGTGCACGTGGGGAGCGTGCACGTGGGGAGCGTGCACGGGGAGCGTGCACGTGGGGAGCGTGCACGTGGGGAGCGTGCACGTGGGGAGCGTGCACGTTTGCTCTATAAATGTTTCACATCCATAAAGGCTCAAATGAAACGTTTAGGAAAAAAAAGATGAGATTCTTTTCTTTCTTTTTTTCATGATTTTGTTTCTAATTGAGTTCAGCTGATGAAGACGCTGGAGTCTGGTCTGAGTCTGAGTCTGAGTCTGAGTCTGAGTCTGGGTCTGAGTCTGAGTCTGGGTCTGGAGTCTGAGGTCTGGGTCTGGTCTGGGTCTGAGTCTGAGTCTGGGTCTGGTCTGGGTCTGAGTCTGGGTCTGAGTCTGAGTCTGGGTCTGAGTCTGAGTCTGGGTCTGGGTCTGGGTCTGAGTCTGTCTGGTCTGGGTCTGGGTCTGGGTCTGAGTCTGAGTCTGAGTCTGGTCTGGGTCTGAGTCTGGTCTGGGTCTGAGTCTGGTCTGAGTCTGTCTGAGTCTGTCTGGTCTGGTCTCTGGGTCTGAGTCTGGGTCTGGGTCTGAGTCTGAGTCTGAGTCTGAGTCTGGGTCTGGGTCTGAGCTGCTCCTCCAATAAAACATTTGGTTTTGTCGGCTCAGATCTGGAGGCTTTTTCTCAGGGAGGATCCCAAACAAACGGGACCAGAACCAGAACCTCCAGATCCTCAAGACCCCAGACCCAGACCTCAGACAGACAGACCTACAGACCTACAGACCTACAGACCTACAGACCCCCAGACCTACAGACCTACAGACCCCCAGACCCAGACTACAGACCTACAGACCTACAGACCAGACCTACAGACCAGACCTACAGACCTACAGACCTACAGACCCCCAGACCTACAGACCTACAGACCTACAGACCTACAGACCTACAGACCCCCAGACTACAGACCTCCAGCAGCTCCAGGGACGCGCCTCGAAGCCGTACCCAGAGACAGCAGGGGCCCGTGGGCGCGGGCCCGGGCGCGGGGCCCGTGGCGCGGGGCCCGCCGTGGGCGCGGGCCCGTGGGCGCGGGGCCCGTGGGCGCGGGGTCCGTCCCTCGTCCTGTCAGAGCTCGTTTCTGTGACGCTGCGGTTGTTTCTGGGCGTCGTCTCGTCAACAGCCCCAGAGCCTGGTGATATTAGGGGACTTTCCCAGCGCTCGGCCCACGAACCAAGAGCTTTTCCTGGGAACATTTCTACAAAGAGCTGCTTCGGAATCGAGCTGATTCATGTGGAAAACATCTGAATGAACTCGGGCCAAAGAACAACTTTTTAAAAGCGACAATTCTAAACCTGCTGGAGAAAAACGACACAGCGGGGACCAGTTCAAACGCACGAACCCGGACGAGGGGCTCTGGTCTCGGGGACTCGAGCTCCTCACACCTCCAGAAGGTTTTAAAGGGCGGCTCTGCTCGAGACTCGCCCAGAACCGGAGCCACAAGACCCCGAGCTCCCAGGCCCCAAACCCCAAACCCCAAACCCCAAACCGGACCCTGAGACTCAGAGGAACTGTGGCCTCGGTGAAGAAGGAGGAGAAGAAGGAGAAGGGGGGTGGGGGGACCTGTCAATCACAGACCCGGACACGAGGCTCGATCTGGGGCCTGAGATGAGACTTTGAGACTTTGAGACATTCCTCCTGCGCCCCCCCCAGGGCCTTCAGGGGGATCGGACTGAACGCCGAACCCAGTAACAGCGCTCGTTTTCTGGGCACTCGTCCACCGCAACCCCCCGCTCAGACCTCCGGGGTTTCCAGGCAGCTTCGCACACATTTTTACCCGAGAACGGAGCTCTTTTTCTGGGAACCCTGTGACCGCGCCCCCCCCTCCCTCCTCGTGTTCCTATTTCATCAAACTCTAAAGCGTCTCAGTCTCTTTTATGAGGCTAAATTGGGCTCATTTGAGTGATTTGGGTGTAAATTGCCGCTGGTTTCTGGTCGCCGCTGCCTCGAGATCTGGCGGGGTTTTTTTTTTTTTGGTTTTTTTTTGGTGGAGCAGGTTTTTGGCCCCGGAGCCGCGCTGACGCTCAAAGTATTATTAGCCTCGTTTTCTCACATATTCCACAGTTGTGTCATTTTTTGGAGCCTCGGCACAAACTCACCACTTTCACTTTTCTGCTCAGACGTTTGGAAACGACATTATTACACACACACACACACACACACACACACACACACGCACACACACACACACACGCACACACACACACACGCACACACACACACACACACACACACACACACACACAACACACACACACACACACACACACACACACACACACACACACACACACACACACGCACACACACACACACACACACACACACACACACACACACACACACACACACACACACACACACACACACACACACAACACACACACGCACACACACACACGCACACACACACACACACACACACACACACACACACACACACACACGCACACACACACGCACACGCACACACACACACACACACACACACACACACACACACACACACACACACACACACACACGCTGCAGCTTTAGTCTCAGCTCAAGTTCGATTTCCTCATTTTGTAAAACGACAAAACAAAACTAAATAAAACCCAGAGTTCAGCCTCGTGCTTCATGAACCAAAGATTTCAGTCTGAAGTAAAAAAAACGGTGTTAAACAACGACAGACAAACAGTTTGAGTTTTTTTCCATAAATATAAGAGACAAAATGTGAAGGAAACAAACAGAATCTAAAACTTCGTCCGTTCGTTTGAATCTTTAAACTCTTTTTAAATCTTCTACAGTGTGAGACTTTGTTAAATCAACACTCAGGTTGTTCCACAAACTCAACTCCAACACAAACACAAGCACTTTTTTTTTTTTTTTTTTTTTCTTTTAGTTCTTATTTTCATTTTTAAACGATGACAGTTTTTTATTTATTTTTTGTTTCCGTTTCTAGTCGCACAACCTCATAAAAATGTGAACAAAGACACAAAAGTTTATCGTTTCTGTTCGTACAAAAAGAGGAGGATTTTTTTGTTTTTGTTTATACGCAGCAAAGTGTTAAAATCAACTCTGACAGAGTCAGTTTGAACATTTAACATTTCCTCAGAGTTTCTCTGAGTCACTCTGTTCTAGAGTTAATTTAACATTTGTGTAAAAGTTCATGAAGTAAAACTGGACCAAAGTTCCTGTTTAACCCAAACCCAGAGTTAAATGAAGGTTTAGAGAGTAAACAGATAACACTTTGTAGAGTTATCCTGATTTAACTCAACAACACACAGAGGAGTTTTATTTTTACTCTTTATTTGAGTTAATTTAAGATGAAATTCAGAACAAAACTGGTTCAAACTGGTTCTTTTCTGGAGGGAGTTTGAAGTTTAAATTAACACTAAGAGAAGTTGAATTAACTTCAACCAAATCACCCCAACTCCAACTCACATTTAACTCTCAAAGAGTAAAAATAAAACACTTTGTGTTGAAAACGACTCTGAAATATTTTACTCTGAAATTTTAACCCTCCAGTTTTTATGAATAAAAACGTTAACGACGTCACAGAGTTTTATCGTTTCTGGTCGTGTGAGAATAAAAGTTCACGTTAGATTTTTCCAAAACTTAAAATGTCCAAACTTTTCCAGGACTTTTCCCTGATCTAAAGGAAATGTTCTGTGACGTTTCGACTCGTTCAGGTGTAAAACTGAACAAACTTTTAGAGTTAAATCTGAAAATATCAGAAGAGAAACACACACGGACACACACACACACACACACACACACACACACACACACACACACACACACACACACACACACACACACACACACACACACACACACACACAGACACACACACACACACACACAGACACACACACACACACACACACACACACACACACACACACACACACACACACACAGACACACAGACACACACACAGACACACACACACACACACACAGACACACACACACACACACACACACACACACAGACACACACACACACACACAGACACACACACACACACACACACACACACAGACACACAGACACACACACACACACACACAGACACACACACGTTTCAGAATCTACAAATGTTTGTTTCAGTTTTAAATACTGAAGTTTTATTTTCTCTTATTTTGTTTCACTGCAGATTCACTTTGTGTCTGTGTGTGTGTGTGTGTGTGTGTGTGTGTGTGTGTGTTGTGTGTTGTGTGTGTGTGTGTGTGTGTGTGTGTCTGTGTGTGTGTGTTTGTGTGTTTGTGTGTGTGTGTTTGATAAAAGTGTTGGTTCATTGTGGCTCATTTTAAAGTTGAGGAAATTGATGTTTTTATTTGATTTATTTTTTCATTTATTATATTTTTCATGATTATTTTCAGTTTGTGTAAAAGTGTAAATCTGTCACCAGTTCAACATATTTGTGTTTCTTTAATAAAACACGTTTTGTGTTTCACTTTTCAAACAAAAACACTTTTACACTTTTACACTTTTAAACAGTAAAATAAATGTGACAAAATAAATGGAATAATTTGTTTATTTAGAGTTAAATTTAAAGTGACAGTTTGAGTTTGAAGTGCGGCACAAACTCGGGTCAGTTTCGTCTCGTTTTGTTCAAAAAGATTTGGAGGATTTTTTTGCAGATTTGTTGAGATGAAATAAAAATGAATCTGGAGTTTTTCTGACGCGGTGTGTTTTGGTTGTTGTTGTTTTTTGGTGTTTTTTTGGTGTTTTTTGGTGTTTTTTTGGTGTTTTTTGGTGTTTTTTGGTGTTTTTTTGGTGTTTTTTCTGAAGTTTCTGCGGCTGAAACTCGAGTCGCTTCAAACTTTCAACTTCTGAACGAAACAAAACGAGAGAAAAGAAAAGTGACATTTGTTTAAGATGGAATCAGAAAAGAAAAGAAAATTGAATTTTAATTTTAATTTAGATGTGAAGCGCGCGCGCTGAAGCGCGTTCACGCGAGTCTGAAACTTTTCTGATCCACGAGTCAAATGACCCGAGTTAAAAATAAAACACAAAATCACTAGTTTTATTTTGAAATAAAATGTACAAAAGCACTTTGTGTTTTATCAAATGTTTATTTGTTTTTAATTGTTATAATTGTTTAATTTGAGCTGTCAATCAGAGCTGCGCGTGGCCGCGCGTGGCCGCGCGTGGCGCGTGCGTAAAAGTGACTCGCGGTGTAAAAATGACTCGCGGTGTAAAAATGACTCGGTGTCACTTTTATTCTCTCACATATTTTCATTTTACATTTTAAATTCTTGTTTCTTATTTTCTGAACTTTGTTTTCTTTTTTTTTTTTGTGTTTTTCAGGCCTCGCGCTCACGCGCTCTGCGCACGCGCTCGAAATCCTTTTTCTTTAGATTTTTTAGTTTTTTATTATTTTGAGATTTGGAAACAGCAGATTTCAAACCAGGAGCCGCGCGTGAGTTTGAGCCGCTCAGACTCAGACTGAAGCTGAAACTTGATCCGCGCGGGTCAAACACATTAGAGCCGCTGATTTATGCTCCGCGCAGAGACGCGCCTGAAACGCGCCCGCGACGCGCCCGCGACGCGCCCAAATGTTTTAAAATCCAAACCGACCGAACCAGGAGATTAGAGACAGAAGCTCTAATGACACACACACACACACACACACACACACACACACACACACACACACACACACACAGATAAAATAATCACAGTCACATCATGAAAACCTGAAACGTGGGAAAACGCGGTGACGTAAACACGTGCAGAGTTGATTTGATCATGTGACACTTTTATTCTGGACTTTGTCAGTTTCAGAAACATTTTCACCTGACGTCAGGACGTGCACGAGGCTCTGCGGCTCTTGACGCGGCTCTTGACGCGGCTCTTGACGCGGCTCCCCTTCGGCTCCGGCTCCGCGCGTGTTTGTTTTTGTGCGCGCGCCCCCGCGGCGTTAATTTGACAAAGAGAAAAACGATGAAGTCTTTTCTTTTCCAAACAAACAGAGAGATAAAGTTTGTTTATTCAAAAAACACGAGCAGAAAGAGAGAGAGAGAAAGAGGAGAGGAGAGGAGGATGAAGAGCAGCGGGAGGAGGAGGAGAGACAAGAGTTTAAGACTTTAAAACATTTTGTGTTTTATTTTGTTTTTTAAATAAATGAGAAAAACTTTGTTTTAAATTTTTAAACTTCAACTTGTTTTAAAATTTTCTTCAGCCGCGTCACGCGCCGCTTCAAACTCCAAACTCTTTCTGTTTCATTTGTTCATTCTGTTTTATTGATTTTATTTATTTCATTTATTTATTGTATTTATTTTATCTTATTTCCCACCTCGTGACGTCACTTTGGTGAAGAGTTTGTTTCAGGTTGGACTTTTGTTTCGGCTCCGCTTCAGTTTGACCTGAGGCCGCGGGCCGTTTCAGCTTCACTAAACTTTCACTTTTACAGTTGAGGTTTAAACTTTGTTCAGACTCAAACGCGCAGATTCACGCGCGGAAAATCACGCACGTGAGTTTTGGCGCAGACGCGCCGTGCGTCTTTACGCACAAACAAACACAAACACTGAAGCTGAAAAAGCGCAGTGAGTTTGGGACGTGACGCTGCGCAGAAGCTCCAGACTCAGACCCGAGCGAAACGTCCCGAGGGACGAAACGATGAAGGGAACGACGCCGCTGATTACAGCGCCACGCGCCTTTACGCACGAGCCAAAACGCGCGCTCACCTCACGCGCACTGCGATTTCACGGATTTAACCCCCCGCGTGCGGGACCGGGTCCGTGCGCGGACTCGGGTCTGGTCCGGGGCTCGTGTTTCCTGTCACGATCGTAAATCGTGTCGTGGATTCTCCGCTTCGACTCGCGCGGCTCGGGTCTGGACTCGCGCGGCTCGGGTCTGTCACTTTGGGAGGATAAACGGTTCATGGTTAAAAGGAAAAGCTCCAGGTCGCGCGGGGCTCACGCGCTCTGAACGTGCCCGTTCCTCCCGCGCGCGGCTCCGCCACTTTTACACGAGCTGCAGTTTTCTGCCTCGTCGCTGCGGTTTAGTTTAATTTATTTTAATTTAATTTAGTTTAATTAAAACTCGAAGTGAGACTTTCACAAACCGAGTCTAAAGAGCCGAGTCCCGCGGCTCTCGAGCGGCTCGTTCATTACAGAGACTCGGTTTAAATGATCCACAAGAAAATCCCGCGGCTCTTTGTGTGAAACAATGTGACTCTTCACGAGACTTTTCAACTCTTACAACTAACAAGAACTCACCAGAACTCACTAGAACTACTAGAACTCCCTAGAACTCACTAGAACTCCCTAGAACTCACTACAGCCCTTAGAACCCTTAGAACTCTGTAAAACTCTTCAAACTCTGTAGAACATGTTGAGAACCTCCACGCGCTCACGGTCCCGGGTCTGAGGTTCTGTCCCCGGGGCCGCTTCAGCCAAACACGGTTCAGTTATTTTCAACATCCCCAAACCCAAACCCGGACCCGGACCCAGACCCGGACCCGGACCCAGACCAAAACTCAAACCCCAGCTCCAGCTCCTCTCTGCCTCTGGAGCCTCTTCCCGCCGGGACTTACTTTCCTGCTGCGTGGTGTCGCTGCCGCTCGTCAGCCCCGGTGACTCCATGAGGCTCCTGCCCGCCTCCGCCACTCCGTCCTCGGCCTGCGCTCCCACCACGTCCCCCGCCTCCTCCAGGTCCAGGAGGTGGCTCACGGAAAAGTTCTTCTTGGCCTGAAGCGGGTCCAAACTGCTCGATAACGGCGGGGTCCGGTCCATCACATGCGCGTAACCGGAGGTCATGGCTCTGGAGCGGGGGAAGGACGCGAGGGAGGCCGGGGGAAGAGCGAGGAGAGCCGGGGAGAGGAGAGCGAGGAGAGCCGGGGGGACAGAGAGAGGAGCCGGGGGGAGGAGGGACGCGGCGGGACTCGCATTAAAAAGCTCCGTGGATTTACTCCGACAAACGCTGAAGGTCCGAACTCATGCGGGACTCAGGCGGGGCTGGACCCGGGGAGGACGCAGCGGAGCCGGGCGGAGGAGGGAGCCGTGTCCGTGGCGCTCGGGTCTCTCTCTGTGCGTGGACGTGCGTGGGTCTGCGTGACTCGGCGTGGGTCTGCGCGGGTCTGCGTGGGTCTCGTGCCGCCGTGTGTCCTCGCGCGCGGACTAGAGCGACTGAAGGGCGCGCGGCGGGAGCGGAGGGGCGCGCGCTCTGGACACGCCCACGCGCAGCCTCTCGTGCGCAGCAAAGTTTTCACAGAACTAATTACGTGGCACCGCCGAACCGAACCCGCCCCGAAAACAAGACCCGAACACAAGACCGAACACAAGACCCGAAACACAAGACCCGAACACAAGACCCGAAGACCCGAACACCCACAGACCCGAAGACCCGAACACGAGACCCGAAAACAAGACCCGAACACAAGACCCGAACACAAGACCCGAAAGACCCGAACACACAAGACCCGAACACAAGACCCGAACACAAGACCCGAAGACCCGACACAAGACCCGAACAAAGACCCGAAGACCCGAACACAAGACCCGAAGACCCAAGACCCCGAACACAAGACCCGAACACAAGACCCGAACACAAGACCCGAAGACCCGAACACAAGACCCAAGACCCGAACACAAGACCCGAAGACCCGAACACAAGACCCGAACCCAAGACCGAAAACGAAGACCCGAAGACCCGAACACAAGACCCGAACACAAGACCCGAAGACCCGAACAAACAAAGACCCGAAGACAAGACCCGAACACAAGACCCGAAAGACCCGAACCCAAGACCCGAAGACAAGACCCGAACACAAGACCCGAAGACCCGAACACGAGACCCGAACACAAGAACCCGAACACAAGACCCGAAGACCCGAACACAAGACCCGAAGACCCGAACCGAAGACCCGAAGACAGAGACCCGAACACGAAGACCCGAAGACCCGAACACAAGACCCGAAGACCCGAACACAAGACCCGAACAAGACCCGAACCACGAAGACCCGAAGACCCGAACACAAGACCCGAACACAAGACCCGAAGACCCGAACACAAGACCCGAAGACCCGAACACAAGACCCGAACACAAGACCCGAACCCAAGACCCGAAGACAAGACCCGAACACAAGACACAAGACCCGAGACCGAGACCGAACACAAGACCCGAACACAAGACCCGAAGACCCGAACACAAGACCCAAAGACCCGAACACAAGACCCGAACCCAAGACCCGACACAAGACCCGAAGACCCGAACACAAGACCCGAAGACCCGAACACAAGACCCAAAGACCCGAACACAAGAACACGAAGACCCGAACACAAGACCGACCCAAGACCCGAACACAAGACCGAAGACCCGAACCCAAGACCCGAAACAAGACCCGAAGACCCGAAACAAGACCCGAAGACCCGAAGACCCGAAACACAAGACCCGAAGACCCGAACACAAGACCCGAACACAAGACCGAAGACCCGAACCCAAAACCCGAAGACCCGAACACAGACCCGAACACAAGACCGAAGACCCGAAGAACACAAGACCCGAACACAAGACCCGAACACAAGACCCGAACACAAGACCCGAAACACAAGACCCGAAGACCCGAACACAAGACCCGAACACAAGACCCGAAGACCCGAACACGAAACCACAAGACCGAACAAGACCCAAGACCCGAACACAAAGACCCGAACACAAGACCCGAACACAAGACCCGAAACCAAGACCCACAAAGACCCGAAGACCCGAAACAAGACCCGAAGACCCGAACCCGAAGACAAGACCCGAACACAAGACCCGAACACAAGACCCGAAGACCCGAACACAAGACCCGAAGACCCGAACACAAGACCGAAGACCGAACACAAGACCGAACGACAAGACCCGAACACAAGACCCGAACACAAGACCCGAAGACCCGAAGACCCGAAACACAAGACCCGAAGACCCGAACACAAGACCCGAAGACCCGAACCCAAGACCCGAAGACAAGACCCGAACACAAGACCCGAAGACCCGAACACGAGAACCCGAACACAAGACCCGAACACAAGACCCGAACACAAGACCCGAAGACCCGAAAACAAGACCCGAACCCAAGACCCGAACCCAAGACCCGAAGACCGAACGAAACAAGACCCGAAGACCCGAACCCAAGACCCGAAGACAAGACCCGAACACAAGACCCGAAGACCCGAACACGAGACCCGAACACAAGACCGACACAAAGACCCGAAGACACCCGAACACAAAGACCCGAACACAAGACCCAAAGACCCGAACACAAGACCCGAAGACAAGACCCGAAAACAAGACCCGAACCCAAGACCCGAAGACAAGACCCGAAGACCCGAACACAAGACCCGAAGACCCGAACACAAGACCCGAACACAAGACCCGAAGACCCGAACACAAGACCCGAAGACCCGAACACAAGACCCGACAAGACCCGAGACCCACAAGACCCGAAGACCGAAGACACAAGACCCGAACACAAGACCCGAAGACCCGACACAAGACCCGAAGACCCGAAGACCCGAACAAGACCCGAACACAAGACCCGAACACAAGACCCGAACACAAGACCCGGTTCTGTTGCCCTCACACGTGACCCGCGGACTCCGGACCGGGACCGGGTCGCGAGTCGCGGGTCGTGGGTTCGGGGTCTGATCTGTTTGTGACGTCAGCGTGTGGACACGTGGAGGAAGTGTCTGGGGAGAGGGAAACATGAAACTTTCACTTTAAAACAGAAAATGTTTGAACCAGAACCAAACCAGGTCTAAACCAGGTCTAAACCAGGTCTAAACCAGGTCTAAACCAGGACTAAACCAGGTCTAAACTAGGACTAAACCAGGACTAAATCAGATCTAAACAAGAACTAAACTATGATAGATCCAGGACTAAACCAGAGACCAGACCAGGTCTAAACCAGAACTAAACCAGGTCTAAACCGGGACTAATCAAGAACTAAAGGAGGACTAGACCAGGTCTGGAGCAGGACCCAAACGAGGACTAAGCCGGGTCTTTCTGTGGAGCTGGAGCGGGGAAAGCGCTCATTAAAGCACATCTGGTTCCACTCAGGACTCGGACTCGGACTCGGGACTTTGATGCATGGCCTGCTCCGGATCAGAGCGGGCGCCGCGTCATGTGACCTGATCCGCCCAGACCCGGCCCGGTCTGAAGAAAGTCCGGACTTACTGAGATCTGACAGGTCCCAGCGAGTCCTCGGACTGCTCCAAGATCCGGTTTCAGCGAGTCTCCGGGCCTCAGGGACAGAACCAGAACTCAGCCCCGTTTAGACCCGGCCTAGACCCGCTTCAGACCGGGTCTAGACCGGGTTTACAACTACATTTAAACACTTAGTCCTGTTTTTGTGGAAGTCCGGTCTCTGGTCTAGGCCCGTCTTGCCTTGGACCGGGTTTAGTCCTGGTTTGGACCCGGTTCAGTCCTGGTTTTGGGATCAGGTTTCAGTTTTTGCAGGTCATAAATCAGACGAGTCTCTGTGTCAGATTCAAACAAATCAGACCAGACCAGGACTAAACCAGGACTAAACCAGGACTAAACCAGGTCTAAACCAGGTCTAAACCAGGACTAAACCAGGTCTAAACCAGGACTAAACCAGGTCTAAACCAGGACTAAACCAGGACTAAACCAGGTAAACCAGGAAAACCAGGACTAAACCAGGACTAAACCAGGACTAAACCAGGTCTAAACCAGGTCTAAACCAGGACTAAACCAGGACTAAACCAGGACTAAACCACTAAAACAGGTCTAAACCAGGACTAAACCAGGACTAAACCAGGTCTAAACCAGGTCTAAACCAGGTCTAAACCAGGACTAAACCAGGTCTAAACCAGGTCTAAACCAGGACTAAACCAGGACTAAACCAGGACTAAACCAGGTCTAAACCAGGACTAAACCAGGACTAAACCAGGTCTAAACCAGGACTAAACCAGGACTAAACCAGGACTAAACCAGGTCTAAACCAGGACTAAACCAGGTCTAAACCAGGTCTAAACCAGGACTAAACCAGGGACTAAACCAGGACTAAACCAGGTCTAAACCAGGACTAAACCAGGATTAAACCAGGACTAAACCAGGACTAAACCAGGACTAAACCAGGTCTAAACCAGGTCTAAACCAGGTCTAAACCAGGACTAAACCAGGACTAAACCAGGACTAAACCAGGACTAAACCAGGATTAAACCAGGACTAAACCAGGTCTGAACCAGGACTGAACCAGGACTAAACGAGTCCCAAATCCAAAACAATCCTTCCCCCAAAACGTCTCAGACAAAAACTAAACATGAAATTTATTTTTTATTTTTTTAAATCCAAAATTATTTTTATTTTGATAAAGTTGATTTTTCCCCCAAAACCACAAACAGAAAACTCAGATTTACATTTAAACCAGAATTTAAATTAAATGTATCATTTCTAAATGATAAAGGAGAGTTTCACTGCTGCGCCGCACGTTTCTCTCACCGCTTCAGTTTCACATTGGAGTTTTTCTTTCAGGTTCTTGTTGTTTTCACATTTATTTTCTGTTTTAAGTTGATCTACGTCAGTGTAGATGTGGAGAGTTTCATTATTGAACTTTAAAGAGGAAATTTTATTGTTGAACATTTAGTTTAAATTCTGGAAATAAAAAGATCCAGAAGTTTTTTTTTGTTTAAAGTTGATCACAGATCGACACGGAACAACCTGCGGGACGCGACCCAGCGCTTGAGAAACACTCGTCTACAACTGAAACTAATTTAAAACATTTGATCTACAATTTGGAATTAAATGAACTTTCATTTTAAGTCTGTTCGTGTCAAACTTTCACACAGACGCTTCAGTCTCGAGTCGATTCTTTTCAGAAAACTTCTGTGGACAAACATTTCCACACTTCAACTCTTTTTCTGACACATTTATGTGTTGAAATTTGACTTTTCTTCATGTTCTTCTTATTATTTTAGTGTTTTAAAAGTTTGTAGCTGCATCTTGTTCATTATTTAATAAAAAAACATTTATATTTCATATTTGTGAGGATCAACTCGTCTCCACACTCAGACTCTCAAGTGTCTTGCTCAGAGACACGAAGGCACTGCTCAGTTTCTTTGGTCTTTTTCCAGACGTCAGGACGATCGTCACAAACACAAACGTTTTCAAAAGCTCTGACTTACAGGATGATTGATCTGAACACAGCGCCCCCTGTCTGCAGGAAGAAACAACAGCCCACGTTTATAAAAGAAAAGAAAAAACGACACGAATCATTTAAAGAAACGTTAAAAAAAAGTGCAAGAGGAAGTGTCCCACCTGATGACATCACACTGGGAGAATTCTGTCCAAACATTCAGCACCTTTTAAACACGAAACACTTTTCTGACACTTTAAACGAGTCCAACTAAATCAAAATGTTTTTTATATTTGCGTTTGTCACATCAGTGTTTGTGTTTCCATCAGACTTTTAAGTCTTAATTGTTGAAAAAAAATGAATTCCTCTTTAAAAAGTCTGTGTGAAAATTGTGATTTAATCTTAACAGTTGTTTGTTTTCTTCTGATTTTAAATCTGGGTGAGTTTGGTTCCTCTGGTCTGAGTCTGGGTAAAGACCGAAAGGACGAGATCACAGATACAAGAAGCTCGAGATGAGTTTCCTCCACAGGACGTCCGGGCGTCTCCCTTAGAGACAGAGGTGAGGAGCTCGGAGTAGAGCCGCTGCTCCTCCACGTGGAGAGGAGCGTCTGAGGGGAGGAGCTCGGAGTAGAGCCGCTGCTCCTCCTCGTGGAGAGGAGCGTCTGAGGGGAGGAGCTCGGAGTAGAGCCGCTGCTCCTCCTCGTGGAGAGGAGCGTCTGAGGGGAGGAGCTCGGAGTAGAGCCGCTGCTCCTCCACGTGGAGAGGAGCGTCTGAGGGGAGGAGCTCGGAGTAGAGCCGCTGCTCCTCCTCGTGGAGAGGAGCGTCTGAGGGGAGGAGCTCGGAGTAGAGCCGCTGCTCCTCCACGTGGAGAGGAGCGTCTGAGGGGAGGAGCTCGGAGTAGAGCCGCTGCTCCTCCACGTGGAGAGGAGCGTCTGAGGGGAGGACGTCTGTTCTGACGTCTCCTGGACGTGTCCCTCAGGAGGTGTTCATGTCCCACCAGGAGGAGGAGGAGACCCAGGACACACTGGAGGGACCATGTCTCTGGACTGGACTGGGAACACCTCAGGTCCCACTGGAGGAACTGGAGGAAGTGTCTGGGGTGAGGGAAGACTGGGAGTCTCTGCTTAGGCTGATGCTCCGAGACCCGACCCCAGATAAATGGAAGAAAATGGATGAATGAATTTGCTTCCTGGATCCTGTTTGTGGTTTGTTCTTGTTAAAATAATGTTGGTGCTTCATGTTCTTTGTGTCGTCCTTCGATCCGGTCCTGGTCCTGGTCTTGGTCTTGGTCTTGGTCCTGGTCCTGGTCCTGTCTCGGGACTTTGGGGGTGGGCCGAGGTAGATCTGCTTCACTCTCACTTTGTCTTTTATTTATAATCTTCTTCTTCTTCCACCTGATCACTTTGACCAATCAGACAGAGGAGCTGGAGCAGATCCTCCATGTTCTTCTTCTTCTCTGGGGTCGGGTCTCGGGGGCATCAGTCTGAACTAGGGACGGACATTTGATGAAATGTTTTTAATCGATCGTCAGAAGAATTAACGATCGATTATCAATTAATCATGAACGTTTTTTTATATTAAAATGATCATCATTATTATTACTATCTGCACTAATCTGCATCAATAAATTCAACTTTACGACATATAAACATAACGACTCTAGATCCACATCAGCTGTTTGACATTATAATGTGTTTAATTCAGTTTTGTTCAAATCTCACAGAAACAAAACTTAAAACCACATCACTAATTTACATAAACTAAGTGAAGATAAAACTCCAGCTCTTGTGTCGCTGATGTGGTTCAACTTGTGTTGGATTAAAAGACATGACTCAGGTGAATACAGGTCAGTGTGACCAGATTTGTGTTTGTCAAAACCAGGACAGCGTACGGGGGGAGGGGGGCGGGGCCTCGTCATCCACATTGAGCGACTCTCACCTGGAAAAACTTTTTCCCACTGGACACAGAAACATATGTGCTGCTTTATCCACTGTGCACATGGACTCACACTTGTCCCAACGCAACGGAAAGTGTGGAATTTCTTCTACAAATCCTGGTTAAATCCACATTTGTGCTTCGGTTCGTTCCAGACTGACCCACTGTTTGTGTCTCGCTCCTTCTGTACATGTATCGTCCATGGATCTATTCAAATAACTGGATACAGTTTTGCTGCTTGTTTCTGCCTCCAGTTGTCGTTGTGTCACTCAGTGGTTCTACAGCTGAAAAACTCCCCTGGGCCGAGACAAGGTTTTTCTCCTCGAGTCAGTGTGACACAAACTGCTCGTGTTCATCTGACAGGGACCCACAACTTTCAAAAATGTTGGATTTTGTGACGATTTTTACCTATTTTTAGATCATACACTGTTTCTCAGCTCAAAATCCTTCAGTCGTCTTAACAAACTCTTTATAATCGTTCGCTCTGCTCCTCTCACTCTGATTGGTCAAAGTGATCACGTGATACACGAACCCGCGCACCGTGCGTGTGGTCGCATGCGTTGGCGTGCGTTGGCGTGCGTTGGCGTCGGCGTGCGTTGGCGTGCGTTGGCGTCGGCGTGCGTTGGCGTGCGTTGGCGTGCGTTGGCGTGCGTTGGCGTGCGTTGGCGTGTGTTTGGCGTGCGTTGGCGTGCGTTGGCGTGCGTTGGCGTGCGTTGGCGTGTGTTTGGCGTGCGTTGGCGTGCGTGCGTTGGCGTGCGTTGGCGTGCGTTGCGTTGCGTGCGTGCGTGGCGTGCGTTGGCGCGTGCGTTGGCGTCGGCGTGCGTTGGCGTGCGTTGGCGTGCGTTCGGCGTGCGTTGGCGTTGGCGTCGGCGTGCGCTCGTGGTTGAAAAGAGCACTGGTGCACACGCTCGGTCGGCTCACATCCACTGGAAGAACCTACCCGGGCTAAAGGTGAATCTGGGATCCTGCCCATCCCTGGTCTGCACCAGAGGTGTGCAAAAATATCAGAATATCGATATATCGTATCGTTTAATGTGATGAAACAGTATCAATATCGTGGGCTACTGTATCGATATTTCACCAGAGTATTTTTACATGTTTTACTAAATTATTTTGTTCCAGCTACAGTTTTGTTGTTTGTTTAGTGAAAGTGAAACTCATTTATGTGACACATTTGATATTTTTACTGTTTTGACGATTAAAATATTTGAACAAGAAGTGATTTAACAAAGACTTTTAGTGTCACAGCCACAATTTAACCTTTATTTTTTATTGAACCGTATCGAATCGATTTGAAATATTTCATATCGAATCAAAAGTGCACTGTATCGAGGTGTGTATCGTATCGGCAACTTAACGATACCAGCCCCAGTCTGCACCACTCGACTATTGAACATTTAAACTTTAAACTTATAAAGACAAAGAGTGAGAGACTGAAGACAAACGCCCCAAAACAAACTCAGATTCTGTAGATTTACAAACCGCGAGTCGTGAAACCTGCAGCTGGAAACAGAAAACGAGCAGCAGAAAGAAAGAAAGTTTGGAGCGAGAGAGAAACTCGTGACACCAGGAGGATGAACCGTGAAACTTTCCTCAACTCACTGGACGATGGACAAAGTCTGAACTTCAGCGAAACCGAAACCGTCCTGTCGAGATTCAGAAAGACACGAAGAATTCAAACTGAAAAAACAGAAAAACTCGTCCTGATCCGCAGATGATTTAACGAGATTTTCATGGAAACTTCAATTCAGAATTAAAACTTTTATGTAAACTCAAAGGAAAAAAATGACTTCTGAACTATTTAATTCAGAATTAAACTGGTCCTGTAAACGTGGGAGTGGGAGAAGTTTGGAGTTTGGAGTTTGAGGTTTGTTCTCACAGTTCCAGATGTTTGCTCCGTAACAGTTTTGGAATTCCCCAGTTTGACGTCATGATTCTCAACCAGAAAGACAAAAATAAAACCTGAAAAACCCTGAAGTGTGTCAGATCTTCAACACGACCGTGTGAAGAGAGTTTCAGTCAGAGGCACGTTCCACTCAGGAGGAGGAGGAGATGTTCACGTCTGAATCTTTGGTCTGATCCTGGTTCATCTGCAGCATCTCGTTTCTCCTGAAGATGAATCGTCCGAAACATTTGGAACATTTCCCGATCCGGAGTCGAACATCAGGATGAGGAACGCTCGGGTTTCTCTGAATCGTTTGGAGCTTCAGATGTTTCACCATCTTTGGGTTTTGGTTCTTGTTCTGGCGATGAGGAAAGGTTCTCCTCCTTAGCTCCTTGTTCCGTTTCTTTGTCCTCCTTGTCTCCTTCCCCCGTTTCCTCCTCCGTCTCCTTCGTCTCCTCTTCCTCTTTCTTCTCCTCTTTCTCCTCCTTCTCCTCGTCCTTCTCCTCGTCCTCGTGGTCGTCGGCCTGCAGCTCCAGTCGGGCCATGAGCTCCTCGAGCTTCTGGGCCTTGCGGAGTTCGTTCTGCTGGATGATGGCGCACAGATGTTCCGTCAGCTGCTCCTTCAGCTCCGTTTTCTTATGAAGCTCCAACTTCGCCGCGACAAACTCGGCTTCAGCTTTTTCGTAACGCTTCCTGAAACGAAGAACCACAGAGGAACAGAGGAGGTCAGAGGAGCATTTTAGCTTCTCGTAGTAGTAGTAGTAATAGTAGTAGTAGTAGTAGTAGTAGTAGTAGTATCGTAGTACCTTGCAGTAGTGTAGTCCCAGCTGGCCTGCTCGATTCGTCCTCGGAGGATGGAGATGTCGTTGGACACCATGTCGTCCAGAGTCTGCAGCTCCTTCTGGATCCTCTGGAGCTTCATGGTCTCTGCTCGAGTCTGTTTGGACCTGAGGAACATGAGAGGAACATCAGAGGAACATGAGAGATGTTGTGGATGTTGTAGATGTTGTAGATGTTGTGGAGATGTTGTGTAGATGTTGTAGATGTTGTAGATGTTGTGGATGTTGTAGATGTTGTAGATGTTGTAGATGTTGTAGATGTTGGAGATGTTGGAGATGTTGGAGATGTTGTGGAGATGTTGTGGTAGATGTTGTAGATGTTGTAGATGTTGTAGATGTTGTGGATGTTGTAGATGTTGGAGATGTTGTAGATGTTGTGGATGTTGTGGATGTTGTAGATGTTGTGGATGTTGTGTAGATGTTGTAGATGTTGTAGATGTTGGAGATGTTGTGGATGTTGTAGATGTTGGAGATGTTGTAGATATTGTGGATGTTGTGGATGTTGGAGGTGTTGTGGATGTTGTGGATGTTGTAGATGTTGTAGATGTTGTGGATGTTGTAGATGTTGTAGATGTTGGAGATGTTGGAGATGTTGGAGATGTTGGGGATGTTGTGGATGTTGTAGATGTTGTAGATGTTGTAGATGTTGTAGATGTTGTAGATGTTGTAGATGTTGTGAGATGTTGTAGATGTTGTGTAGATGTTGTGTAGATGTTGTATGTTGTGGATGTTGTAGATGTTGTAGATGTTGTAGATGTTGTAGATGTTGTAGATGATGTTGTAGATGTTGTAGATGTTGTAGATGTTGTGGAGATGTTGTAGATGTTGTAGATGTTGTGGATGTTGTGGATGTTGTGGATGTTGGGATGTTGTGGAGATGTTGTGGATGTTGTGGATGTTGTGTAGATGTTGTGATGTTGTAGATGTTGTAGAGATGTTGTAGATGTTGTAGATGTTGTAGATGTTGTGGATGTTGTGGATGTTGTGTAGATGTTGTAGATGTTGTAGATGTTGTAGATGTTGTAGATGTGTGTAGATGTTGTAGATGTTGTAGATGTTGTAGATGTTGTGAGATGTTGTAGATGTTGTGGATGTTGTGGATGTTGTAGATGTTGTAGATGTTGTAGATGTTGTAGATGTTGTGGATGTTGTGATGTTGTGATGTTGTAGATGTTGTAGATGTTGTAGATGTTGTAGATGTTGTGGAGATGTTGTAGATGTTGTAGATGTTGTAGATGTTGTAGATGTTGTGGATGTTGTGGAGATGTTGTGGAGATGTTGTGGATGTTGTAGATGTTGTAGAGATGTTGTAGATGTTGTGAGATGTTGTAGATGTTGGAGATGTTGTAGATGTTGTGTAGATGTTGTGGATGTTGTAGATGTTGTAGATGTTGTAGATGTTGTAGATGTTGTAGATGTTGTGGATGTTGTAGATGTTGTAGATGTTTTGTGGATGTTGTAGATGTTGTGGATGTTTGTAGATGTTGTGGATGTTGTAGATGTTGTGGAGATGTTGTGAGATGTTGTAGATGTTGTAGATGTTGTAGATGTTGTAGATGTTGTGGATGTTGTAGATGTTGTAGATGTTGTAGATGTTGGAGATGTTGGAGATGTTGTGGATGTTGTAGATGTTGTAGATGTTGTAGATGTTGTAGATGTTGTAGATGTTGTAGATGTTGTAGATGTTGTAGATGTTGTGGATGTTGTAGATGTTGTAGATGTTGTAGATGTTGTAGATGTTGTGGAGATGTTGTAGATGTTGTAGATGTTGTAGATGTTGTAGATGTTGTAGATGTTGTAGATGTTGTAGATGTTGTAGATGTTGTGTAGATGTTGTGAGATGTTGTGAGATGTTGTAGATGTTGTGTAGATGTTGTAGAGATGTTGTAGATGTTGTAGATGTTGTAGATGTTGTAGATGTTGTAGATGTTGTAGATGTTGTAGATGTTGTGGATGTTGTAGATGTTGTAGATGTTGTAGATGTTGTAGATGTTGTGGATGTTGTAGATGTTGTGGATGTTGTAGATGTTGTAGATGTTGTAGATGTTGTGGAGATGTTGTGGAGATGTTGTGGATGTTGTAGATGTTGTGGAGATGTTGTAGATGTTGTAGATGTTGGAGATGTTGTAGATGTTGTGGATGTTGTAGATGTTGTAGATGTTGTAGATGTTGTAGATGTTGGAGATGTTGTAGATGTTGTAGATGTTGTAGATGTTGTAGATGTTGTGGAGATGTTGTAGATGTTGTAGATGTTGTAGATGTTGTAGATGTTGTGGATGTTGTAGATGTTGTGGAGATGTTGTAGATGTTGTAGATGTTGTAGATGTTGTGGATGTTGTAGATGTTGTGGATGTTGTGGAGATGTTGTGGATGTTGTAGATGTTGGAGATGTTGTGGATGTTGTGAGATGTTGTAGATGTTGTAGATGTTGTGGAGATGTTGTGATGTTGTGGATGTTGTAGATGTTGTGGATGTTGTAGATGTTGTGGAGATGTTGTGGATGTTGTAGATGTTGTAGATGTTGTGGATGTTGTAGATGTTGTAGATGTTGTGGAGATTTTGGAGATGTTGTGGAGATGTTGTGGATGTTGTAGATGTTGTAGATGTTGTAGATGTTGTAGATGTTGTGGATGTTGTGGAGATGTTGGAGATGTTGTGGAGATGTTGTGGATGTTGTAGATGTTGTAGATGTTGTAGATGTTGTGGATGTTGTAGATGTTGGAGATGTTGGAGATGTTGTGGATGTTGGAGATGTTGGAGATGTTGGAGATGTTGTGGAGATGTTGTGGATGTTGTAGATGTTGTAGATGTTGTAGATGTTGTAGATGTTGGAGATGTTGGAGATGTTGGAGATGTTGTAGATGTTGGAGATGTTGGAGATGTTTGTGAATGTTGGATGTTGGAGATGTTGTAGATGTTGTAGATGTTGTAGATGTTGTGGATGTTGGAGATGTTGGAGATGTTGTGGATGTTGTTGTGATGTGGAGATGTTGTAGATGTTGTAGATGTGTGTAGATGTTGTAGATGTTGTGGATGTTGTGGAGATGTTGGAGATGTTGGAGATGTTGTGGATGTTGTAGATGTTGTAGATGTTGTGAGATGTTGTAAGATGTGTTGTGATGTTGGATGATGTTGGAGATGTTGTGGATGTTGGAGATGTTGAGATGTTGGATGTTGTGGATGTGGAGATGTTGTGGATGTTGTGGATGTTGTTGAGATGTTGTGAGATGTTGTAGATGTTGTAGATGTTGTAGATGTTGTTGTGGATGTTGGAGATGTTGGAGATGTTGTGGATGTTGTAGATGTTGGAGATGTTGGAGATGTTGTGGATGTTGGAGATGTTGTGGAGATGTTGTAGATGTTGTAGATGTTGTAGATGTTGTAGATGTTGTAGATGTTGTGATGTTGTAGATGTGTGATGTGTAGATGTTGTTGAGATTGTTTGTAGATTGTTGTAGATGTTGTTGTAGATGTTGTTGGATGTTGGATGTAGATGTTGTAGATGTTGTGAGATGTTAGAGTGTAGATGTTGTGGATGTTGTAGATGTTGTAGATGTTGTAGATGTGTAGATTTTAGATGTGTGGAGATGTTGTAGATGTTGTAGATGTTGGAGATGTTTGGAGATGTTGTGGAGATGTTGTTGTGTGTGGATGTTGTAGATGTTGTAGATGTTGTAGATGTTGTGTTGAGATGTTGTGTAAGATGTTGTAGATGTTGGAGATGTTGTGGATGTTGGATGTTGGATGTTGTTTAGATGTTGTGGAGATGATGTTGGATGTTGTAGATGTTGTAGATGTTGTAGATGTTGTAGATGTTGTAGATGTTGTAGATGTTGTAGATGTTGTGTAGATGTTGGAGATGTTGGAGATGTTGGAGATGTTGTGTAGATGTTCTAGATGTTGTGGAGACAGACTCACTTCTCTGCGATGGTCTTGGCGAGCAGAGCTTTCTTCCTCTTGTTCTTTTCCTCCATCTCCTTCTGTTGGATCTGCAGCAGCTCCAGACGACTGCGCTCGCGCGCTGAAACGACAAACACGAGCACACGGAGGGAGGAGAGGAGAACGTCACAAGAACATGAAGAACAAACTCAGAGGTCTGGATCTGGACCTGGTTCCAGAAAACACTTACAGTTCGACTTCTTGTTTCTCCAGCTCTTTTAAAACCGGAGCCGCTTCAGGTTCCTCCTCAGGCTTTTTCAGTTCGGCCATTGTCAGATCTCCGTTTGTCTCGGGTCTGGTCTCGGGTCTGGTCTCGGGTCTGGTCTCCGGTCTGGTCTCGGGTCTGATCTCGGGTCTGGTCTCCGGTCTGGTCTCGGGTCTGGTCTCCGGTCTGGTCTCCGGTCTGGTCTCGGGTCTGGTCTCCGGTCTGGTCTCCGGTCTGGTCCTTGTACCTGGTCCTGGTTGTGTTTTGGGCTGGGGTTTGGTCTGGCTGAGCTGCTGGTCCGGTGGAAGTGGACCGGACCCGGACTCGGACTTGGACCTGAGCAGGGCCTGTTCCCTCTGGATCTGCTGCCGGGTTCTGGTCACAGGACCCGGTTTACGCCCTCGACCTGACACCGGAACCGCCGGGTCTGAGGAGAGAGACGCTCGTTACTCACCAGAGACTTTGACGATAAACTGGTCTGGACTTAATTGGATTTTGAGTTAAACGGTACCGAGTTTATTTCCAGAACGTCCAGAAGGTTCTGGGTTTGTGATCGTCTCATTTTAAGTTTTTAATCGTGGAAAAACTCAATTTAACCAAGTGTCACTTTTAGATTTTCAGTCCTGGACTTTGAGAGAATCACTTTAAAACCTGAACTAAACTAGGTCTAAACCAGGACTAAACCAGGACTAAACCAGGTCTAAACCAGGTCTAAACCAGTACTAAACCAGGTCTAAACCAGGACTAAACCAGGACTAAACCAGGTCTAAACCAGGACTAAACCAGGACTAAACCAGGTCTAAACCAGGACTAAACCGGGACTAAAACAGGTCTAAACCAGGACTAAACCGGGATTAAACCAGGACTAATCCAGGACTAAACCAGGTCTAAACCAGGACTAAACCAGGACTGAACCAGGACTAAACCAGGTCTAAACCAGGACTAAACCAGGACTGAACCAGGACTAAACCAGGACTAAACCAGGACTAAACCAGGACTAATCCAGTACTATACCAGTACTAAACCGGGACTAAACCGGGACTGAACCAGGACTAAATCAGGACTGAACCAGGACTAAACCAGGACTAAACCGGGATTAGAACCACTCTCAGATTAGTTGTGTGTAAAATTACTGAAATATCGATATATCGTTTGGTTTAATGTGCTGATTCAGTATCGATATCGTAGAGTATTTTTTAGTTTATTTGATTAAATTATTTAGTTCCAGCTTCAGTTTTGTTGTTTGTTCAGACGAAGGAAACTCGTTTCTGCGACACATTTGACATTTTCACTGTTTTGATTTAAATATTTGTGTTTCAGATGAAATTTTACTGACACAAACGTGATTTATTTTTTAAATGAACCGTATCAAAACAAAAGATCACTGTATGTGTGTATCGAATCACAGCCTATGTATCGTATCGTATCATATCGTATCATGGCCTATGTATCGTATCGCATCATGGCCTATGTATCGTATCGCATCATGGCCTATGTATCGTATCGCATCATGGCCTATGTATTGTCTCATATCGTCGCTTATGTATCGAGGTCTGTATCGTATCGAGGAATGTATAATATCAAGGTCTGTATCGTGTCGTATCGAGGTCTGTATCGTATCGAGGACTGTATCATATCGAGGTCTGTATCGTGTCGTATCGAGGTCTGTATCGTGTCGTATCGAGGTCGTATCGAGGTCTGTATGTCGTATCGAGGTCTGTATCGTATCGTATCGAGGTCTGTATCGTATCGAGGTCTGTATCGTGTCGTATCGAGGTCTGTATCGTATCGAGGTCTGTATCGTGTCGTATCGAGGTCTGTATCGTATCGAGGTCTGTATCGTGTCATATCGAGGTCTGTATCGTATCGTATCGAGGTCTGTATCGTATCGTATCGAGGTCTGTATCGTGTCATATCAAGGTCTGTATCGTATCGTATTGAGGTCTGTATCGTGTCATATCGAGGTCTGTATCGCATCATATCGAGGTCTGTATCGTATCGAGGTCTGTATCGTGTCGTATCGAGGTCTGTATCGTATCGAGGAATGTATCGTATCGAGGTCTGTATCGTATCGTATCGAGGTCTGTATCGTGTCATATCAAGGTCTGTATCGTATCGTATTGAGGTCTGTATCGTGTCATATCGAGGTCTGTATCGCATCGTATCGAGGTCTGTATCGTATCGAGGTCTGTATCGTGTCATATCGAGGTCTGTATCGTATCGTATCGAGGTCTGTATCGTATCGAGGAATGTATCATATCGAGGTCTGTATCGTATCGTATCGAGGTCTGTATCGTGTCATACCGAGGTCTGTATCGTGTCATATCGAGGTCTGTATCGTATCGTATCGAGGTCTGTATCGTGTCATACCGAGGTCTGTATCGTGTCATATCGAGGTCTGTATCGTATCGTATCGATCGTATCGTGTATCGGTCGTATCGTATCGTATCGAGGTCTGTATCGTGTCATATCGAGGTCTGTATCGTATCGTATCGAGGTCTGTATGTCATATCGAGGTCTGTATCGTATCGTATCGAGGTCTGTATCGTGTCGGTAAGTCTTTACACGCACCGGTCGCTCTCAGACTTTTAATCCGGATTAAAGGTCGTAGTTTTGCGGAGGTTCGGGACTCACCGGGAGTCTGCTGGAGCCGCCGGAGCTCCGCGTCTGAGAAACCCGCCCAACCGCTCATCTCTGACCCGGGACACACCGCTCCAGGACCCGGGGACACACTCCTCCAGGACCCGGGGACACACTCCTCCAGGACCCGGGGACACACTCCTCCAGGACCCGGGGACACACCGCTCCAGGACCCGGGGACACACCGCTCCAGGACCCGGGGACAGACTCCTCCAAAAGTCCTGGAACTTCAGACACTCGTGGACGCCCGGGGACACTCGGGGACACTCGGGGACACTCGGGGGACACTCGGGGACACTCGGGGACACTCGGGGACACTCGGGGACACTCGGGGACACTCGGAGATTCTTCGGACGGTTCTTCTCTTCTCACGCCGCCATCTTTGTTTACTAGCGCCACGTAAAGGACCCCGGGCAGGAGGCGGGCTGTCCTCACTGCGCCTGAACGAAAATAAACACTTCACATTTTGAGTTTTTTTGTTTTTTTTTTCGACTCAGACAAACTTCACCGATCCACAATAAATATAACAACAAAAGTCAAATGTATAAATAAATAAACTCTAAATAAGCAGCAAAAAAGAGACATACGTTAAATAAAATAAACTAAATAAAACATAATTGTATAAATATAAATGTACAAGTAAAAATAAAATAGAAAGATAAGAAATAAAATATAAAATCTCAGCTTCATACAAGACGTCACAGTTGTAGGGAGTATTATCTGTGACATAAGGGTGAGTTGTACAGTTGTAGGGAGTATTATCTGTGACATAAGGGTGAGTTGTACAGTTGTAGGGAGTATTATCTGTGACATAAGGGTGAGTTGTACAGTTGTAGGGAGTATTATCTGTGACATAAGGGTGAGTTGTACAGTTGTAGGGAGTATTATCTGTGACATAAGGGGTGAGGTTGTACAGTTGTAGGGAGTATTATCTGTGACATAAGGGTGAGTTGTACAGTTGTAGGGAGTATTATCTGTGACATAAGGGTGAGTTGTACAGTTGTAGGGAGTATTATCTGTTACATAAGGGTGAGTTGTACAGTTGTAGGGAGTATTATCTGTGACATAAGGGTGAGTTGTACAGTTGTAGGGAGTATTATCTGTCACATAATGGTGAGTGGTTATACAGTTGTAGGGAGTATTATCTGTGGCATAAGGGTGAGTTGTACAGTTGTAGGGAGTATTATCTGTGACATAAGGGTGAGTTGTACAGTTGTAGGGAGTATTATCTGTGACATAAGGGTGAGTTGTACAGTTGTAGGGAGTATTATCTGTTACATAAGGGTGAGTTGTACAGTTGTAGGGAGTATTATCTGTCACATAAGGGTGAGTTGTACAGTTGTAGGGAGTATTATCTGTCACATAAGGGTGAGTGGTTATACAGTTGTAGGGAGTATTATCTGTGACATAAGGGTGAGTTGTACAGTTGTAGGGAGTATTATCTGTTACATAAGGGTGAGTTGTACAGTTGTAGGGAGTATTATCTGTGACATAAGGGTGAGTTGTTACAGTTGTAGGGAGTATTATCTGTTACATAAGGGTGAGTTGTACAGTTGTAGGGAGTATTATCTGTGACATAAGGGTGAGTTGTACAGTTGTAGGGAGTATTATCTGTCACATAATGGTGAGTGGTTATACAGTTGTAGGGAGTATTATCTGTGGCATAAGGGTGAGTTGTACAGTTGTAGGGAGTATTATCTGTGACATAAGGGTGAGTTGTACAGTTGTAGGGAGTATTATCTGTTACATAAGGGTGAGTTGTACAGTTGTAGGAGTATTATCTGTACATAAGGGTGAGTTGTACAGTTGTAGGGAGTATTATCTGTACATAAGGGTGAGTGTACAGTTGTAGGGAGTATTATCTGTCACATAAGGTGAGTGGTTATACAGTTGTAGGGAGTATTATCTGTGACATAAGGGTGAGTTGTACAGTTGTAGGGAGTATTATCTGTGACATAAGGGTGAGTGTACAGTTTTAGGGAGTATTATCTGTACATAAGGGTGAGTTGTACAGTTGTAGGGAGTATTATCTGTACATAAGGGTGAGGGTTATACAGTTGTAGGGAGTATTATCTGTGACATAAGGGTGAGTTGTACAGTTGTAGGGAGTATTATCTGTACATAAGTGTGACTAGTGGCATAAGTGAGTTGTACAGTTGTAGGGAGTATTATCTGTGACATAAGGGTGATTACAGTTGTAGGAGTATTATCTGTCACATAAGGGTGAGTTGTACAGTTGTAGGGAGTATTATCTGTCACATAAGGGTGAGTTGTACAGTTGTAGGAGTATTAGTGAGTTATACAGTTGTAGGGAGTATTATCTGTGACATAATTGAGTTTGTACAGTTGTAGGGAGTATTATCTGTTACATAAGGGTGAGTTGTACAGTTGTAGGAGTATTATCTGTGACATAAGGGTGAGTTGTACAGTTGTAGGGAGTATTATCTGTTACATAAGGGTGAGTTGTACAGTTGTAGGGAGTATTATCTGTGACATAAGGGTGAGTTGTACAGTTGTAGGAGTATTATCTGTCACATAATGGTGAGTGGTTATACAGTTGTAGGGAGTATTATCTGTGGCATAAGGGTGAGTTGTACAGTTGTAGGGAGTATTATCTGTGACATAAGGGTGAGTTGTACAGTTGTAGGGAGTATTATCTGTGACATAAGGGTGAGTTGTACAGTTGTAGGGAGTATTATCTGTTACATAAGGGTGAGTTGTACAGTTGTAGGGAGTATTATCTGTCACATAAGGGTGAGTTGTACAGTTGTAGGGAGTATTATCTGTCACATAAGTAGTGTTATACAGTTGTAGGGAGTATTATCTGTGACATAAGGGTGAGTTGTACAGTTGTAGGGAGTATTATCTGTGACATAAGGGTGAGTTGTACAGTTGTAGGGAGTATTATCTGTGACATAAGGGTGAGTTGTACAGTTTTAGGGAGTATTATCTGTGACATAAGGGTGAGTTGTACAGTTGTAGGGAGTATTATCTGTAGATTTTGGTGGTTGGTCAAAATAAAAGAGTTAAACGAGTGACTAACGAAGTAAAACTGTTGCACTCGGCCCGTTCATGACGACATGAGTCAGTGCAGCAGCGGCAGACGTGGGACCTGCGAGTCGTGACTTGGACTCGAGTCAGACTTGAATCACTTTTTTTAGGACTTGAGACTTGACTGGATAAAACGGACTAAGACTCGGGACTTGACTCGGACTTGAAGGTCTGTGACTTGAGCAAACTCGGTGCTTCTCCTGACCTTTTCTCTTTACAGTTGATAAACGTGACGCTGAATCTCACAGAAACAAACTGGAACATTTCCCTCTCACTTGTGTTTGTACTTTGGATGGACCTGAAGTACTGAGATACTCAAAAGTACTACAGAAATACACAGTACAATGCAGTAATCAGTGTTGGGAAGGTTACTTTTAAAATGTAATCCCCACAGATTACAGATTACATACAACAAAATGTAGTTTGTAACGTAATCCATTAAATTTCTTAAAGTGAGTAACGTAATCTGATTACTTTGGATTACTTGATCTTGTCATGTTTTTTAAAACTACATGAATGTAACAACCACATCCTGAAAATTCATGTTTGTTCTCTTCAAATTGGTCCTGGTTTAATCCTGGTTTAGCTCAAAATGTGAAAACAGGAAAATCCCTCTGTGTAATCCATTTATTCCAACAAAGTAACTGTAATCCAATTACCACTCACTGAAACAGTAACTGTAACTGAATACACTTACTCATAATTTGTACTCTGATTATGTAACTTTGGTACATGTAATCTGTTACTCCCCAACACTGGCAGTAATACACAGTACAATGCAGTAATACACGGTACAATGCAGTAATACACAGTACAATGCAGTAATACACAGTACAATGCAGTAATACACGGTACAATGCAGTAATACACGGTACAATGCAGTAATACACGGTACAATGCAGTAATACACGGTACAATGCAGTAATACACAGTACAATGCAGTAATACACAGTACAATGCAGTAATACACAGTACAATGCAGTAATACACAGTACAATGCAGTAATACACAGTACAATGCAGTAATACACAGTACAATGCAGTAAAACAGAGGGACCTGAATAGATCCTGGTCCTTCACGACAGAATAAGTGTCATTAAATTCTTTTAAATCTGAATTCTTTCTATTCTGACGTCACGACTCACACCAAGATTTTGTAAAAATGAAAAATTTACATTTCTACAGCTCTTAATTAAATACTCATATATAAAATCCTGGTTCAGTCCCGGTTTAGTCCTGGTTCAGTCCTGGTCTAAACTCAAACAGCCAATCACAGCGCAGGAACATGACGCTGATTGAAAGAGACAAGAGGTCAAAGTTCACCTGCACAAACCCGGAACTGAACCAGACCTGGACCAGACCTGGACCAGACCTGGACCAGACCTGGACCAGACCCCAGCCTGAGCTGCAGTCTCACAGTGTTCAGTTACATGTCATGTCAGTCCTGGTTCAGTCCTGGTTCAGTTCTGGTTTTAATTCTCCGGACACAAGGCAAAAAAGGTGATTCTCCAAACTGTGTGTAGTTTGTTGGAATGACGACATAAAAACTGTCCGTATGTCGGGGTGGGGTATGTCGGTATGTCAGTGTGTTGTGGTGGGGTATGTCGGTATGTCAGTATGTTGTGGTGGGGTATGTCGGTATGTCAGTATGTCGGTATGTCGGGGTGAGGTATGTCGGTATGTTGTGGTGGGGTATGTCTGTATGTCGGTATGTCAGTATGTCTGTATGTCGGTATGTCGGTATGTCGGGGTGGGGTATGTCGGTATGTCGGGGTGGGGTATGTCGGTATGTCGGTATGTCAGTATGTCGGTATGTCGGGGTGGGGTATGTCAGTATGTCGGGGTGGGGTATGTCGGTATGTCGGTATGTCAGTATGTCGGTATGTCGGGGTGGGGTATGTCGGTATGTCGGGGTGGGGTATGTCGGTATGTCAGTATATTGTGGTGGGGTATGTCGGTATGTCAGTATGTCAGTATGTCGGTATGTCGGTATGTCGGGGTGGGGTATGTCGGTATGTTGGGGTGGGGTATGTCGGTATGTCGGTGTGGGGTATGTCGGTATGTCAGTATGTCGGTATGTTGGGGTGGGGTATGTCAGTATGTTGTGGTGGGATATGTCTGTATGTCGGTATGTCAGTATGTCGGTATGTCGGGGTGGGGTATGTCAGTATGTTGTGGTGGGGTATGTCTGTATGTCGGTATGTCAGTATGTCGGTATGTCGGGGTGGGGTATGTCAGTATATCGGTATGTCGGTATGTCGGGGTGGGGTATGTCGGTATGTCAGTATATTGTGGTGGGATATGTCGGTATGTCAGTATGTCGGTATGTCGGTATGTCGGGTGGGGTATGTCGATATGTCGGGGTGGGGTATGTCGGTATGTCGGGGTGGGGTATGTCGGTTATGTCAGTATATTGTGGTGGGGTATGTCGGTATGTCAGTATGTCGGTATGTCGGTATGTCGGGGTGGGTATGTCGATATGTCGGGGTGGGGTATGTCGGTATGTCGGGGTGGGGTATGTCGGTATGTCAGTATGTCGGGTATGTTGGTATGACGGTATATGTCAGTATGTCGGGGTGGGGTGGGGTATGTCGGTATGTCAGGGTGGGGTATGTCGGTATGTCGGGGTGGGGTATGTCGGTATGTCAGTATGTTGTGGTGGGGTATGTCTGTATGTCAGTATGTCAGTATGTCGGTATGTCGGTATGTCGGGGTGGGGTATGTCAGTATATCGGTATGTCGGTATGTCGGGGTGGGGTATGTCGGTATGTCAGGGTGGGGTATGTCGGTATGTCAGGGTGGGGTATGTCGGTATGTCAGTATGTCGGTATATGTCGGTATGTCGGTATGTCGGTATATGTCGGTATGTCAGTATGTCAGTATGTCGGTATGTCGGTATATGTCAGTATGTTGTGGTGTGGTATGTCGGGGTGGGGTATGTCAGTATGTCATGGTGGGGTTCTTCTTTTCTTCTTCTTGTTTTTCTTCTTCTTCTTCTTCTGTTCCGTCTGTGGAGGTTTTCGTCGGTGACTCAGGTCGACCTGAATTCCAACAAAACAAACCCATTATTTTAATAAAGTCACAGAGAGGAGAGTGTGTGTGTGTGTGTGTGTGTGTGTGTGTGTGTGTGTGTGTGTGTGTGTGTGTGTGTGTGTGTGTGTGTGTGTGCGTGGCCTCGTGTTGTGACTGTTAGCCGCCGCCGCCGCCGCCGCCGCGTGTTTTATGGCGGTTTGTTGTCGGTGTGTGTGTGTTTTTGGCGTGTGTGTGTGTGTGTGTGTGTGGTCTGTGTGTGTGTGTGTGTGTGTGTAGGGGTCTGTGTGTGTGTGTGTGGTGTGTGTGTGTGTGTGTGTGTGTGTGTGTGTAGGGTCTGTGTGTGTGTGTGTGTGTGTGTTGTGTGTTTTATGGCGGTTTGTTGGCGGCTAACGTTAGGCTAATTAGCTCTGGGCTGCGTCAGCGTTTAGCCTCATGTAGCTCACACGCTAACGACTTTATGAAGCTAATCTGAGTTTTACTGCCTCAAGAACCAAACCAGGACTAAAAGGACTGGACTAAACCAGGACTAAACCAGGACTAAAACTGGACTAAACCAGGACTAAAACTAAACCAGGACTGGACTAAACCAGGACTAAACCAGGACTAAACCAGGACTAAAACTGGACTAAACCAGGACTAAAACTGGACTAAACCAGGACTAAACCAGGACTAAAACTGGACTAAACCAGGACTAAACCAGGACTAAAACTGGACTAAACCAGGACTAAACCAGGACTAAAACTGGACTAAACCAGGACTAAAACTGGACTAAACCAGGACTAAAAAACTGGACTAAACCAGGAACTGGACTAAACCAGGACTAAACCAGGACTAAACCAGGACTAAACCAGGACTAAACCAGGTCTAAAACAGGACTAAACCAGAACTAAACCAGGTCTAAACCAGGACTAAACCAGGTCTAAACCAGGTCTGGACTCTGTGATGTTTCGTGTTTGAGTTTGGTCGAGTTGAGGTCGATTTAAATCATGAGTCGTTTTATTCTGAAACACAAACTGAAACTTACAGAAAAACGACTCAGAAAACGTCATCAATAAATCAATCAATCAATCAATCAATAAAGTTGATAAAAGTGAGTTGAACTTGGGCAGTTTCTTCTGAAACGTCGTCTCTGTTTCTCCTCGTTTCTCCTGAAGGTTTTGAAACTCAAACCTGACGCAGCTATCAGTACTTTTACTCGAGTATCAGTACTTTTACTCAAGTATCTGTACTTTTACTCAAGTATCAGTAGTTTTACTCAAGTATCAGTAGTTTTACTTGAATATCAGTGATTTTATTGGAGTATCAGTACTTTTACTCGCGTATCAGTACTTTTACTCGAGTATCCGTGGTTTTACTCGAGTCTCCGTGGTTTTACTCGAGTCTCCGTGGTTTTACTCGAGTCTCCGTGGTTTTACTCGAGTCTCCGTGGTTTTACTCGAGTATCCGTGGTTTTACTCGAGTCTCGGTCGTGGGTCTGAGTTCGTGTGAATCTGGACGTTTTTGTTTTTCTGATTCATGTTTGAAAATTCCAGATTTTTGGGGAATTTTTTATTTTTATTTTTTCTCTTTTTTTTTCGAAGTTTGTCACATTTACCAAAATAATAAACCAGATGCCCCGCCCCGACAGGTACTCTGTGATGAGATACTTTTACTCGAGTACTCCCCCCCCCCGGTCCACACTGAGCCTCTCGTCGTCTCATTACTGAATTGAAAACTTTGGCACAAACTCACTCCAACAATCCTGCCCCGACGCACACGCACACACACACCCCTGCATGTGTGTGTGTGTGTGTGTGTGTGTGTGTGTGTGTGTGTGTGTGTGTGTGTGTGTGTGTGCGTGCGGGGGGGGGGGGGGGGTCTGGAGCGGCTCACGGGGGATTTTTTCGGGGGTTTTGTGCCGGTGCCGTGTGCCAGGGCACCTCCGAGTCACCGCGGGGCAAATCACATCCAGATGTGTCGGGGGGGGGGGGGGGTTATGGGGGCAGGAGGGGGGGGCGGGGTCACGGGGGGTCGGGGGGGTAGGAGGGAGGGAGGGGCAGGGGGGGGGGGGATCGGGGCTTTGTTCACTTCGTCCTTCGTTAAAATTCAACAAACTCCACAAACTGCCAAAGGTTTCCCAGAAATGAGCTCAGAGCCCGAGACGAGAGACGAGACGAGACGGAGGGAAGAGAAAGAGAAGAGAGAAAGAAAGAAAGAAAGAGAGAGAGAGAGAGAGAGAGAGGAGAGAGAGAGGGAGGAGAGGAGGTAATGAGAGACAGACTGAGGGGGGGGCAGAGGACGGGGGGGGTTCAAACTGAACAGATTGTGGCGGAGGAGAGGAGGAAGGAGGAGGAGGAGGAGGAGGAGAGGAGGAGGAGGAGGAAGAGGAGGAGTGAGGAGAGGAGGAGCGAGGGAGAGGAGGAGGAGGAGGAGGGAGGAGGAGGAGGAGGAGGAGGAGAGGAGGAGGAGGAGGAGGAGGAGGAGGAGGAGGAGGAGGAGGAGGAGGAGAGGAGGAGGAGAGGAGGAGGAGGAGAGAGGAGAGAGGAGAGAGAGAGAGGAGGAGGAGGAGGAGGAGGAGGAGGAGGAGGAGGAGGAGGAGGAGGAGAGAGAGGAGAGAGGAGGAGGAGGAGGAGGAGGAGAGAGGAGGAGGAGAGAGGAGAGAGGAGAGAGGAGGAGAGGAGGAGAGGAGGAGGAGGAGGAGGAGGAGGAGAGGAGGAGGAGAGAGAGGAGGAGGAGAAGAGGAGGAGGAGAGAGGAGGAGAGAGAGGAGGAGAAGGAGGAGGAGGAGGAGGAGGAAGAGGAGGAGAGAGGAGGAGGAGGAGGAGGAGGAGGAGAGGAAGAGGAGGAGAGGAGGAGGAGGAGGAGGAGGAAGAGGAGGAGGAACAGCGGGTTCTTCTTGGTCTCAGGTTCGACTCATGTTTTGCCTCGGACCTGAGTCTGGGTCCTGGATTTGGGGTCTGGGTTTGAATCTGAGTCTTGGTCTGAGTCTGGGTCCAGGATCCTGGGTTTTGGTCATGGTACTGGGTCTGGGGTCCAGGTCCGGGTCCAGGTCCGGGTCCAGGTCCAGGTCCAGGTCCAGGTCCAGGTCCAGGTCCAGGTCCAGGTCCAGGTCCAGGTCCAGGTCCAGGTCCGGGTCTTTTTCTGATCTTGTTAAACGACTTTAATCAAACCCAAACCCCAAAGGTCAAAGGTCAAACTCTCAGATAAAAACAGAAACAAAAAAAAACTAAGGACGAATTCTTCAGATTCTTCGTCTTCGTCTTCGTCGCTCTGCGGCGTCGGCGCGGTGGGCGTGGCCTCGGCCTCGGCCTCGGCGTTGGCGTTGGCGTGATGTCGTCGTCTGGCATTAGCGGCGGTAATGGCGGTAATGAGCGCGTTGCCGCGGCGCTCTGATAATGGGCTCCTTCTGCACGCGCTCAGTAGCGACGCTCCCACGAGGCTCCGGTTTCGCCGATGGTTTTAATTTATGCGTCAATTAGAGAAACACAAACGAGCGAAGGGCCACGATTGGACGACTCCGCTGTCAATCAAACGCTCGACCTCGTTACAGTGACGACCTGTCACCCAGACGAACAGCTGCAGGGAGGGAACAGAAACTGAACAGCTGCAGGGACAGAACAGCTGCAGGAACTGAACAGCTGCAGGGAGGGAACAGATACTGAACAGCTGCAGGGACTGATCAGCTGCAAGGACAGAACAGCTGAAAGGACCGAATAATTGCATGGACTGAACAGCTGAAAGAACCAAACAGCTGCAGGAACCGAACAGCTGCAGGGACAGAACAGCTGCAGGGAGAGAACAGGAACCGAACACCTGCAAGAACCGAACGGCTGTAGGGACTGAACAACTGCAGGGACTGAACAAGACCTGACCAGCTGAAAGAACCGAATAGCTGCATGGACTGAATAGCTGAAAGAACCAAACAGCTGCAGGAACCAAACAGGGACCTAACAGCTGCAGGGACAGATTATCTGTAGGGACAGAACAGCTGCAGGGTCTGTTCTGGTTCAGTCCTGGTTTAGGGACAGAACAGCTGCAGGGTTCAGTCTCAGATCATGAACTCAAACGGATCAAATAAAAATTAAAAATCAGATTTTCCTGAACATCCACAAATCTGACTCACGCTCGTCTCTCTCCTCTCGTTCTCTGTCTCTCTGTTTTCTCTCTCTCTTTTTATTTTCTCTCTCTCTCTCTCTCTGTTTTCTCTCTCTCTTTTTATTTTCTCTCTCTCTCTCTCTCTGTTTTCTCTCTCTCTTTTTATTTTCTCTCTCTCTCTCTCTGTTTTCTCTCTCTCTCTCTCTCCGTCTGGTTTTAGTTAAACTCTGTTGTTCATTGTCACATGACTCCGTCTCAGACTCCGCCCCCTTTCACACCTCTCACGCTCTGTCCATCACACGGCACCCGGACCTGGTTCAGTCCTTTTTTAGTCCTGTTTTTAGTCCTGGTCTAGTCCTGTTTTAGTCCTGGTTCAGTTCTTCTCTGGGTCTGGAGGTCTGGGGGGGGGTGTTGGCGTCTCTGTGCCCAGACTCGGGGCTCTGTCTCTGGGTAAAGCTTCACTGTGAGGCCCCTGGAGCCTCCAAACTTTCTACAAAACAACAACACCCCGAACCTCCCTCCTCCTCTTCACTCTCTCCCTCTCTCCCTTCCTCCCTCCCTTTTCACTCACTCACTCTCTCCTCTCTCCCTCCCTCCACCTCTTCTCCCACTCTTTCTCCCTCCATCACTCTCCCTCCCTCCTTCCCACCCTGGTACCTCTTCTCCCCTTTCTTTCTTTTTCTCTCTCCCTCCTCTCCTCCCTCCTCTCCTCCCTCTCTTCTTTTCTCCACTTTCTCTCGTCCTCCTCTCTCCTCTCTCTCCTCTCTCTCCTCCCTCTCCTCTTTCTCTCATGTCTCTCGTGTCTCTCCTTCCTCTCCTCCCTCTCCTCTTTCTCGTGTCTTTCTCTCTTCTCTCTCGTGTCTCCGTCGGAGGACACATGTGGAGTCCAGATGTTGGACGGGTCTAAACTTCAAAGTGGAGAGTCTCTGGTCCTGACGCCGCTCAGACTCGCCCGGAGCCCCGCCCCTCACGCCGCCCAGGCCCCGCCCCCGCCGCAGCCCGTCTCCACGGCGACAGAGCCCCCCCCCCTCCCCTCCCTCTCTCCTCTGTGACTCTGATTACATCCCCCGGGGCTCCCCTCCCTCCTCCCTCCTCCCTCCTCCCTCCTCCTTCCTCCCCTCGCTCCCTTCCTCTCTGTCATCCCTCTCTCTCTCTCTCTACTCCCTTCCCCTCTCTCTCTCCCTTTTTTCTCCCTCTCTCTTCCCTCACTCTGTCTCTCCTCTCCCCTCTCTCTCCTCTCTTTCTCTCTCTTTCTCTTCTCTCTCTCTCTGTTTCTCTTTTCGTTCGGTCTCAGTTTGAGTCCAGAAACATTTTTCTGTTTTTCCTCAAACGGAAATGAGACCGACTGAGGATGAAGGACAGAGGGGCGGGGCTAGGGGACAGGGGCAGGGCTAGGGGACAGGGGAGAGGATGTAGGACACAGGTATGAGTTAGGAGTTAGGACGTAGGAGTCAGGACGTAGGAGTTAAGATGTAAGATTTAGGACATAGGATTTATGTATTTATTCATTTATTTATTTGTTTGTTTGTTTGTTTGTTTATTTGTTTGTTTGGGACGGAGCAGGTTCTTGTAAACACGTCGTCTGTCGCCTCAGGATCATTTTCATCTTTTGTCCAAAGAGCTGAGATCACAGAAGGACAAACTGTCAAATCTTACACACTCCACTCACCGAGTTAGGAGATAGGACATAAGAGTTAGGAGGTAGGACATAAGAGTAAGGAGGTAGGACATAAGAGTTAGGAGGTAGGACATAAGAGTTAGGAGGTAGGACATAAGAGTTAGGATGTAGGACATAAGAGTTAGGATGTAGGAATTAGGACATAGGACATAGGAGGTAGGATGCTGTGTCCTTAGGTTGTAGGAGTTACGCAGTAGGAGTTAGGAGTTAGTGTGAAGGAGTTAGGAGCTAGTGTGTAGGAGTTAGGAGCTAGTGTGTAGGAGTTAGGAGTTAGTGTGTAGGAGTTAGGAGTTAGTGTAGGAGTTAGGAGTTAGTGTGTAGGAGTTAGGAGTTAGTGTGTAGGAGTTAGGAGTTAGTGTGTAGGAGTTAGGAGTTAGTGTGTAGGAGTTAGGAGTTAGTGTGTAGGAGTTAGGAGTTAGTGTGTAGGAGTTAGGAGTTAGTGTGTAGGAGTTAGGAGTTAGTGTGTAGGAGTTAGGAGTTAGTGTGTAGGAGTTAGGAGTTAGTGTGTAGGAGTTAGGAGTTAGTGTGTACGATGGATGTGAGTTTGATTGTGTTTGTTTTAAACCCTGTAGGAGTTTGGGGTTAGGAGGTAGGAGTTAGTGTATAGGAGTTAGGAGTTAGGCAGTAGGAGTTAGGAGTTAGGAGCTAGTGTGTAGGAGTTAGGAGTTAGGAGCTAGTTTATAGGAGTTAGGAGTTAGGAGCTAGTGTATAGGAGTTAGGAGTTAGGTGGTAGTGTATAGGAGTTAGGAGGTAGTGTATAGGAGTTAGGAGTAAGGCAGTAGGAGTTAGGAGCTAGTGTGTAGGAGTTAGGAGTTAGGAGGTAGTGTATAGGAGTTAGGAGTTAGGCAGTAGGAGTTAGGAGCTAGTGTATAGGAGTTAGGAGCTAGTGTATAGGAGTTAGGAGTTAGGCAGTAGGAGTTAGGAGCTAGTGTGTAGGAGTTAGGAGTTAGGAGGTAGTGTATAGGAGTTAGGAGTTAGGCAGTAGGAGTTAGGAGCTAGTGTGTAGGAGTTAGGAGTTAGGCAGTAGGAGTTAGGAGCTAGTGTGTAGGAGTTAGGAGTTAGGAGCTAGTGTGTAGGAGTTAGGAGTTAGGAGCTAGTGTGTAGGAGTTAGGAGCTAGTGTGTAGGAGTTAGGAGTTAGGAGTTAGGAGCTAGTGTGTAGGAGTTAGGAGTTAGGAGCTAGTGTATAGGAGCTAGTGTGTAGGAGTTAGGAGTTAGGAGCTAGTGTATAGGAGTTAGGAGTTAGGAGCTAGTGTATAGGAGTTAGGAGTTAGGAGTTAGGAGCTAGTGTATAGGAGTTAGGAGTTAGGCAGTAGGAGTTAGGAGCTAGTGTGTAGGAGTTAGGAGTTAGGAGTTAGGAGCTAGTGTGTAGGAGTTAGGAGTTAGGAGCTAGTGTATAGGAGCTAGTGTGTAGGAGTTAGGAGTTAGGAGCTAGTGTAGGATAGGAGTTAGGAGTTAGGAGCTAGGAGTGTTATAGGAGTTAGGAGTTAGGAGTTAGGAGCTAGTGTATAGGAGTTAGGAGTTAGGCAGTAGGAGTTAGGAGCTAGTGTGTAGGAGTTAGGAGTTAGGAGCTAGTGTGTAGGTTTTAGAGTGTAGTGTGTAGGAGTTAGGAGTTAAGAGCTAGTGTGTAGGAGTTAGGAGTTAGGAGCTAGTGTGTAGGAGTTAGGAGTTAGGAGGTAGTGTTTAGGAGTTAGGAGCTAGTGTGTAGGAGTTAGGAGTTAGGAGCTAGTGTGTAGGAGTTAGGAGCTAGTGTAGGAGTAGGAGTTAGGTAGGCTAGTGTAGGAGTTAGAGTTAGGAGCTAGTGTTAGGAGTTAGGAGTTAGGAGCTAGTTATAGGAGTTAGGAGTTAGGAGTTAGGAGCTAGTGTGTAGGAGTTAGGAGCTAGTGTGTAGGAGTAGAGTTAGGAGTAGGAGTTAGGAGTTAGGAGTAGTGTAGAGTGTAGAGTTAGGAGTTAGGAGTTAGGAGCTAGTGTGTAGGAGTTAGGAGTTAGGAGTTAGGAGCTAGTGTGTAGGAGTTAGGAGTTAGGAGTTAGGAGCTAGTGTGTAGGAGTTAGGAGTTAGGAGTTAGGAGCTAGTGTGTAGGATGGATGTGAGTTTGATTGTGTTTGTTCTAAACCCTGTGGCCTCTGGCTCCTCTAATGATGTAATGGCCCTGGGCCCCTGAACGCCTCATCACACTCCAATCACCAACACACGACACGACAGGGGCCCCGGACCCCCACTCCCCCCGCCGGACCCCCACCCAGACCCAGAGCCCCCCCCGACACACACTCACACACACACACACAACACAACACACACACACACACACCGGACCCAGAACCCCCAGAACCTCCTGAAGAACCCCCCAAACAAATCATCACACTCCAATCACCAACACACGACACGACAGGGGCCCCGGACCCCCCACCCCCCAGACCCTCACCCAGACCCAGAACCCCCCCCTCGACACACACACACACACTCCAAGACCCAGACGGCCCCCCAGAACCTCCCCAAGAACCTCCTCAAGGACCTCCTGAAGAACCTCCCCAAGAACCTCCTGAAGAACCTCCTCAAGAACCTCCTGAAGAACCTCCTCAAGAACCTCCTGAAGAACCTCCTCAAGAACCTCCTCAAGAACCTAACCAAGAACCTCCTGAAGAACCTCCTGAAGAACCTCCCCAAGAACCTCCTGAAGAACCTCCTCAAGAACCTCCTGAAGAACCTCCTGAAGAACCTCCCCAAGAACCTCCTGAAGAACCTCCTCAAGAACCTCCTCAAGAACCTCCTGAAGAACCTCCTGAAGAACCTCCCCAAGAACCTCCTGAAGAACCTCCTCAAGAACCTCCTCAAGAACCTCCTGAAGAACCTCCTCAAGAACCTCCTGAAGAACCTCCTGAAGAACCTCCTCAAGAACCTCCTGAAGAACCTCCTGAAGAACTTCCTCAAGAACCTCCTGAAGAACCTCCTGAAGAACCTCCTGAAGAACCCCCCGAACGCCTCCAATCACAACACTCGACTGTCACATCCACAGGATCATCCAGACTGTGAGCTCCAGGAGCCCAGGGGAACACTGGACTCTCTGGCTCTGGTCCTGTGGCTCTGGTCCTGTGGCTCTGGTCTTGTGGCTCTGGTCTTGTGGCTCTGGTCCTGTGGCTCTGGTCCTGTGGCTCTGTGGTCTCTGGTCCTGTGGCTCTGGTCTTGTAGCTCTGGTCCTGTGGCTCTGGTCCTGTGGCTCTGGTCTTGTGGCTCTGGTCCTGTGGCTCTGGTCCTGTGGCTCTGGTCTTGTGGCTCTGGTCCTGTGGCTCTGGTCCTGGTTCAGTTTAGAGGTTTTGAAGTGTCTTGCTCAAGGACACAGCAGCAGGCGTAAAAGTAAAAGTACTTTTACTCCAGTAAAAGTAAAAGTACTTTTACTGGAGTAAAAGTAAAAGTACTTTTACTTGAGTAAAAGTAAAAGTAAAAGTACTTTTACTGGAGTAAAGGCGGAGACTTAATTAAACTTAACCAGTTTGTGTCTGTGTTTTTATTGGTTGTTTTGCAGAGATTTTATTGGTCGGTTTGAGGCGTTTTTATTGGTTAACCTCAAAAGGGGCGGGGCACAAACAGGAAGTGATTTTACGACGTTTTTGGTTTGTTCCCACGTTTACACCCCCCCCCCCCCCCCCCCCCCCCCCCCCCCCCCCCCCCCCCCCCCCCCGCGGGCCAAACCAGAACTAAACCAGGACTAAACCAGGACTAAACCAGGACTAAACCAGGACTAAACCAGGTCTAAACCATGTCTAAACAAGGACTAAACCAGGACTAAACCAGGACTAAATCAGGACCAAACCAGAGGACTAAACCAGGACTAAACCAGGACTAAACCAGGTCTAAACCAGGTCTAAACCAGGACTAAACCAGGACAAAACCAGGACAAAACCAGGTCTAAACCAGGACTAAACCAGGACTAAATCAGGACCAAACCAGGACTAAACCAGGTCTAAACCAGGACTAAACCAGGACTAAATCAGGACCAAACCAGGACTAAACCAGGACCAAACCAGGTCTAAACCAGGACTAGTCCCAGGTCGGGGACTCAGATCTCACAGGAGTCTGTTTCACACACAGAGGTTGAAGTGTTTTGCCCAAAGGCCCAACATCAGTGAGACTCTGTGGGGGGGGGGGGGGGGGGTCTGCTCCTCAGAACATCAGCGCCCTCTGCAGGAACCTCCAGGGACCAGACCAGGACCAGACCTGGACCCAGACCTGGACCTGGACCCGGACCTGGACCTGGACCAAGACCAGACCAGGACCCGGACTCAGACCAGGACCAGACCTGGACCCAGACCTGAACCAAGACCTGGACCTGGACCTGGACCAAGACCTGGACCTTAACCAAGACCTGGACCCGGACCTGGACCCAGACCTGGACCCAGACCTGGACCCGGACTTGAACCAAGACCTGGACCTGGACCCAGACCTGGACCCAGACCTGGACCTAGACCTGGACCTTAATCAAGACCTGGACCCAGACCTGGACCCAGACCTGGACCCATCACAAAAAAATGTCCAACTGCCTCCAGATCACTGTCGAAACCAGAACTAAACCAGAACTAAACCAGGACTAAACCAGGACTAAACCAGGACTAAACCAGAACTAAACCAGGACTAAACCAGGACTAAACCAGGTCTAAATCAGGTCTAAATCAGGACTTAGTTTTTAAAAGAATCTCTTTAATTTTTTTTACAGAAACATTTTGGACATTTACAAAAAAAAACAAAAAAAAAACACAAAGACAAAATGCAGCGAGTAGAAAACACAAACATATTTACACAAAAAAAACAAAAAAAACAAAACTCAAATCATCAGAAATTCACAGTTTTACAGAAAATATTTCCCAGAATTGAGCTTCGTGAGATTCAGAGTGAAACGTTCTGAAAGAGAAAGTGTCGTCACAAAAGTCTCGACTCGACTCCAATTTCACGTTTAAACTTCAGGTTTTCACATTTATTTATTTTATTTATTTTATATTTTATCTCCTGAGTTTGTTCTTTCTCCTTTTTCCCAAGATAAAAGTATTTTTTATTATTATTATTATTATTTAGTTTTTTTTTTCATTTCAACACTTTTCATTTTCTGACACATTCAAGGGTTTAGATCTAAACCAGGACTGAACCAGGACTAAACCAGGACTGAACCAGGACTAAACCAGGACTGAACCAGGACTGAACCAGGACTGAACCAGACTAAACCAGACTGAACCAGGACTGACTGAACCAGGACTAGTCTGGTGTGGCAGAGTGGTTAACAGTCTGAAGGTTCCAGGTTCTGGTCGGTCTGGTTTTTGGAGCTGCTGTTTGTT
>NW_026571473.1:41712189-41717189 GCF_026225935.1 Boleophthalmus pectinirostris
CCTGCACCTGCCCCTGCACCTGCCCCTGCACCTGCCCTACACCTGCCCTGCACCTGCCCCTACACCTGCCCCTGCACCTGACTCTACACCTACACCTGCCCCTGCACCTGCCCCTACACCTGCCCCTACACCTGCACCTGCCCCTACACCTGCCCCACCTGCCCTGCACCTGCCCCTACACCTGCACCTGCCCCTACACCTGCCCCTGCACCTGCCCCTACACCTACACCTGCCCCTGCACCTGCCCCTGCCCCTGCACCTGCACCTGCCCCTTCATGAGTCGCAGAGACTCTGGACTTGGATTCACCTGCCGTCTGCACCTGCACAGACGACAGGTGGCATCAGCCAATCAGCACCAAGGGTCAGGAGTGTTTCCGGGCAGATTATCTGCACACAGATGTTTGTTCACGTGGTCATGTGACCTGTGACTCCTGCTGCAGCCACAGCCGCCCCGGGGCAGACCAACCCCCGGCCTCCTGTCCAGCAGGGGGCGCAGCACTAAACCACAAACATGAAACCAAGAGAAGGTCCTGGTCCAAACCATGGATCTATTAAAATAACTGGATACAGTGTTGCTGCTTGTAGCTGCCTCCAGTTGACGTAGTGTCTCACTGAACTTCAGCAGAAAAAATCCCCTGGGCCGAGACAAGATTTTTCTCATAGAGGCAATGTGATCACAAACTGCTCGTGTTCGTCTGACAGGACCTACAGCTTTCAAAAATGTCGGATTTGCTGGCGATTTTTACCTATTTTAAGATCATAAACTTTTTCTCAGCTCAAAATCCTTCAGTTGTCTTAAAAAACAGTTTATATTCGTTAGCTTCGGCTATGCTCTGCTCCGCTTTAGCTCCTCTCGCTCTGATTGGTCAAAGCGATCACGTGACACACGAGCCCGTGCACCGTGCGTGCGGTCGCGTGCATTCGCGTGTGCCTGTGGGAGAAAAGAGCACTAGTGCGCATGCTCGGTCGGCCCACAGCCGCCGGAAGTACCTAGCCGGGCTAGGCTAATCTGGGATCATGCGCCATTGAGCTCAGCCCATTGACTTGAATGGGCGGCCATTTTGGAACCTGGGGGCTTGGTCCAAACACACTCACGCCTGTACTTCCTGTACTTCCTGTAGTTGTAGTACTTCCTGTAGTTGTAGTACTTCCTGTACTTGGTGTACTTCCTGTAGTTGTAGTACTTCCTGTAGTTGTAGTACTTCCTGTACTTGGTGTACTTCCTGTAGTTGTAGTACTTCCTGTAGTTGTAGTACTTCCTGTACTTCCTGTAGTTGTAGTACTTCCTGTAGTTGTAGTACTGTACTTGTGTACTTCCTGTAGTGTAGTACTTCCTGTAGTACTTCCTGTAGTTGTAGTACTTCCTGTACTTGGTGTACTTCCTGTAGTTGTAGTACTTCCTGTAGTTGTAGTACTTCCTGTAGTTGTAGTACTTCCTGTAGTTGTAGTACTTCCTGTACTTCCTGTAGTTGTAGTAAAGTTCCTGGTTCACGTGTCGAGTCTTGAGTTTATTTTAGACTCGAGTCTTTGCAGGAAACTGGATCCTGTGAACAGCTGCAAGTCTCACATGTCCAAACATCATCAACATGAGACCTGAGAGTCCATCCCAAAACCAGGACTAAACCAGGTCTAAACCAGGTCTGAACCAGGTCTAAACCAGGTCTGAACCAGGTCTAAACCAGGTCTAAACCAGGGAGGTCTAAACCAGGTCTGAACCAGGTCTAAACCAGGTCTGAACCAGGTCTGAACCAGGTCTAAACAGGTCTAAACCAGGTCTAAACCAGGTCTGAACCAGGTCTAAACCAGGTCTGAACCAGGTCTAAACCAGCTCTGAACCAGGTCTAAACCAGGTCTAAACCAGGACTAAACCAGGTCTGAACCAGGTCTGAACCAGGTCTAAACCAGGTCTAAACCAGGTCTGAACCAGGTCTGAACCAGCTCTGAAACCAGGTCTAAACCAGGTCTAAACCAGGACTAAACCAGGTCTGAACCAGGTCTGAACCAGGTCTAAACCAGGTCTAAACCAGGTCTAAACCAGGTCTGAACCAGGACTAAACCAGGTCTGAACCAGGTCTAAACCAGGTCTAAACCAGGTCTGAACCAGGACTAAACCAGGTCTAAACCAGGTCTAAACCAGGTCTAAACCAGGTCTAAACCAGGACTAAACCAGGTCTAAACCAGGTCTGAACCAGGACTAAACCAGGTCTAAACCAGGTCTAAACCAGCTCTGAACCAGGTCTAAACCAGGTCTAAACCAGGACTAAACCAGGTCTGAACCAGCTCTGAACCAGGTCTAAACCAGGTCTAAACCAGGTCTGAACCAGGTCTGAACCAGGACTAAACCAGGTCTGAACCAGGTCTAAACCAGGTCTAAACCAGGTCTGAACCAGGACTAAACCAGGTCTAAACCAGGTCTAAACCAGGTCTAAACCAGGACTAAACCAGGTCTAAACCAGGTCTGAACCAGGACTAAATCAGGTCTAAACCAGGACTAAACCAGGTCTAAACCCAAGGTCTGAACCAGGACTAAACCATGATTGAGGTCCGCTGAGTCATCCATGATCCTGTTTCAGTGGTTTAGTCCTGGTTTAGTCCTGGTTCAGTCCTGTTTTATTCCTGGTTTTAGTCCTGGTTTAGTCCTGGTTTTAGTCCTGGTTTAGTCCTGGTTTAGTCCTGGTTTAGTCCTGGTCTTGGGTTGGACTTACGATGAACTTGCTGAGGAACCTTCTGGACTGTTCCAGGTCGATCTCTGAGATCTCCACGAAGTCCCCGAGCATCCCCTCCTCCGACGGCTCCACGTCCTCGTAGAACTTCTGCGCTCGGTAATAAAACTGTTTCTCTCCTTTAATGTACTCGCAGGTGACGGGGAACAACTTCACTGAGGAGCACAAGAAACAGAGAAGAAGAAGAGAACGTCACTGAGGAGAACATCACTGAGGAGCACAAGAAACAGAGAAGAAGAAGAGAACGTCACTGAGGAGAACGTCACTGAGGAGAACATCACTGAGGAGCACAAGAAACAGAGAAGAAGAAGAGAACGTCACTGAGGAGAACATCACTGAGGAGCACAAGAAACAGAGAGAAGAAGAGAACAGAGAACGTCACTGAGGAGAACATCACTGAGGAGCACAAGAAACAGAGAAGAAGAAGAGAACGTCACTGAGGAGAACATCACTGAGGAGCACAAGAAACAGAGAAGAAGAGGAGAACATCACTGAGGAGAACATCAGTGAATCATGGGAAATGTAGTTCTGATGTTTTTAAACTGTTTCTTCTATAAAACTGTGTATTAAAACGAAGAAACTGGTGATTCGATTTATTGTGATGCTCCACGATTTTATTGTGAGACTTGAGACCCCTGCCTGCACCTGTCTGCTCCTGCCTGCTCCTGTCTGCACCTGCTCCTGCCTGCTCCTGCCTGCTCCTGCCTGCTCCTGTCTGCTCCTGTCTGCTCCTGTCGATGTCAAATCCAAACACTGGTTTATTTATAACTCATTGAATTAGAACTTGAGCCTCTGTTTACAACTGTGTGACTCAGACAGGAGCAGACAGGTGCAGACAGGAGCAGACAGAGCAGACAGGAGCAGACAGGAGCAGACAGGAGCAGAGACAGGAGCAGGCAGGAGCAGACAGGAGCAGACAGGAGCAGACAGGAGCAGCAGGAGCAGCAGGAGCAGGCAGCAGACAGGAGCAGACAGGAGCAGGCAGGACAGACAGAGCAGACAGCAGAGGTGGCAGGGCAGCAGACAGGAGCAGGCAGGAGCAGACAGGTGCAGACAGGAGCAGGCAGGAGCAAACAGGAGCAGACAGGAGGTGGCAGGTGCAGACAGGAGCAGACAGGAGCAAGAAATCCACCCTAAAGACTCCGAGTGACGCTCTTTATGTGGCAAATTTCTCGGATGTGGCCAAAATTTTCAAATTCAATTTAAATTTTTCTTAAATGTGTCAGAAAATGATTTAAAGTGTTGAAATGTTGTGTTCGTGCAGAAGATCATTTTACTGGACGAGTTTTCTGAAAGTTTAAATAAATTTATGGACAAAAGTTTGACATAAACAAACTTAAAATGAAAGTTCATGCTCTGAAAACAAATTCTCAGACGATAAATTCTTGATAAAATGTTTTAAATTCTGATCAGTTCTAGATAAACAGATTTAAAATCAGTTTATGACGAGGTTCATGCTCTGATAATGAATCCAAAGATGATCAATTCTAAACATTTCTGGTCTAAATTAAAGATTTTCTGACGAGTCGAGTCATGGAAAAAAAAAAACCTGACACTTTTTAAGATGAAACAAACGAACAGAACGAAGAAGAAGAAAATAAATCTGAAAACAACATGAAGAACCTGAGAAGTTTTGGCCCGATCAGAGAAAGTGGAGAGTGGATCTGAAAACGAGCGACGGAAATAAGAGATTAAAGATTCATCCAACGTGAATCAGTTCAAAAACACTTCAGGAGGTCACAACGAGAACCTGGAGAAACATCTGAGGAGAAACATCTGAGGAGAAACATCTGAGGAGAAACATCTGAGGAGAAACATCTGAGGAGAAACAGTTTGAGGAGAAACATCTGAGGAGAAACATCTGAGGAGAAACAGTTTGAGGAGAAACATCTGAGGAGAAACAGTTTGAGGAGAAACAGTTTGAGGAGAAACAGTTTGAGGAGAAACAGTTTGAGGAGAAACAGTTTGAGGAGAAAACATCTGAGGAGAAACAGTTTGAGGAGAAACATTTGAGGAGAAACAGTTTGAGGAGAAACAGTTTGAGGAGAAACAGTTTGAGGAGAAACAGTTTGAGGAGAAACAGTTTGAGGAGAAACAGTTTGAGGAGAAACAGTTTGAAACAGTTTGAGGAGAAACAGTTTGAGGAGAAACAGTTTGAGGAGAAACAGTTTGAGGAGAAACAGTTTGAGGAGAAACAGTTTGAGGAGCAGCTCTGGCTCCGTGTTTGGCTCTGACTCTGAGGAGCCGAGTCTCTGGAATCCACAACACGCTCCACCT
>NW_026571473.1:41722189-41724689 GCF_026225935.1 Boleophthalmus pectinirostris
CCCGTTCACCTGCCCGTTCACCTGCCCGTTCACCTGCCCGTTCACGTGTCCGTTCATCTCGCCGTGTGCTCGCCCGCGCTCGGTGACGTCAGCGTGTGGTTTGGCGGCGGCGGCGGCGGCGGGGGGGGCGGGGTTAGGGGGGCGGGGTTAGGGGGGGCGGGGGCGTCGGGGGCGGGACCAGGGAGGCCTCCATCTGCAGGGACAAAGGTCAGAGGTCACACACAGGGTCAGTCTCGTCCTGAAGAGACCGAGGAGGTCACAAAGAAAACTTCACACAAAGAGAACACGACCTGAGTCTGAGGAGAACGCGACCTGAGTCTGAGGAGAACGCGACCTGAGTCTGAGGAGAACGCGACCTGAGTCTGAGGAGAACGCGACCTGAGTCTGAGGAGAACGCGACCTGAGTCTGAGGAGAACGCGACCTGAGTCTGAGGAGAACGCGACCTGAGTCTGAGGAGAACGCGACCTGAGTCTGAGGAGAACGCGACCTGAGTCTGAGGAGAACGCGACCTGACTCGGGCGTCTGGAGAACAGGACCTGACTCAGTCTGAAGAAAGAACCATAATAACATAAAGACTAAATGAGCCTGTTTGGACTCGAGTCGTCACAGACGCTTCGTTCTCGTCTGCAGGTCGTTTCTTTTCAGAAACTCGTTGGTAAAACGAGTTTCTGCATGAACACAACATTTCAACACTTCAGGTCATTTTCTTACAGATTTAAGAGTTTAGATCTTCAAATTTGGACAAATTCTTTTGCAGTGAACCAGAGCACCCCCCCGACGAAGACCTGACTCTGTGGAGAACAGGACCTGACTCGAGCGTCTGGAGAGAACACGACCTGACTCGAGCGTCTGTGAAGAACAGGACCTGACTCGAGCGTCTGTGGAGAACACGACCTGACTCGAGTGTCTGTGGAGAACAGGACCTGACTCGAGTGTCTGTGGAGAACACGACCTGACTCGAGCGTCTGTGGAGAACAGGACCTGACTCGAGCGTCTGGAGAGAACAGGACCTGACTCGAGCGTCTGTGGAGAACACGACCTGACTCGAGTGTCTGGAGAGAACAGGACCTGACTCGAGCGTCTGTGGAGAACACGACCTGACTCGAGCGTCTGTGGAGAACAGGACCTGACTCGAGCGTCTGTGGAGAACACGACCTGACTCGAGCGTCTGTGGAGAACAGGACCTGACTCGAGCGTCTGTGGAGAACACGACCTGACTCAAGCGTCTGTCAGACCTGTTCACAGATTCTTCACAGGTCAGACTGGACAGAACATTGGTCCCTGTAGGGCATCAGGTTTAAACACCCCACACACACAGAGAGAGAGAGAACAGAGAACAGAGAACCAGAACCAACAGAACCAGAACCAGAACCAGAACCAGAACCAGAACCAACAGAACCAACAGAACCAGAACCAACAGAACCGACACCAGGACCTGCAGCTGATTTCACACTATTCATAAACCACACAGAATTTGAAAACCTGATTCAGTCTAAGACTAGAACTAAACCGGAACTAAACCAGGACTGAACCAGAACTAAACCAGGACTGACCCAAATTTAAACAAGCATTAAACCAGGATTAAACCGGGACCGAGCCAGGACTAAAAGTGGACTAAAAGTGGACTAAAAGTGGACTAAAAGTGGACTAGGGCACATGCAGCGTGCGTTCGTTACCGGCTGTGGGGGTGTGAGGTCTTACAGAGTCCCTCTGTCAGAGTCGTCTGGTCCAGATCTGGTCCAAGACCCGGATCAGGTTCAGGGGGAGGAGCCAAGACAGAGTCCTGTTCCCTGGGGGGTGTGGCAGAGTGGTTAGCCTCAGCGGGGGGGCTCTGGGTTTAGAGTCGAGAGAAGGAGCGAAAACCAGACGCTTCACATGAAACATCAGGTCCTCCAGGTCCTCCAGGTCCTTCAGATCCTCCAGGTCCTCCAGGTCCTTCAGATCCTCCAGGTCCTCCAGGTCCTTCAGATCCTCCAGGTCCTCCAGATCCTCCAGGTCCTCCAGGTCCTTCAGATCCTCCAGGTCCTTCAGGTCCTCCAGATCCTCCAGGTCCTCCAGGTCCTTCAGGTCCTCCAGGTCCGTCAGGTCCTCCAGATCCTCCAGGTCCTCCAGGTCCTCCAGGTCCTTCAGGTCGTGTATGTCGCTCCAAGTCCAGGTCTGGACTAGATGTGGTGTAAAGTCTAAACTCTGACGTGGATCTGAAACATCTGGACTTCAGGACGTTTCAGACGCAGGAAAATCACTTTATTCATGAAAATAAAACTTTTATTTATTTATTTATTAAAAATCTGAAGTTTGTTGTTTGATTTTGATTCATGAAAATTCATGTTGATGAAACTTTTATTATTTTTTATTTCTTTGAGTTTGTGATGTTTCGTTTCTGTTTAATTTAATCATTTTTGGTTTTATGTTTGTTTTTTATTTGGAAATTCAGTTTGTGTTTCAATAAAACAAATCTGAAGACGACAGAAACTCAGGTCACGAGTCTCTGACCTGAAG
>NW_026571473.1:41730665-41759689 GCF_026225935.1 Boleophthalmus pectinirostris
CTCCTCCTCCTCCCTCCTCTCCTCCCTCCTCCTCCCTCTCCTCCTCCCTCCTCCCTCCTCCTCCCCTCCTCCTCCTCTTCTCCTCCTCCCCTCCTCCTCCCTCCTCCTCCTCCTCCTCTCCCTCCTCCCTCCTCCTCCCTCCTCCTCCCCCTCCTCCTCCTCCCTCTCCTCCTCCTCCTCCTCCTCCTCCTCCTCCTCCTCCTCCTCCTCCTCTCCTCCTCCTCCTCCTCCCTCCCTCCTCCTCCTCCTCTCCTCCCTCCCTCCTCCTCCTCCTCCTCCTCCCTCCTCCTCCTCCCTCTCTCCTCCCTCTCTCCCCTCTCCTCTCCTTCTCCTCCCTCCTCCCTCCTCCCTCCTCCTCCTCCTCCTCCTCCTCTCTCCCTCCTCTCTCCTCCTCCCCTCCTCCTCCCCTCCTCCTCCTCTCCTCCCTCCTCCTCTCCTCTCTCCTCCTCCTCCCTCCTCTCTCCTCCTCCTCCTCCTTCCTTCCTCCCTCCTCCTCCTCCTCCCTCCTCCTCCTCCCCTCCTGTTTCAGTTTGGTCCTGAATCTGATCTGACTCAAGTCTTGAGGGACCGACCAGAAGACCAGACCAACCAGACCAGACCAGGACCAGGACCAGACCAGGACCAGGACCAGGACCAGGACCAGGACCAGGACCAGACCAGACCAGACCAGGACCAGACCAGACCAGGAGACCAGGACCAGGACCAGGACCAGGACCAGGACCAGGACCAGGACCAGGACCAGGACCAGACCAGACCAGGACCAGGACCAGGACCAGACCAGGACCAGGACCAGGACCAGACCAGGACCAGGACCAGACCAGGACCAGGACCAGGACCAGACCAGACAGGACAGACCAGGACCAGACCAGGACACACAGACTACGTGACATCAGCACTTATACTTCTTTAAAAATACTGAAGGATGAAAAAACTGCAGGAGTTTTAATAAAGACAGACACAGAGACACAGGGACAGAGGGACACAGAGGGACAGAGGGACAGAGGGACAGAGGGGACAGAGAGGGACAGAGGGACAGAGGGACACAGAGGGACAGAGGGACAGAGGGACAGACAGAGGACAGGGACAGAGGGACACAGGGACAGAGGGACAGGGGACAGAGGGACACAGAGGGACAGGGAGGGACAGAGGGACAGAGGGACAGAGACAGAGGGACAGGGACAGGGACACAGGGACAGAGGGACAGAGGGACAGAGGGACAGAGGGACACAGGGACAGAGGGACACAGGGACAGGGACAGAGACAGACAGAGGACACAGGACACAGGGACAGGACAGAGGGACAGAGGACAGAGGGACACAGGGACAGAGGGACACACAGGGACAGGGACAGAGGGACAGAGGGACGAGGGAGGGACAGGGACAGAGGGGACAGAGGGGACAGAGGGACAGGGACAGAGGACAGAGGGGGACAGAGGGACAGAGGGACACAGGGACAGGGACAGAGGGACAGAGGGACAGAGGGACACAGGGACAGGGACAGGGACACAGGGACAGAGGGACAGAGGGACAGAGGGACACAGGGACAGAGGGACAGAGGGACACAGGGACAGGGACAGGGACACAGGGACAGAGGGACAGAGGGACACAGGGACACAGGGACAGAGGGACAGAGGGACACAGGGACAGAGGGACACAGGGACACAGGGACAGAGGGACAGAGGGACAGAGGGACAGAGACAGAGGGACAGAGGGACACAGGGACAGGACAGAGGGACACAGAGAGGGACAGAGGGACACAGGGACACAGGGACAGAGGGACACAGGGACACAGGGACAGAGGGACACAGGGACAGGGACAGGGAGGGACAGGGACACCAGGGACAGAGGGACGGACAGGAGGGACAGAGGGACAGAGGGACACAGGGACAGAGGGACAGGGGCACAGAGGGACACAGGGACAGAGGGACAGAGGGACAGAGGGACAGAGGGACACAGGGACAGAGGGACAGAGGGACACAGGGACAGAGGGACAGGGACAGAGGGACACAGGGACAGAGGGACAGAGGGACACAGGGACAGAGGGACACAGAGACAGGGACAGGGACAGAGGGACAGAGGGACAGAGGGACACAGGGACAGAGGGACAGGGACAGGGACACAGGGACACAGGGACAGGGGACAGAGGAGGGACAGGGGGACAGAGGGACAGGGACAGAGGGACAGAGGGACAGAGGGACAGAGAGGGACAGGAGGGACAGGGACAGGGACACAGGACAGGGGACAGAGGGACACAGGGACAGGACAGAGGACACAGGGACACAGGGGACAGAGGACAGAGGACAGAGGGACAGAGGGACAGAGGGGACAGGGACAGGGACAGGGACAGGGACAGAGGGACAGACAGGGACACAGGGACAGGGACAGGGACAGGACAGGGACAGACAGGGACAGGGACAGGGACAGGGACAGGGACACAGGGACAGAGGGACAGAGGGACACAGGGACAGGGACAGGGACAGAGGGACACAGGGACAGGGGGACACAGGGACAGAGGGACACAGGGACAGGGGGACAGGGACGGGGACACAGGGACAGGGGGACAGGTGAGTGCAGTGACTGTTTGTCAAATAAAAGTAACAAACAAAAACGTGGACAAACTCAGAACTAAACGTCCCTCAGATCTTCGCCTTTGGCACCGTGGGTTTGTGGTTTGCGCAGCACAAAACAATGTCCATGACAAGAGATGATTTTCCAAGGTTTATTTTCCAGTTTGGGCAAACAACAAGGAAAACATGTTTGAGGCGACTCCTGCTGCTTCTCCTCGTGACCACAGGTCCACTCAGGTCACTCTGGTCCATGTCCCACCCTCCTTTGTCCCCGAGGCGACACACATGAAACCAAAACAAAAAAGAGGTGCTAACGTAAATAACACCAACTGAGACTAAGACGTTAGTAAGAATAATATTAACACAGCAAAAATATATTGTACAAATGAACTAAACTAAATTAGTAAGATAATTAACAAACAAAAATAATAAACACATTTTAGAATCAACAAAATAAGCAAATAGCTCCTACAGTGAGTCTGTAGTAAATGTGTCCTTTTCTCTCTTTCTCTTCACTCCTTCACTCCTTTCTCTCTCCTTCTCTCTCTTTTTTTCTTTTTCTCTCGTTTATTTTCTTTTAAATCATTTCCAGATGTTTCTCTCCGATGTCGCACCAACAGGAAGTGACCTCTGACCCCCGCGCTCCATAAACGCCACAGACCCCGACCTTTCTCTGACAGCGCCCCAGACCCCGCCCCCTGCGTCACAAACCCCGCCCCCTGTGCTGCACTCAGGCGTTGTCATAGTGATTAACCACAACAGTCGTCACAGTTTGTTTCCGTGTTTGTATAAAAGTGTAAAAATAACACACCTGGATAAGCCCCGCCCCCACCGCCCCGCCCCCTCCAGGTGACTCCAGGTGCATCATGGGAGTTGAACCTGTTCATGTTGTTCAGAGCGTCAGACTTCACAAACGATTGGTCCAAACGCTCCACACTGCGCTCTGATTGGTCCAAACGCTCCACACTGCGCTCTGATTGGTCCAAACGCTCCACACTGCGCTCTGATTGGTCCAAACGCTCCATGTGTCTCCGGTGCCACAAAGTCGACACCGACTGAGTCCAGGTATTTCCTACCCCCTATCCCCTAACTCCTACCTCCTAACTCCTACCTCCTAACTCCTACCTCCTAACTCCTACCCCCTATCCCCCAACTCCTACCTCCTAACTCCTACCTCCTAACTCCTGACTCCTACCTCCTAACTCCTGACTCCTACCTCCTAACTCCTACCTCCTAACTCCTACCCTCCTAACTCCTAACTCCTACCTCCTAACTCCTACCCCCTATCTCCTAACTCCTACCTCCTAACTCCTACCTCCTGACTCCTACCTCCTACCTCCTAACTCCTACCCCCTATCTCCTATCTCCTAATGTCAATGAGCACTTGACCAAGAAAAATGCTGAGATTGCAAGAGAAGCAAGGCTCTTAAAAAGGCAAAACAAAATAGTAGCAACGTGGGTCTGGAACTGTCGAGTTTGGATAAGGGTCAATGAAGGAACACAAATGCCATACAGGTCAGGAATGTGGATGATCTTGACAAATTCAAACAAACCAAATGAAATGCTTTAAGTATGAAGTGTATCAGAATATGTGGCAAGTTATATATAAACAAGAATTTGGAACAAACAAACAAATATGAATTATATACAGGAATTAGATACAAAAATAAATGAATATATTATCACGAAGGACTGTGAATATTATAATGAGGAACAGTTTAACAATCAAAACATTGAAGATGATACTCTGACTATCATCCACATAAACAGCCGAAGTTTCTACAGTAAATTATCAGAAATAAAAGAATACATGAATAACTTTAAGAAGGAGTTCAATATCATTGCAATCACAGAAACATGGTTTAGAGATGACATCATGAATGAGGTACAGTTGGATGGATATGAACTTTTCTCAGTAAATAGAAAGAGCAAAAGAGGAGGAGGGGTGGCATTATATATACATTCTGATTTAAATTGCAAAATTGTAAGTGAAATAACAACAATTGATAATAATGGAATTGAAATTGTAACCGTGGAAATTACATCTGCAACAACAAAAAATATTTTAATAAGCTGTGTATACAGACCACCAGACTCTTGTGCTCAACAATTTACTGAAAGACTAATAGAAATGTTTGATAATCATAGAAATATGAATCAGTTTATATGTGGAGATTTTAACATGAACTTGGGAAATCAGGAGGACCAAAAAGCAGTTGACTTTTTAAACTCAATGAATAGTCTGGGCTTAATTCCACTGATACACAAACCAACCAGAATTACAGCACAAAGTGCAACAGTTATTGACAACATCTTTACAAATATAAATGAAGATATTGTGTTAAGTGGGATTCTAATAACAGATATTAGTGATCATTTACCCATATTTACAGCTTCTAAATATAAGCACAGAATAAAACAAAGCAAGGGTGTCAAATAGTCAAGAAACAGATCAGTGAAAGACCTAAAGGCACTAAATGAAGATCTCAAAGCACAAAGATGGGATGCAGTTTATGTCAATGATGTCAATCAAGCATACAACTCATTTATAGATACAGTGATGAAATTGTATAATAAAAATTGTCCTTTATTACCCTCCCGACAGAAAAGGGAAGATAAACCATGGATGACCAAAGGAATAAAAAATGCATGTAAAAAAAGAAAAAATATCTGTATAAATGTTTTGTAAAAACACAAACAATGGAGGCAGAAGACCGATATAAGAAATATAAAAATAAATTAGTATGGATTATCAGAAAAAGAAAAAAAGATTATTACGATAAACAACTAAGTAAAAACAGAAATAACATAAAGGCAACTTGGGGCATAATAAATAGAGTTAAACAAGAAAGTGAAACATCTTTATCCACACTACTTTGTAAAGAAAAATACTGACATATACGATGAAAAACAAATATCAGATGAGTTTTGTGAATATTTTGCTAATGTTGGGTCCAGCCTTGCAGGAAATCCTTTTAAAAAGTTAGAAGATAATTTAACTAATGATAATGTGAACAGTATTGTTCTGGACAAAGTGGGAAAAGATGAAATAATAAAAATTGTTAAAAACTGTGGAAACAAAAGATCAACTGACTGTGAGGGTTTGGACATGATGATTGTGAAAAATATAATTGATGGTGTAATTGAGCCTTTCACATACATGTGTAAAATCTATCTTTCACATACATGTGTAAAATCTATCTTTCACATACATGTGTAAAATCTATCATTAACAACGGGAGTTTTCCCAGATAAAATCAAATGAGCAGAAATAGTTCCTCTTTATAAAAATGGTGATAAACATAACTTCTCAAACTATAGGCCAGTTTCACTGCTTCCACAGTTTTCAAAAATATTGGAGAAGGTGTTTTCAATAAGACTTGATAGTTTTTTTCAAAAACAAAACATACTGAATGATAATCAGGATGGATTTAGGGCAGAGCATCAACAGCAATGGCAATAATGGAACTAACTGAAAAAACTGCTACTGAAATTGACACTGGTAATTATTTTTTAAGTATATTCATTGACTTACAAAAAGCTTTTGATGTAATAAACCATTCAAGATTACTTATGAAAATGAACAAGTATGGCATTCGAGGGGCGGCTCATCAGTGGATAGTGAGATATTTAGAAAACAGGAAACAATATGTGCAACTCAACAACACCGAATCAGAAAGGTTTGATATCAAATGGGGTGTGCCCCAAGGCTCGATTCTTGGGCCCAAATTATTTATATTGTATATGAATGATTTTGTTAAAGTTTCCGAGCTTGGGAAAATTCTATTTGCTGATGACACAACATTATTTTACTCTGGAAAAGACATAAAAGAGTCACAAGTAAAGTTAACAAAGAACTAAGAAAAGTAAAATATTGGTTTGATTTAAATGGATTAATTCTGAAGGTTAAAAAAACAAATTTCATTTTATTTAATGATAAACAGAAAAAAAGACAACATAACTTTAGAAATAGATGGGATACAAATTCAAAGAGTAAATGAAACTACATTTTTAGGAGTTATGATTGATGAAGGTCTAAACTGGAGTTTGTCTCATATAAATGACACAAAAGGCAACATTTCCAAAGCCATTGCTGTTCTGCATAAAATAAAGTTCTCACTAAATAGTCCAGCATTATTAACTTTGTTTAACTCTATAATTGTACCATATCTGATGTATTGTGTGGAAATTTGGGGTTCAACATGTAAAACTTATCTACAACTTTTATTTATTTTACAAAAAAGGGCCTTGAGAATCATCACCAACAGTCATTGTAGAGACACATCCAACCCAATATTTGTTCAACTTAAAGTGTTGAAAATGCAGGATATTGTCGACTTAAGTCTCCTCAAAGTCGTGTATAAAGCAAAGTGTAATTTATTACCTGTAAATATTCAAAAACTGTTTGAGATGAGAACAAGTCACTACAATTTAAAAGGAACCGACATGTTTAAAAAACCCAGATTCAGAACCGAGTTTATGGAGCGAAGTGTCGCTGTGAAAGGAGTTAAACTTATGGAAGAGTCTTGACAAAGAAATAAAAGAATCAAGAACAATGACGACATTTAAAAAACATATAAAATCGAATGCACTGTGTCTGTATGAAAAAGAAAACTAAGTTGTTGTATAATAATGAAGATTTACTGTTTGCAATTGATCAGTAATTGTGCCTGAACTAATCTGGAAGGTTTAGTGACGATCAGTGTTGATGTTTTGTCTTGAAAAAGGAAAAGGAGGCAGAGAACAGAAGATTTTTTCTTCTTTCTGCTCCTTTTCATTCATTTCTTGTGTGTTTGATGTTGTGACACTGTAGATGTCTTTTTATGTTTTATGAAATAAATAAATAAATAAATAAAAAAAAAAATAAAAAATAAAACTACCTACCTTCCTAACTCCTAACTCCTACCCCCTAACTCCTAACTCCTACCTCCTAACTCCTACCCCCTATCTCCTAACTCCTACCTCCTAACTCCTACCCCCTAACTCCTAACTCCTACCCCCTATCTCCTAACTCCTAACTCCTACCTCCTAACTCCTGCCTCCTAACTCCTACCCCCTAACTCCTAACTCCTAACTCCTACCTCCTAACTCCTACCTCCTAACTCCTACCCCCTAACTCCTAACTCCTACCTCCTAACTCCTACCCCCTATCTCCTAACTCCTACCTCCTAACTCCTACCTCCTAACTCCTAACGCCTGACTCCTACCTCCTAACTCCTGACTCCTACCTCCTAACTCCTACCTCCTAACTCCTACCCCCTATCTCCTAACTCCTACCTCCTAACTCCTACCTCCTACCCCCTAACTCCTAACTTCTACCCCCTATCTCCTAACTCCTGAATCCTACCTCCTAACTCCTACCTCCTAACTCCTACCCCCTAACTCCTAACTCCTACCTCCTAACTCCTACCCCCTATCTCCTAACTCCTACCTCCTAACTCCTAACTCCTACCCCCTAACTCCTAACTTCTACCCCCTATCTCCTAACTCCTACCTCCTAACTCCTGCCTCCTAACTCCTACCCCTAACTCCTAACTCCTATCCCCTAACTCCTACCTCCTAACTCCTACCTCCTAACAACTACTACTACTACAAATACTACTGCTGCTGCTGCAAGTTCACACACACTCAGGTCAGGAGTCAGGTGTGGAGTCAGGTCAGGAGTCAGGAGTCAGGTGTGGAGTCAGGTCAGGAGTCAGGTCAGGAGTCAGGTGTGGAGTCAGGTGTGGAGTCAGGTCAGGAGTCAGGTCAGAGTCAGGTCAGGAGTCAGGTCAGGAGTCAGGTCAGGAGTCAAGTGTGGAGTCAGGTGTGGGTCGAGTCAGGTCAGGAGTCAGGTCTGGAGTCAGGTCAGGAGTCAGGTCAGGAGTCAGGTCTGGAGTCACACTTTGATCACAGCCTCGACTCGACTATAAATACTACAAAATACTATAAGTACAAATAAGTACAAATATTACAAATACTACAGTTACTATAAGTACTACAAATACTACAAATACTACAAGTACTACAGGTACTACTTCCCTTTCTCTCTCTCTGCCTTTGATCCGGGCTCTGGTCCTGGTTCTGGTTCTGGTTTTGGCTCTGAGCCTAAATCAGCTCCATTAAAAACCCACTAATGACCTGAAGTGCTGCTGCGCGTCAGACCCACTGAAGACCGGTTATAATCCTCCTCTGGACCTGTCAAAGTCCTGTTATAGTCCTGTTATAGTCCTGTCCTAGACCTGGTTCAGACGTGTCAAAGTCTGACTTTAGTCCTGGTTTAGTCCTGGTTTAGTCCTGTTTAGTCCTGGTTTAGTCCTGGTTTAGTCCTGGTTTAGTCCTGGTTTACCTGATGTTCTCCGAAGAACCAGAGGAACCAAGAACCCTGATCTACAGCTGCTCCTGTCACTGCTCCTGTCCTGCTCCTGTCTGCTCCTGTCTATAGTTGTATATAAGTGTGTGTTTATGAGTGAGTGTGTGTAAGTGTGTGTAAGTGTGTGTGTGTGTGAGTTTGTGCACATACACACGTTTATATTTACACATATTTACATAAATTTACATATTTTAACATTTATAAATATAAATGAGTTTTTCTTCCGGTCACTTCCGTGTCTCAGGTGATTCAAGTCCAGCTCGTCGTCCTCAGATGTTTCTGATGTTTCTACAAACACGAGTGACTCCGGCCTGGAGCTGAGAGACGATCCAGACCAGACGTGTCCTCCTGAACCTCCCAGCGTCTCCAGGCAGAGACACGGACGCAGACGAGGACACGGACGCAGACGAGGACACGGACAGGAGACGAGGACACGGACAGACGAGGACACGGACGCAGACGAGGACACGGACAGAGACGAGGACACGGACGCAGACGAGGACACGGACAGAGACGAGGACACGGACAGAGACGAGGACACGGACGCAGACGAGGACACGGACAGAGACGAGGACACGGACGCAGACGAGGACACGGACGCAGACGAGGACACGGACGAGACGACACGGACGCAGACGAGGACACGGACAGAGACTCAGGGGGCGGAGTCAGCGGAGGTCGATCTCTCCAGTCTCCAAACTTCACGTGTCCTTCAGATGATCTTCAGAACATTGGTGGAGTTTCCACGACCGAGGAGCTTCATCCAGACTCACACCAGCGAGAAGAACACGACCGACACACGTCTTCATCAACAACAGCTCTGAACCCTGCAGCTGTTCAGTCCTCTGTCCTCTGAACCCTGCAGCTGTTTAGTCCTCTGTCCCCCTGAACCTGCAGCTGTTCAGTCCTCTGTCCTCTGAACCCTGCAGCTGTTCAGTCTTCTGTCCCCTGAACCCTGCAGCTGTTCAGTCCTCTGCCCCCTGAACCCTGCAGCCAGCTGTTCAGTCCTCTGTCCCCCTGAACCCTGCAGCTGTTCAGTCCTCTGTCCCCCTGAACCCTGCAGCTGTTCAGTCCTCTGTCCCCCTGAACCCTGCAGCTGTTCAGTCCTCTGTCCCTGTATTTCTGTGTGAACAGCTGAAAGGTCTCCGATAGTTGACAGCAGCTCCCACCTTCTCTTCTCCTCCGTCTCTCTCTCTTCTCCTCCGTCTCTCTCTCTTCTCCTCCGTCTCTCTCTCTCTCTTCTCCTCCGTCTCTCTCTCTTCTCCTCCGTCTCTCTCTCTTCTCCTCCGTCTCTCTCTCTCTTCTCCTCCGTCTCTCTCTCTCTCTTCTCCTCCGTCTCCTCTCTCTTCTCTCTCTCTCTCTCTCTTCTCCTCCGTCTCTCTCTTCTCCTCCGTCTCTCTCTCTCTTCTCCTCCGTCTCTCTCTCTCTTCTCCTCCGTCTCTCTCTCTCTCTCTCCTCCGTCTCTCTCTCTCTCCTCCGTCTCTCTCTCTCTCTCTCTCTCTCTCTTCCCTCCTCTCTCTCTCTTCTCCTCCGTCTCTCCTCTTCTCCTCCGTCTCTCTCTCTCCTCCCTCTCTCTCTCTCTCTTCTCCTCCGTCTCTCTCTCTCTCTCTCCTCTCTCTCTCTCTCTCTGCCCCCGTCTCTCTCTTCTTCTCCTCCGTCTCTCTCTCTTCTCCTCCGTCTCTCTCTCTTCTCCTCCGTCTCTCTCTCTCTTCTCCTCCGTCTCTCTCTCTCTTCTCCTCCGTCTCTCTCTTCTCCTCCGTCTCTCTCTTCTCTTCTCCTCCGTCTCTCTCTCTTCTCCTCCGTCTCTCTCTCTCTTCTCTCTCTCTCTCTCCGTCTCTCTCTTCTCCTCCGTCTCTCTCTCTCCTCCTCCGTCTCTCTCTCCTCTTCTCTCCGTCTCTCCTCCTCTCTCTCTCTCTTCTCCTCCGTCTCTCTCTCTCTCTCCTCCGTCTCTTCTTCTCCTCCGTCTCTCTTCTTCTCCTCCGTCTCTCTGTCGTTTCCTGTTCAGATTCAGTTTCTCTCTCTCTCTCGTGTGTTTGTTTAGGGGCAGTAAACGCCTCCACACTTTGCTTTTCTTTACCCTCCTCCTCCTCCCCCTCTTCCTCTCCTCCCTCCTTCCTCCCCCCCCCCCTCTCTCTCTCTCTCTCTCTCTCTCTCTCTCTCTCCTTCTTCTTCTTCACTTTAATCTAATCTGACGTTTGTTTTTCTGCGGTGATTTTGGGCCGAAGCAAATTTCTCTCGTCACGCGACGCGTCAAAACCTCCTGAAACCAAACTAAACCAGGACTAAACCAGGACTAAACCAGGACTAAAACCAGGTCTAAACCAGGACTAAACCAGGACTAAACCAGGACTAAACCAGGACTAAACCAGGTCTAAACCAGGACTAAACCAGGACTAAACCAGGACCAGGACTAAACCAGGACTAAACCAGGACTAAACCAGGTCTAAACCAGGACTAAACCAGGACTAAACCAGGACTAAACCAGGACTAAACCAGGACTAAACCAGGACTAAACCAGGACTAAACCAGGACTAAACCAGGACTAAACCAGACTAAACCAGGACTAAACCAGGACTAAACCAGGACTAAACCAGGACTAAACCAGGACTAAACAGGACTAAACCAGGTCTAAACCAGGACTAAACCAAACTAAACCAGACTAAACCAGAACTAAACCAGGACTAAACCAGGACTAAACCAGGACTAAACCAGGACTAAACCAGGACTAAACCAGACTAAACCAGGACTAAACCAGGACTAAACCAGGACTAAACCAGGACTAAACCAGGACTAAACCAGAACTAAACCAGGACTAAACCAGGACTAAACCAGGACTAAACCAGAACTAAAACCAGGACTAAACCAGGACTAAACCAGGTCTAAACCAGGTCTAAACCAGGACTAAACCAAACTAAACCAGGACTAAACCAGGTCTAAACCAGTCTAAACCAGGACTAAACCAGAACTAAACCAGAACTAAACCAGGACTAAACCAGGTCTAAACCAGGTCTAAACCAGAACTAAACCAGGACTAAACCAGGTCTAAACCAGGACTAAACCAGGTCTAAACCAGAACTAAACCAGGACTAAACCAGGACTAAACCAGGACTAAACCAGGTCTAAACCAGGTCTAAACCAGAACTAAACCAGGACTAAAACCAGGTCTAAACCAGGACTAAAGCAGGTCTAAACCGGGTCTAAACCAGGTCTAATCTGAGCTGGTAAAGTTCAGAGTCACAGCTCCCTCTGGTGGTGAGTTGAAGCCCTGCAGCTGTTCTCAGTAGAAGTGTCGCCCCCTGGTGGATCTCAGCAGCAGCTTCATGTTCAACACTTTTTACACTTTAACAGATTTTAACAAACAAAACCACAGAGACTCGAAAACTTTGGTCTGTCGTTTCTGTGCTAAAACTTTAAAAAACATGAAGAAAAAAAACAAAAACACCAAAATATGAACATTTTTCCCTGTACTTCCACGTTACTGCGTCACAAAAAACAACAACAACGCAGTAACTCTTCTACTTTTACTTTTACTTCTACTTTTACTTTTACTTTTATAACTCGTTTGTCCAACACTAAACAGATCCCTAAATGTCCGAGAGTTCTTTCAGTGACTTGAAATGTGAAACTTGTCGATTCTGCGGCAGAAAAACCGAGACGAGACCAAATCTATTAAACTCAAGTCGTTAAAAGATAGAAATGTCTTTGTGTTTTGTGAAATGTTCCACAGTGCGGCTTTAAACTCTTTTATGGTGATATTACAGTCACAGTCTGGTCTGTGTGAGTCTGGTCTATGTGAGTCTGGTCTGTGTGAGTCTGATCTGTGTGAGTCAGGTCTGTGTGAGTCTGGTCTGTGTGAGTCTGATCTGTGTGAGTCTGGTCTGTGTGAGTCTGATCTGTGTGAGTCAGGTCTGTGTGAGTCTGGTCTGTGTGAGTCTGATCTGTGTGAGTCAGGTCTGTGTGAGTCTGGTCTGTGCGAGTCTGATCTGTGTGAGTCAGGTCTGTGTGGGTCGGGTCTGTGTGAGTCTGGTCTGTGTGAGTCTGGTCTGTGTGAGTCTGGTCTGTGTGAGTCTGTGCGAGTCTGGTCTGTGTGAGACTGTGCGAGTCTGGTCTGTGTGAGTCTGTGCGAGTCTGGTCTGTGTGAGTCTGTGCGAGTCTGGTCTGTGTGAGTCTGGTCTGTGTGAGTCTGGTCTGTGTGAGTCTGTGCGAGTCTGGTCTGTGTGAGTCTGGTCTGTGTGAGTCAGGTCTGTGTGAGTCTGGTCTGTGTGAGTCTGTGCGAGTCTGGTCTGTGTGAGTCTGGTCTGTGTGAGTCTGGTCTGTGTGAGTCAGGTCTGTGTGAGTCTGTGCGAGTCTGGTCTGTGTGAGTCTGGTCTGTTTGAGTCTGGTCTGTGTGAGTCTGTGTGAATCTGGTCTGTGTGAGTCTGGTCTGTGTGAGTCTGGTCTGTGTGAGTCAGGTCTGTGTGAGTCTGGTCTGTGTGAGTCTGTGCGAGTCTGGTCTGTGTGAGTCTGGTCTGTGTGAGTCTGGTCGTTTCCATGGAGACGAGATTTTAATTTTAAATGTTTATTGTTTTTCTTCAGACTTCAGGTCGGGACTCGATTCGTTTTATTTAAATACGACATTTTACAAACTCAAGTCGACGAAACTTTTACAAACAAGAAAATAAGAAAATAAAACTTCAACAGCAGAAAAACAAAAGACACAAGAGGCAGAAGAAGAAGAAGAAGAAGAAGAAGAAGAAGAAGAAGAAGAAGAAGAAGAAGCAGTAGGGGCAGTAGGGGCAGTAGCAGGGCAGTAGGGGCAGTAGGGGCAGTAGGGGCAGGAGGGGCAGGCAGTAGGGGCAGTAGGGGCAGTAGGGCAGTAGGGGGCAGTAGGGGCAGTAGGGGCAGTAGGGGCAGTAGGGGCAGTAGGGGCAGTAGGGGCAGGCAGTAGGGGCAGTAGGGGCAGTAGGGGCAGTAGGGCAGTAGGGGCAGTAGGGCAGTAGGGGCAGTAGGGGCAGTAGGGGCAGTAGGGGCAGTAGGGGCAGTAGGGGCAGTAGGGGCAGTAGGGGGCAGTAGGGGGGGCAGTAGGGGCAGTAGGGCAGTAGGGCAGTAGGGGCAGTAGGGCAGTAGGGGCAGTAGGGCAGTAGGGGCAGTAGGGGCAGTAGGGGCAGTAGGGGCAGTAGGGGCAGTAGGGGCAGTAGGGGCAGTAGGGGCAGTAGGGGCAGTAGGGGCAGTAGGGGCAGTAGGGGCAGTAGGGGCAGTAGGGGCAGTAGGGGCAGTAGGGGCAGTAGGGCAGTAGGGCAGTAGGGGCAGTAGGGGCAGTAGGGGCAGGCAGGGGCAGTAGGGGCAGTAGGGGCAGTAGGGGCAGTAGGGGCAGGGGGGGCAGTAGGGGCAGTAGGGCAGTAGGGGCAGTAGGGGCAGTAGGGGCAGTAGGGGCACCAGGGGGCGCTGTGTCCTGAGGCAGGTGTTTAAATCGAGTTTAAAAAAAGCAGATAAATGGATTTATTTAAATAAATTTTAATCTAAAATAAAATCATATTTAATCAGCTCCAAGTCCCACAGACCCGAGCTCTGGTCCTGGCTCAGTCCTGGTCCAGTTCTGGTCCAGGTTCCACAGGGACTCCTGAGGGGTATCTGTGGACCAGGTCTTCCACCTCGATCACCTCCTGCACCAGCTCCCGGATCGCCCTGATACAGTCCAGGGGGCGCTCTCCCTCCTCCAGGGGGCGCTCTCCCTCCAGGAGGTGCTTTCTTTCCTCTTGGTCCTCCTTGGGGCGCTCTCCTGCCTCCGGGGGGCGCTCTCCCTCCTCCAGGAGGGGCTTCTCTTCCTCTCCCTCCTCCAGGGGGCGCTCTGGTGGAGTCTGGAGCAGCTCTTCACTGTAAAACAAAAGAGTCAAAACATCAGAGACACCTTCAGAAGAACCCTCTGTGTGTGTGTGTATAAATGTGTGTGTAAATGTGTAAATGTGTAAATATGTAAAGTGTGTGAAGTGTTAAAATATGTAAAGTATGTAAACTGTATAAATGTGTAAATATGTAAAGTGTGTAAATGTGTAAAGTGTGTAAAACGTGTAAAGTGTGTAAATGTGTAAATATGTAAAGTGGGTAAATGTGTAAAGTGTGTAAATGTGTAAATGTGTAAAGTGTGTAAAGTGTGTGAATATGTAAAGTGTGTGAAGTGATAAAATATGTAAATGTGTAAAGTGTGTAAATGTGTAAAGTGTGTAAATGTGTAAAGTTTGTAAATGTGTAAAGTGTGTAAATGTGTGTAAAGTGTGTAAATGTACAAAGTGTGTAAATGTGTAATTATGTAAAGTGTGTAAATATGTAAAGTATGTAAACTGTGTAAATGTGTAAATATGTAAAGTGTGTAAATGTGTAAAGTGTGTAAAATGTGTAAATGTACAAAGTGTGTAAAGTGTGTAAAGTGTCTCTTATCGTCCTGATGAAGCGTTTAAATAAATTCGCTGTCACCTGGTCTCCGGCGCCGTGCGGCTCCTCTCCTCTGATTGGTCGTCCTCCTCAGAGCTGAGCTGTGATTGGCTGTTTTCCTCCAGGACGTCTGACGTGGTGGAGCCTTCGTCGTCGCCGTCCTCCTCCTCCTCGCCCGCCGCCTGCCCACCTGCCTGAGCCTGCCTGCACCTGCCTGCACCTGCCTGCACCTCCTGCACCTGTCCTCCTGCACCTGTCCCTCCTGCACCTGTCCCTCCTGCACCTGTCCCTCCTGCACCTGTCCCTGTCCCTCCTGCACCTGTCCCTCCTGCACCTGTCCCTCCTGCACCTGTCCTTCCTGCACCTGTCCTTCCTGCACCTGTCCTTCCTGTCTCTCTGCGTTTCCCGTTTCAGGAGTTTCACAAACGTCGCTTTTCGTCTCTGCGTCTTCGGACGTTTCTTTTTCCGCTTCGTCTTTCGTCTCCAGTTTCTCGTCTCCCTGATTTTCCGAAGTTTCTTTCCCTCCTGGACTTTGTGATTCCGGGTTCGTCTCCGTCTTCACTTCGAGCGTCTCTTCTTTGGTGGTTACTTCCTCTTTTTGATCCTCCGTCGTTTCTTCTTCTTTCTGCTCAAAAACGTCATCGTGAAGTTCAGATGTTTGCGCTGCGTCTCCTGCTCCAGCGGTGACCTCGGCGGGTTCCTGAAGCTTCTGTCCCGGGTCGGACGTGTGGCTGTTTCCCGCCGGACGTGCGTTGCTCGACGGCTCCTGATCCTCGGATTCTCCCCCCGCACTTTGGTTTCCTTCTTTGTCCTGAGGATCCACTCGGGTTTCATTTCCCGGTTTTTCTAAAATGTCTCGGATCTCATCCACCACGACCTGAGCGACCTGAGCGACCTGAGCGTCCTGAGCGTCCTGAGCGACCTGAGCGTCCTGAGCGACCTGAGCGTCCTGAGCGACCTGAGCGACCTGAGCGACCTGAGCGACCTGAGCGACCTGAGCGTCCTGAGCGACCTGAGCGACCTGAGCGTCCTGAGCGACCTGAGCGTCCTGAGCGACCTGAGCGACCTGAGCGTCCTGAGAGACCTGAGCGACCTGAGAGACCTGAGCGACCTGAGCGACCTGAGCGACCTGAGCGACCTGAGCGACCTGAGCGACCTGAGCGACCTGAGAGACCTGAGCGACCTGAGCGACCTGAGTGACCTGAGTGACCTGAGCGACCTGAGCGTCCTGAGCGACCTGAGCGACCTGAGTGACCTGAGAGACCTGAGAGACCTGAGCGTCCTGAGCGACCTGAGTGACCTGAGTGACCTGAGCATCCTGACATCCGTTCACGACACTTTCTCCACTCGTGGTCATTTTGTCGCCGTTGGTCTCCGCAGTTTGGACGCTCGCCGGATCCGCGTCGCTCCGCACTTCCTGGGTCGCGGTGGGCGTGTGCGGCGCGCTCACGGGGGCGGGGCTTGAGGGCGCACGGGGCGATGATGCGAGTGAGAGGGCGGGGCTGGCGGGCGCGGATCCGATGGACGACACGCTGGAGCGGCTCAGGAGAAGATCTCTGCTGTCGCTGAACAGATTGTACTTCTGCAAACTCACCGCCTCCTTCACAACTACAAGAAACAAGAAAGAACTGAACCAGGACTGAACCAGGACTGAACCAGGACTGAACCAGGACTGAACCAGGACTGGACCAGGACTGAACCAGGACTGAACCAGGACTAAACCAGGACTGAACCAGGACTGGACCAGGACTGAAACCGGGACTGAACCAGGACTGAACCAGGACTGAACCGGACTGAACCAGGACTGAACCAGGACTGACAGGACTGAACCGGGACTGAACCAGGACTGAACCAGGACTGAACCGACTGAACCAGGACTGACCAGGACTAAACCAGGACTAAACCAGGACTAAACCAGGACTGGAGCAGGACTGAACCAGGACTGAACCAGGACTAACCAGGACTGAACCAGGACTGAACCAGGACTGAACCGGACTGAACCGGGACTGAACCGGGACTGAACCGGGACTAAACCGGGACTGAACCAGGACTGAACCAGGACTGAACCAGGACTAAACCGGGACTGGAGCAGGACTGAACCGGACTGAACCAGGACTGAACCGGACTGAACCGGACTGAACCGGGACTAAACCGGGACTGAAACCGGGACTGAACCGGGACTGAACCGGGACTGGACCAGGACTAAACCGGGACTCGACCAGGACTAAACCGGGACTGGACCAGGACTGAACCGGGACTGAACCGGGACTGAACCGGGACTGAACCGGGACTAAACCGGGACTGGACCAGGACTGAACCGGGACTGAACCGGGACTGAACCGGGACTGAACCGGGACTAAACCGGGACTGAACCAGGACTAAACCAGGACTGGAGCAGGACTGAACCAGGACTGAACCGGGACTGAACCAGGACTAAACCGGGACTGAACCGGGACTGAACCGGGACTGAACCAGGACTGGACCAGGACTGAACCAGGACTGAACCAGGACTAGAGGTGGTCTTACCTTTGGAGACCTCTTTCTGGAGAACACTGAGTAGAACGTCTTCGTAGATGTTCTCGATGTCGATGAAGTCGCTGTGGTCGAACTGCAGCTTCTGGACCTGAGACAGAAACAGAAATTCAACCCACAACCTGCACGAGGACCCTGCAGGTGTTCAGTGTTTGGACCCTGCAGGTGTTCAGTGTTCAAATTTTGCAGGTGCTCAGTGTTCCTGCAGGTGCTCAGTGTCCCTGCAGGTGTTCAGTACCTGCCGGTGTTGCTCCTGCAGCTGTTCCTTGAGGTAGGGCAGTGTGATCTGGACCAGAGCCTCGTCACAGATTTTCTTCCTCAGGGAACTCGAGTCGTAGTCAAATTGCTGAAAGAACAAAAAAACCAAACCTCAGTCCACATGCGGAAGGGCGTCTGACTCGGTGTGCGTGCGGGAGGGCGTCTGACTCGGTGCGCGTGCGGGAGGGCGTCTGACTCGGTGCGCGTGCGGGAGGGCGTCTGACTCGGTGCGCGTGCGGGAGGGCGTCTGACTCGGTGCACATGCGGGAGGGCGTCTGACTCGGTGCGCGTGCGGGTGACTCGGTGCGCGTGCGGGTGACTCGGTGCGCGTGTGGGACTCACCTTCAGGACTCGGTGTCGGACTTTGTCGACGGCCGGAGCGACTTTCTCCTGATGTTCCTCCAGAACTTTGGACAAAAGAATCTCGAACGTGAAAGCGGCGTTTTCCACCAACTGAAACAAACAGAACTGAACCAGGACCAGACCAGGACCAGACCAGGACTAAACCAGGACTAAACCAGGACTGGACCAGGACTAAACCAGGACTGAACCAGGACTGGACCAGGACAAACCAGAACTGAACCAGGACTGGACCAGGACTAACCAGGACTGAACCAGGACTGGACCAGGACTAAACCAGGACTGGACCAGGACCAGACTGGACCAGACCAGACTAAACCAGGACTAACCAGGACTAAACCAGGACTAAACCAGGACTAAACCAGGACTGGACCAGGACTAAACCAGGACTAAACCAGGACTAAACCAGGACTGGACCAGGACTAAACCAGAACTGAACCAGGACTAAACCAGGACTGGACCAGGACTAGACCAGGACTAAACCAGGACTAAACCAGGACTAAACCAAGACTGAACCAGGACTGAACCAGGACTGAACCAGGTCCACTCCAGGTCATGGTACCTGCTGCAGGTCTAGCTCAGGTCGTTGTACCTGCTGCAGGTCTAGCTCAGGTCGTTGTACCTGCCGCAGGTCTAGCTCAGGTCGTACCTGCTGCAGGTCTAGCTCAGGTCGTTGTACCTGCTGCAGGTGTAGCTCAGGTCGTACCTGCTGCAGGTGTAGCTCAGGTCATTGTACCTGCTGCAGGCCTACCTCAGGTCGTACCTGCTGCAGGTCTAGCTCAGGTCGTTGTACCTGCTGCAGGTGTAGCTCAGGTCATTGTACCTGCTGTAGGTGTAGCTCAGGTCATTGTACCTGCTGTAGGTGTAGCTCAGGTCGTACCTGCTGCAGGTCGATCTGGACGCTGTGGACGAGTCCGGTCACGTTCTTGAATCCGAATCTTTCTCTGAGTCGCTGGAGTCGCTCGTCCAGAGACTCGACCACCTGAAACCCCCCAGACAAGACAGGACCCGACAGGGAGCGCAGCACCTGCCACACACGCACCTGTCAGTGTGTGTGTGGACAGGGACATGTGTGTGTACCTCCTGTAGTGTGCCCGCGGTCTGTGTGTGTATGTACCTCTCTGTGTGTGTCACGGCCTGTGTGTGTGTGTGTGTACCTCTCGTAGTGTGTCGCGGTCTGTGTGTGTATGTACCTCTCTGTGTGTGTCGCGGTCTCTGTGTGTGTGTGTACCTCTCGTAGTGTGTCATGGTCTGTGTGTGTGTGTACCTCTCGTAGTGTGTCGCAGTCTGTGTGTGTGTCTGTACCTCTCGTAGTGTGTCGCGGTCTGTGTGTGTCTGTACCTCTCGTAGTGTGTCGTGGTCTGTGTGTGTGTGTACCTCTCGTAGTGTGTCGTGGTCTGTGTGTGTGTGTGTACCTCTCGTAGTGTGTCGCGGTCTGTGTGTGTGTGTACCTCTTGTAGTGTGTTGCGGTCTGTGTGTGTGTCTGTACCTCTCGTAGTGTGTCGCGATCTGTGTGTGTGTGTACCTCTTGTAGTGTGTTTGCGGTCTGTGTGTGTGTCTGTACCTCTCGTAGTGTGTCGTGGTCTGTGTGTGTGTTTACCTCTCGTAGTGTGTCGCGGTCTGTGTGTGTATGTACATCTCGTTGTGTGTCGCGGTCTGTGTGTGTGTACCTCTCGTAGTGTGTCGCGGTCTGTGTGTGTTTACCTCTCGTAGTGTGTCGCGGTCTCTGTGTGTGTGTACCTCTCGTAGTGTGTCGCGGTCTCTGTGTGTGTGTACCTCTCGTTGTGTGTCTCGGTCTGTGTGTGTGTTTACCTCTCGTAGTGTGTCGCGGTCTCTGTGTGTGTGTACCTCTCGTGTCGGTCTGTGTGTGTGTTACCTCTCGTAGTGTGTCGGTCTGTGTGTGTGTTACCTCTCGTAGTGTGTCGCGGTCTGTGTGTGTGTGTACCTCTCGTAGTGTGTCGCGGTCTGTGTGTGTGTACCTCTCGTAGTGTGTCGCGGTCTGTGTGTGTGTGTACCTCTCGTAGTGTGTCGCGGTCTCTGTGTGTGTGTACCTCTCGTAGTGTGTCGCGGTCTGTGTGTGTGTATCTCTCGTTGTGTGTCTCGGTCTGTGTGTGTGTTTACCTCTCGTAGTGTGTCGCGGTCTGTGTGTGTGTACCTCTCGTAGTGTGTCGCGGTCTGTGTGTGTGTTTACCTCTCGTAGTGTGTCGCGGTCTGTGTGTGTGTATCTCTCGTAGTGTGTGTGTCTCTCGTAGTGTGTCGCGGTCTGTGTGTGTGTACCTCTCGTAGTGTGTCGCGGTCTGTGTGTGTGTACCTCTCTGTAGTGTGTCGCGGTCTGTGTGTGTGTTTACCTCTCGTAGTGTGTCGCGGTCTGTGTGTGTGTACCTCTCGTAGTGTGTCGCGGTCTGTGTGTGTGTACCTCTCGTAGTGTGTCGCGGTCTGTGTGTGTGTACCTCTCGTAGTGTGTCGGTCTCTGTGTGTGTGTGTACCTCTCGTAGTGTGTCGTGGTCTGTGTGTGTGTGTACCTCTCGTAGTGTGTCGCGGTCTGTGTGTGTGTTTACCTCTCGTAGTGTGTCGCGTGTGTCTGTGTGTGTGTACCTCTCGTAGTGTGTCGTGGTCTGTGTGTGTGTACCTCTCGTAGTGTGTCGCGGTCTGTGTGTGTGTACCTCTCGTAGTGTGTCGTGGTCTGTGTGTGTGTGTACCTCTTGTAGTGTGTCGCGGTCTGTGTGTGTGTGTACCTCTCGTAGTGTGTCGCGGTCTGTGTGTGTGTGTACCTCTTGTAGTGTGTCGCGGTCTGTGTGTGTGTGTACCTCTCGTAGTGTGTCGCGGTCTGTGTGTGTGTGTACCTCTTGTAGTGTGTCGCGGTCTGTGTGTGTGTGTACCTCTTGTAGTGTGTCGCGGTCTGTGTGTGTGTGTACCTCTTGTAGTGTGTCGCGGTCTGTGTGTGTGTGTACCTCTGTAGTGTGTGCGGTCTGTGTGTGTGTGTACCTCTTGTAGTGTGTCGCGGTCTGTGTGTGTTGTACCTCTTGTAGTGTGTCGCGGTCTGTGTGTGTGTGTACCTCTTGTAGTGTGTGTCGCGGTCTGTGTGTGTGTGTACCTCTTGTAGTGTGTCGCGGTCTGTGTGTGTGTACCTCTGTAGTGTGTCGCGGTCTGTGTGTGTGTACCTCTGTAGTGTGTCGCGGTCTGTGTGTGTGTGTGTACCTCTTGTAGTGTGTCGCGGTCTGTGTGTGTGTGTACCTCTTGTAGTGTGTCGCGGTCTGTGTGTGTGTACCTCTTGTAGTGTGTCGCGGTCTGTGTGTGTGTGTGTACCTCTTGTAGTGTGTCGCGGTCTGTGTGTGTGTGTACCTCTGTAGTGTGTCGCGGTCTGTGTGTGTGTGTACCTCTTGTAGTGTGTCGCTGTGTGTGGTACCTCTTGTAGTGTGTCGCGGTCTGTGTGTGTGTGTACCTCTTGTAGTGTGTCGCGGTCTGTGTGTGTGTACCTCTCGTAGTGTGTCGCGGTCTGTGTGTGTGTGTACCTCTTGTAGTGTGTCGCGTCTGTGTGTGTCGTGTCTGTGTGTGTGTACCTCTCGTAGTGTGTGTCTGTGTGTGTGTACCTCTTGTAGTGTGTCGCGGTCTGTGTGTGTGTGTACCTCTTTGTAGTGTGTCGCGGTCTGTGTGTGTGTGTACCTCTTGTAGTGTGTCCTGTGTGTGTGTACCTCTCGTAGTGTGTGTGTGTGTCTTGTACGTCTGTGTGTGTACCTCGTAGTGTGTCGCGCGGTCTGTGTGTGTGTGTACCTCTTGTAGTGTGTCGCGGTCTGTGTGTGTGTGTACCTCTTGTAGTGTGTCGCGGTCTGTGTGTGTGTACCTCTCGTAGTGTGTCGCGGTCTGTGTGTGTGTGTACCTCTTGTAGTGTGTCGCGGTCTGTGTGTGTGTGTACCTCTTGTAGTGTGTCGCGGTCTGTGTGTGTGTGTACCTCTTGTAGTGTGTCGCGGTCTGTGTGTGTGTACCTCTCGTAGTGTGTCGCGGTCTGTGTGTGTGTACCTCTTGTAGTGTGTCGCGGTCTGTGTGTGTGTGTACCTCTTGTAGTGTGTGTGTGTGTGTGTACCTCTGTAGTGTGTCTGTGTGTGTACCTCTGTAGTGTGTCGCGGTCTGTGTGTGTGTACCTCTTGTAGTGTGTCGCGGTCTGTGTGTGTGTGTACCTCTTGTAGTGTGTCTGTGTGTGTGTTACCTCGTAGTGTGTCGCGGTCTGTGTGTGTGTACCTCTTGTAGTGTGTCGCGGTGTGTGTGTGTGTACCTCTTGTAGTGTGTCGCGGTCTGTGTGTGTGTGTACCTCTTGTAGTGTGTCGCGGTCCTCTCTCTGGAGCAGTCCTTCCTTGACTCGGTCCATGGCCCCTGCACACGCGTCTCGTCCGTGTGCGAAGCCTCGACTCACCGGCTCCAGGATCTCGTCCAGGACCGAACTCAGGTCCGGCTCCACCTTCAGAGCACAGAGGCCCTCAGCCGGACCCCAGACCAGCGCTGGACCAAGACCAAGACCACAGACCCGGTTTAGACTGGGTTTAGTTCTGGCTTAGTCCTGGTTTAGTCCTGGTTCAGTTCTCATTTAGTCCTGGTTTAGTCCTGGTTTAGTCCTGGTTTAGTCCTGTTTCAGTCCTGGTTTAGTCCTGTTCTAGTCCTGGTTTAGTCCTAGTCCTGGTTTAGTCCTGGTTCTTTAGTCCTGGTTTCTGGTTTAGTCCTGGTTTAGTCCTGGGTTTTGGTTCAGTCCTGGTTTAGTCCTTCAGTCCTGGTTTAGTCCTGGTTTAGTCCTGGTCCAGTCCTTTAGTCCTGGGTCCTGGTCTAGTCCTGTTTAGTCCTGGTTTAGTCCTGGTCTAGTCCTGGTTCAGTCCTGGTTAGTCCAGTCCTGGTCCTGGTTCTAGTCCTGTCTAGTCTAGTCCTGGTGTCTAGTCCTGGTTAGTCCTGGTTTAGTCCTGGTCTAGTCCTGGTTAGTCCTGGTTTAGTCTAGTCCTGGTAGTCCTGGTTTAGTCCTGGTTCAGTCCTGGTTTAGTCCTGGTTAGTCCTGTTTAGTCCTGGTCCTGTCCAGTCCTGGTTTAGTCCTGGTTTAGTCCTGGTTTAGTCCTGGTCTAGTCCTGGTCTAGTCCTGGTTCAGTCCTGGTTTAGTCCTGGTCCAGTCCTGGTCCAGTCCTGGTTTAGTCCTGGTCTAGTCCTGGTTTAGTCCTGGTTAGTCCTGGTTTAGTCCTGGTTAGTCTAGTCCTGGTCTAGTCCTAGTCTAGTCCTGGTTAGTCCTGGTTCAGTCCTGGTTTAGTCCTTAGTCCTGGGTCCAGTCCTGGTTTAGTCCTGGTCCAGTCCTGGTTTAGTCCTGGTTTAGTCCTGGTTTAGTCCTGGTCTAGTCCTGGTCTAGTCCTGGTTCAGTCCTGGTTTAGTCCTGGTTTAGTCCTGGTCTAGTCCTGGTCTAGTCCTGGTTCAGTCCTGGTTTAGTCCTGACCTTGGACCTTCTGCTGCAGTTCTTCTTTGCTCCTCTGGATCTGGTCCATGTCTGAGTGGATCTGGACTTCCTTCTGCCTCAGGGATCTTCTCAGCTCGTCCTTCAGACTCGACAAACCCTCCAGAAGAGTCTCCTGCACCAACACGTAGGCCGCCTCCACCGTCTGCGCGAGAGGAGAGTCTGGATCAGGACCTACAGAACCTACAGGACCTACAGAACCTACAGAACCTACAGGACCTACAGAACCTACAGAACCTACAGAACCTACAGGACCTACAGAACTTACAGAACCTACAGAACCTACAGAACCTACAGGACCTACAGAACCTACAGAACCTACAGACCTACAGGACCTACAGAACCTACAGAACCTACAGAACCTCCAGAACCTACAGGACCTCCAGAACCTCCAGAACCTACAGGACCTCCAGAACCTCCAGGACCTACAGATCCTCCAGAACCTACAGAACCTACAGGACCTCCAGAAACTACAGAACTTACAGAACCTACAGAACCTACAGGACCTCCAGAAACTACAGAACTTACAGAACCTACAGGACCTACAGAACCTCCAGAACCTACAGGACCTCCAGAACCTCCAGAACCTACAGGACCTCCAGAACCTCCAGGACCTACAGATCCTCCAGAACCTACAGAACCTACAGGACCTCCAGAAACTACAGAACCTACAGAACCTACAGAACCTACAGGACCTACAGAACCTACAGAACTTACAGAACCTACAGAACCTACAGGACCTCCAGAACCTACAGAACTTACAGAACCTACAGAACCTACAGGACCTCCAGAACCTCCAGGACCTACAGATCCTCCAGAACCTACAGAACCTACAGGACCTCCAGAAACTACAGAACCTACAGAACCTACAGGACCTACAGGACCTACAGAACCTCCGGAACCTACAGGACCTCCAGAACCTCCAGAACCTACAGGACCTCCAGAACCTCCAGGACCTACAGATCCTCCAGAACCTACAGAACCTACAGGACCTCCAGAAACTACAGAACCTACAGAACCTACAGGACCTACAGGACCTACAGAACCTCCGGAACCTACAGGACCTCCAGAACCTCCAGAACCTACAGGACCTCCAGAACCTCCAGAACCTACAGATCCTCCAGAACCTACAGAACCTACAGGACCTCCAGAAACTACAGAACTTACAGAACCTACAGAACCTACAGACTCCAGAAACTACAGAACTTACAACCTACAGGACCTACAGAACCTCCAGAACCTACAGGACCTCCAGAACCTACAGGACCTACAGGACCTCCAGATCCTCCAGAACCTACAGAACCTACAGGACCTCCAGAAACTACAGAACCTACAGAACCTACAGGACCTACAGGATCTACAGGACCTCCGGAACCTACAGAACCTACAGATCCTCCAGAACCTACAGAACCTGCAGCACCTACAGAACCTCCAGAACCTACAGGACCTACAGAACCTTCAGAACCTACAGAACTTCAGAGAGAGAGTCTGGACCAGGACCTACAGGACCTCAACAATCTTAGATTAGATGTTTGTGGGTGGGGTCAGGTGTTTGTGGGAGGGATCAGGTGGTTTGTGGGCGGGGTCAGGTGGTTAGTGGGCGGAGTCAGGTGGTTTGTGGGGGTCAGGTGTTGTGCGGGTCAGTGGTTGTGGGGGGGTCAGGTGGTTTGTGGAGGGGTCAGGTGGTTGTGGGAGGGGTCAGGTGGTTTGTGGGAGGGGTCAGGTGGTTTGTGGGCGGGTCAGGTGGTTTGTGGGCGGGGTCAGGTGGTTGTGGGGAGGAGTCAGGTGGTTTATGGGAGGGGTCAGGTGGTTTATGGGAGGGGTCAGGTGGTTGTGGGAGGGGTCATGTGGTTGTGGGCGGGGTCAGGTGGTTTGTGGCGGGGTCAGGTGGTTGTGGGCGGGTCATGTGGTTGTGGGCGGGGTCAGGTGGTTTGTGGGCGGGGTCAGGTGGTACTCACGCTGAACCACAGTCGTTTCCTGTCGTTTTTCTTGCTCTTCAGTTTGGGGACAAGATCTTTCTCCAGCGTCGGCAACAAACGCTCCATCACCGCGTTCGACAGGACCTGGAGGTCACACTCAGGTCACACACAGGTCACACACTCAGGTCACACTCAGGTCACACACTCAGGTCACTCACACAGGTCACACACTCAGGTCACACACACACAGGTCACACACAGGTCACACTCAGGTCACACTCAGGTCACACACTCAGGTCACACACACAGGTCACACTCAGGTCACACACAGGTCACACACAGGTCACACACAGGTCACACACTCAGGTCAGGTCACACACTCAGGTCACACACACAGGTCACACACTCAGGTCACACTCAGGTCACACACTCAGGTCACACACTCAGGTCACACACTCAGGTCACACACTCAGGTCACACACTCAGGTCACACACTCAAGTCACACACTCAAGTCACACACTCAGGTCACACTCAGGTCACACACTCAGGTCACACACTCAGGTCACACACTCAAGTCACACACTCAGGTCACACACTCAAGTCACACACTCAGGTCACACACTCAGGTCACACACTCAGGTCACACACTCAGGTCACACACTCAGGTCACACATCAGGTCACACTCAGGTCACACACTCAGGTCACACACACAGGTCACACTCAGGTCACACACTCAGGTCACACACACAGGTCACACACACAGGTCACACTCAGGTCACACACTCAGGTCACACACACAGGTCACACACACAGGTCACACTCAGGTCACACACTCAGGTCACACACTCAAGTCACACACTCAAGCCACACACTCAGGTCACACACTCAGGTCACACACAGGTCACACACTCAGGTCACACTCAGGTCACACACTTAGGTCACACACTCAGGTCACACACTCAGGTCACACACTCAGGTCACACACTCAAGTCACACACTCAGGTCACAAACTCAAGTCACACTCAGGTCAGAGGTCACACACTCAGGTCACACACTCAGGTCCACACACTCAGGTCACACACTCAGGTCAGAGATCACACACTCAGGTCACACACACAGGTCACACACTCAGGTCACACTCAGGTCACACACTCAAGTCACACACTCAGGTCAGTCCTGGTTTTAATTCTTTTATGTGACCTTCTTTCAAATTGTCCCTTGATTAAGCAGTGGTATCTGCAGTATTCGTAGTATTTGTAGTAGCAGTATTTGTAGTAGTATTTGTAGTAGTATTTGTAGTACTTTACCCTCACGTCGCTGCCTCATCATTGTCCCAGGCCTGGTATATTTGTAGTAGTATTTGTAGTATTTGTAGTATTTGTAGTACTTTACCCTCACGTCGCTGCCCATCATCATGTCCCAGGCCTGGTATATTTGTAGTAGTATTTGTAGTAGTATTTGTAGTATTTGTAGTACTTTACCCTCACGTCGCTGCCCATCATCATGTCCCAGGCCTGGTATATTTGTAGTAGTATTGTAGTAGTATTTGTAGTATTGTAGTACTTTACCTCACGTCGCTGCCCATCATCATGTCCCAGGCCTGGTATATTTTGTAGTAGTATTTTGTAGTATTGTAGTATTTGTAGTACTTTACCCTCACGTCGCTGCCCATCATCATGTCCCAGGCCTGGTATATTTGTAGTAGTATTTGTAGTAGTATTTGTAGTACTTTACCCTCACGTCGCTGCCCATCATCATGTCCCAGGCCTGTAGTAGTATTTGTAGTAGTATTTGTAGTAGTATTTGTAGTATTTGTAGTACTTTACCCGCACGTCGCTGCCCATCATCATGTCCCAGGCCTGGTAGTATTTGTAGTAGTATTTGTAGTATTTGTAGTACTTTACCCGCACGTCGCTGCCCATCATCATGTCCCAGGCCTGGTATATTTGTAGTAGTATTTGTAGTAGTATTTGTAGTATTTGTAGTACTTTACCCGCACGTCGCTGCCCATCATCATGTCCCAGGCCTGGTATATTTGTAGTAGTATTTGTAGTAGTATTTGTAGTATTGTAGTACTTTACCCGCACGTCGCTGCCCATCATCATGTCCAGGCCTGGTATATTTGTAGTAGTATTTTAGTAGTATTTGTAGTATTTGTAGTACTTTACCCGCACGTCGCTGCCCATCATCATGTCCAGGCCTGGTATATTTGTAGTAGTATTTGTAGTAGTATTTGTAGTATTTGTAGTACTTTACCCGCACGTCGCTGCCCATCATCATGTCCCAGGCCTGGTATATTTGTAGTAGTATTTGTAGTAGTATTTGTAGTATTTGTAGTACTTTACCCGCACGTCGCTGCCCATCATCATGTCCCAGGCCTGGTATATTTGTAGTAGTATTTGTAGTATTTGTAGTATTTGTAGTACTTTACCCGCACGTCGCTGCCCATCATCATGTCCCAGGCCTGGTATATTTAGTAGTATTTGTAGTATATTTGTAGTATTGTATTACTTTACCCGCACGTCGCTGCCCATCATCATGTCCCAGGCCTGGTATATTTGTAGTAGTATTTGTAGTAGTATTTGTAGTATTTGTAGTACTTTACCCTCACGTCGCTGCCCATCATCATGTCCCAGGCCTGGTATATTTGTAGTAGTATTTGTAGTAGTATTTGTAGTATTTGTAGTACTTTACCCTCACGTCGCTGCCCATCATCATGTCCCAGGCCTGGTATATTTGTAGTAGTATTTGTAGTAGTATTTGAAGTATTTGTAGTACTTTACCCTCACGTCGCTGCCCATCATCATGTCCCAGGCCTGGTATATTTGTAGTAGTATTTGTAGTAGTATTTGTAGTATTTGTAGTACTTTACCCTCACGTCGCTGCCATCATCATGTCCAGGCCTGGTATTTTGTAGTAGTATTTGTAGTAGTATTTGTAGTATTTGTAGTACTTTACCCTCACGTCGCTGCCCATCATCATGTCCCAGGCCTGGTATATTTGTAGTAGTATTTGTAGTAGTATTTGAAGTATTTGTAGTACTTTACCCTCACGTCGCTGCCCATCATCATGTCCCAGGCCTGGTATATTTGTAGTAGTATTTGTAGTAGTATTTTGTAGTATTTGTAGTACTTTACCCTCACGTCGCTGC
>NW_026571473.1:41767689-41820189 GCF_026225935.1 Boleophthalmus pectinirostris
ACACCAAGAGATGGAAACATCAGGAGAAAAGAACATGAGAAACTAGAGAAACACCAGGGGCTCAAGGAGGAGCTGGAGAAGGTCTGGAAGGTGACGGCATCAGTGGAGCCTGTGGTGATCAGACACTCGGGGCTGTGACCCTCAAACTAGAAGAAACTACAAACATCTCAGTCCAGAAAAGAACAGAACAGGAACAACAAAGACACTGAAACGACCTGGTTTAGTCCTGGTTTAGTCCTGGTTTAGTCCTGGTTTAGTCCTGGTTTTGGGCCTGTGGGCGGAGTCTGTTTCCGTGGTAACACGTCTGAGTCTCAGTGTTTAAACTTTAAAAGGTCAAACTGTGATTTAAAAACATAGAGGAGCTCCACCTGATGACATCACCAGGTGCAACAGAGTCTGGAGCTCTGCAGGTGGAGACTAAACCAGGACTAAACCAGAACTGAACCAGGACTAAACCAGGATTATACCAGGATTAAATGAAAACCAAACCTGGACTAAACCAGGACTAAACCTGGACTAGACCAGGACTAGACCAGGACTAGACCAGGACTAGACCAGGACAGACCAGGACTAGACCAGGACTAGACCAGGACTAGACCAGGGCCAAACCAGGACTAAACCAGGACTAAACCAGGACTAAACCTGGACTAGACCAGGACTAGGACTAGACCAGGACTAGACCAGGACTAGACCAGGACTAGACCAGGACTAGACCAGGGACTAGACCAGGACTAGACCAGGACTAAACCAGGACTAAACCAGGACTAGACCAGGACTAGACCAGGACTAGACCAGGGCCAAACCAGACCGTCCTGTTTTACATGGATCAGATTTCACTTTTCTGCACAAAACAAACACAAAATGAACCAGGACTAAACCAGGACTAAATCAGGACTAAACCAGGACTAAAGTTTTGTCCTGGTTTGTTGCGCTTGAGCCTCACCTGAGAAACCCGCTCCCAGACCGAACCGGACTGGACCATGCACGCTCCGGGTGTAGTCCGGGAGGGTCTAGTTCCAGTCCGGTCTTTTAGTCCGAGTCTAGTCCGGGTCGGGTCTTTGGTCCGGGTCGGGTCTTTGGTCCGGGTCGGGTCTTTGGTCCGGGTCGGGTCTTTGGTCCGGGTCGGGTCTTTGGTTTTACCTCGGATGAAGGCGGTCTGGCTCTGGTCCAGGAGAGAGGACTCGGAGATCCCCATGATAGACCCGCGTTAGTCCGGTTCAGATCCTGGTCCAGGTGAGACCCGCGTTAGTCCGGTTCAGATCCTGGTCCAGGTGAGACCCGCGTTAGTCCGGTTCAGATTCCTGGTCCAGGTGAGACTCAGGTGAAGCGGCGGCGCTATTCCGGGACTCTCTGAGGCCACGCCCACCAGGACCAGAGCGACTCCTCTGTCCGCGCCAGACCTGGTCTAGACCTGGTTTAGTCCTGGTTTAGTCCTGGTTTAGTCCTGGTTTAGTCCTGGTTTAGTCCTGGTTTAGTCCTGGTTTAGTCCTGGTTTAGTCCTGGTTTAGTCCTGGTTTAGACCTGGTCTAGACCTGGTCTAGTCCTGGTTTAGTCCTGGTTTAGTTCTGGTTCAGTTCTGGTTCAGTTCAGTTTGTGTTTTTGTCCACGTGGGTTTATTGTAGTTCCTGTTTTATCCTCTCGGTGTCGCTGTGGAGCCGCGTCTCTTTATGTGAACAACTCAAGAACCTGAAAACAAGACAGAAGTTTCGTGTTTTTGGAGAAAGTTTCGTGTTTTTGGAGAAAGTTTCGTGTTTTTGGAGAAAGTTTCGTGTTTTTGGAGAAAGTTTCGTGTCAGACTCGAGTCTTTGGGGAATCGGCCGAACAATAAACCGTTTGTGTTTGTGTGAATGAAAAAGTGAAGCGTGTTGTTTTTATTTGTTTTTGTTTTGCAGACGAGCCGCGCCCGAAACGTGACGCCCGAGCTCCGTTATGTTCATCAAAACACTGGAATAAGAATGGAACAACTCTGTAATTACACTTTAATTACACTTTAATCACACTTTAATCACACCCGTTGCTTTAGTCCAGTGTTTGCCAAACTTTTTTCTAAGGACTCATATTTTTAAAAACAGATTCATAAATCACAAAATAAAGTTGTAGATTTTTCATTCTTGATCTTTTTTGAGGAGGTTTGATTGTGACTCGTGTTTCTGAACATTTCGTTTGACTCGAGTTTGAAACGATGAAAAACACTGAAGCAGAAATAAAAGGATCCAGAAGTTTCCTGTTTGGATTTTAAATGTTGAACTTTTCTTTTTCTTTTCAAGTGAAGCAGAAAAACTGAAACGAAATATTCAATAAAATAAAGACACAAAGATTCAAAATGAAACAAACGAGTGTGAACTTTTAAACAGTTGTGTGTCAGGTGCGGTCCTGTGTGTGTCAGGTGCGGTCCTGTGTGTGTGTCAGGTGCGGTCCTGTGTGTCAGGTGCGGTCCTGTGTGTCAGGTGCGGTCCTGTGTGTGTGTGTCAGGTGCGGTCCTGTGTGTCAGGTGCGGTCCTGTGTGTGTGTCAGGTGCGGTCCTGTGTGTGTGTCAGGTGCGGTCCTGTGTGTGTCAGGTGCGGTCCTGTGTGTGTCAGGTGCGGTCCTGTGTGTGTGTCAGGTGCGGTCCTGTGTGTGTGTCAGGTGCGGTCCTGTGTGTGTGTCAGGTGCGGTCCTGTCTGTCAGGTGTAAAAACAAACATTTGGACAGGAGTTTGAAACATTTTCAATTTATTTTTGACATTTTCTAAAACAAAATTAAAAACAATAAAATCTCTGAAACAATAAATTAAATAAAAACAAGAGTCAGTCCCAGTCCCGGTCCCGGTTCAGTCCTGGTCCGGTCCGGGTTCAGTCCAGGTCCGGGTTCAGTCCTGGTCCGGGTTCAGTCCAGGTCCGGGTTCAGTCCTGGTCCGTCCGGTTCAGTCCTGGTCCGGTCCGGGTTCAGTCCTGGTCCGGTCCGGGGTTCAGTCCTGGTCCGGTCCGGGTTCAGTCCTGGTCCGGTCCGGGCTTGGTGCAGGTGGGGGAGCTGTATTTGCTGAGGACGGCTGTAAACTGGTTGAGATCCGCGTTGGTCCGGACTCCGGTCGGGTCAAAGTGGGTCCGGCTCACCCTGAACCCGGCCTCGCACAAGTACTGAAGGAACTTATTCAACCTGCGGAGAGACCAGAACCAGAACCAGAGTCAGAACCAGAACCACAGTCAGAACCAGAACCAGAACCACAGTCAGAACCAGAACCAGAACTAGAACCACAGTCAGAACCAGAACCAGAACCAGAACCAGAACCAGAACCAGAACTAGAACTAGAGTCAGAACTAAAGCAGAACTAACCCAGTAGTAGTATTTGTAGTATTTGTAGTACTTGTAGTACTTGTAGTATTTGGCGGCAGTAGCTCAGTTGGTGGAGCATTCGCCCACTGATCTGAAGGTTGGTGGTTTGATTCCAGCTCTTAACATAAACATCTCAGGTTGAGCGTCAGATCCACTGACCCACAGGAGCTGGTGTGATTCCAGCTCCCACAGATGAATGCTGCCGTTGTGTCCTTGGGCAAGACACTTAACCCACCTTGCCCACAGTGTCTGCGTACACTGGTGTGTGAATGTGTGTGTGAATGTGTGAGTGGTTCCTTGTAAAGCGCTTTGAGTGTCTTGAAGGTGGAAAAGCGCTATAGAAAAATGTGACCATTTACCATTTAGTATCTGTAGTACTTGTAGTACTTGTAGTATTTGTAGTATCTGTAGTACTTGTAGTACTTGTAGTATTGTAGTACTTGTAGTACTTGTAGTACTTTGTAGTATTTGTAGTACTTGTAGTACTTGTAGTACTGTAGTAGTAGTAGTTTGTAGTATTTGTAGTACTTTGTAGTACTTGTAGTATTTGTAGTACTTGTAGTATTTGTAGTACTTGTAGTATTTGTAGTACTTGTAGTATTTGTAGTAGTTTGTAGTAGTAGTTTGTAGTACTTGTAGTACTTGTAGTACTTTGTAGTACTTGTAGTACTTTGTAGTACTTGTAGTACTTGTAGTATTTGTAGTACTTGTAGTACTTGTAGTATTGTAGTACTTGTAGTACTGTAGTATTTGTAGTACTTTGTAGTATTTGTAGTACTTGTAGTACTGTAGTAGTATTTGTAGTATTGTAGTACTTGTAGTACTTGTAGTATTTGTAGTACTTGTAGTACTTTGTAGTAGTACGTTTGTAGTATTTGTAGTATTTGTAGTACTTGTAGTACTTGTAGTACTTGTAGTACTTTGTAGTATTTGTAGTATTTGTAGTATTTGTAGTACTTGTAGTATTTGTAGTACTGTGTACTTGTAGTATTGTAGTACTTGTAGTATTTGTAGTACTTGTAGTATTTGTAGTACTTGTAGTACTTGTAGTACTTGTAGTACTTTGTGTAGTACTTTGTAGTACTTGTAGTACTTGTAGTACTTGTGTAGTATTTGTAGTACTTGTAGTACTTGTAGTATTTGTAGTACTTGTAGTATTTGTAGTATTTGTAGTACTTTGTAGTACTTTGTAGTACTTGTAGTACTTGTAGTATTTGTAGTAGTATTTGTAGTATTTGTAGTACTTGTAGTACTTTAGTTGTAGTACTTGTGTATTTGTAGTACTTGTAGTACTTGTAGTATTTGTAGTACTTTAGTAGTATTTGTAGTACTTGTAGTACTTGTAGTATTGTAGTACTTGTAGTACTTGTAGTACTTGTAGTATTTGTAGTACTTGTAGTACTTGTAGTACTTGTAGTACTTGTAGTACTTGTAGTATTTTGTAGTAGTACTTGTAGTACTGTAGTATTTGTAGTACTGTATTTGTAGTATTTGTAGTACTTGTAGTACTTGTAGTACTTGTAGTATTTGTAGTACTTGTAGTATTTGTAGTACTTGTAGTATTTGTAGTATTTGTAGTACTTGTAGTACTTGTAGTATTTGTAGTATTGTAGTATTGTAGTACTTGTAGTACTTGTAGTAGTAGTATTGTAGTATTTGTAGTACTTGTAGTACTTGTAGTACTTGTAGTATTTGTAGTATTTGTAGTACTTGTAAGTACTTGTAGTACTTGTAGTATTTGTAGTACTTGTAGTAGTTTGTAGTATTTGTAGTACTTGTAGTATTTGTAGTACATTTGTAGTACTTGTAGTATTTGTAGTACTTTGTAGTAGTACTGTAGTATTTGTAGTACTTGTAGTACTTGTAGTATTTGTAGTACTTGTAGTACTTGTAGTAGTAGTATTGTAGTATTGTAGTACTTGTAGTACTTGTAGTACTTGTAGTATTTGTAGTATTTGTAGTACTTGTAGTATTTGTAGTATTTGTAGTACTTGTAGTAGTACTTGTAGTATTTGTAGTACTGTAGTTGTAGTACTTGTAGTATTTGTAGTATTGTAGTACTTGTAGTACTTTGTAGTACTTGTAGTACTTGTAGTAGTACTTGTAGTACTTGTAGTATTTGTAGTATTTGTAGTACTTGTAGTACTTGTAGTACTTGTAGTATTGTATATTTTGTAGTAGTTTGTAGTATTTGTAGTACTTGTAGTATTTGTAGTATTTGTAGTACTTGTAGTATTTGTAGTACTTGTAGTACTTGTAGTATTTGTAGTATCTGTAGTATTTGTAGTACTTGTAGTATTTGTAGTATCTGTAGTACTTGTAGTATTTGTAGTATTGTAGTACTTGTAGTACTTGTAGTACTTGTAGTATTTGTAGTATTTGTAGTACTTGTAGTACTTGTAGTACTTGTAGTATTTGTAGTACTTGTAGTATTGTAGTATTTGTAGTACTTGTAGTACTTGTAGTACTTGTAGTACTTGTAGTACTTGTAGTACTTGTAGTACTTGTAGTACTTGTAGTACTTGTAGTACTTGTAGTATTTGTAGTACTTGTAGTACTTGTAGTACTTGTAGTATTTGTAGTATTTTTAGTAGTAGTATTTGTAGTACTTGTAGTATTTGTAGTAGTATAGTTTGTGTAGTAGTACTTGTAGTACTGTAGTACTTGTAGTATTGTAGTACTTGTAGTATTTGTAGTACTTTGTAGTATTTGTAGTACTTGTAGTATTTGTAGTACTTGTAGTATTTGTAGTATTTGTAGTACTTTGTAGTACTTGTAGTACTTGTAGTACTTGTAGTACTTGTAGTACTTGTAGTACTTGTAGTACTTGTAGTATTTGTAGTACTTGTAGTATTTGTAGTACTTGTAGTACTTGTAGTATTTGTAGTATTTGTAGTACTTGTAGTACTTGTAGTATTTGTAGTACTTGTAGTACTTGTAGTACTTGTAGTATTTGTAGTACTTGTAGTATTTGTAGTATTTGTAGTATTTGTAGTATTTGTAGTACTTGTAGTACTTGTAGTATTTGTAGTACTTGTAGTACTTGTAGTATTTGTAGTATTGTAGTATTTGTAGTAGTAGTATTTGTAGTACTTGTAGTATTGTAGTATTGTAGTACTTGTAGTACTTGTAGTATTGTAGTACTTGTAGTACTTGTATTTGTAGTATTTGTAGTACTTGTAGTACTTGTAGTACTTTGTAGTACTTGTAGTATTTGTAGTATTTGTAGTACTTGTAGTACTTGTAGTATTTGTAGTATTTGTAGTATTTGTAGTACTTGTAGTACTTGTAGTATTGTAGTATTGTAGTATTTGTAGTATTGTAGTACTTGTAGTACTTGTAGTATTGTAGTACTTGTAGTATTTGTAGTACTTGTAGTACTTGTAGTTTGTAGTACTTGTAGTACTTTGTAGTATTTGTAGTACTTGTAGTACTTGTAGTATTTGTAGTACTTGTAGTACTGTAGTACTTGTAGTACTTGTAGTATTTGTAGTACTTGTTAGTATTTTGTAGTACTTGTAGTATCTGTAGTATTTGTAGTATTTGTAGTACTTGTAGTACTTGTAGTACTTGTAGTATTGTAGTATTTGTAGTATGTAGTAGTACTTGTAGTACTTGTAGTACTTGTAGTAGTTTGTAGTATTGTAGTATTTGTAGTATTGTAGTACTTGTAGTACTTGTAGTATTGTAGTACTGTAGTACTTGTAGTATTTGTAGTATTTGTAGTACTTGTAGTATTTTGTAGTATTTGTAGTACTTGTATTTGTAGTATTGTAGTATCTGTAGTACTTGTAGTATTTGTAGTATCTGTAGTACTTGTAGTATTTGTAGTATCTGTAGTACTTGTAGTATTTGTAGTACTTGTAGTACTTGTAGTATTTGTAGTACTTGTAGTACTTGTAGTACTTGTAGTATTGTAGTAGTATTTGTAGTACTTGTAGTACTTGTAGTACTTGTAGTATTTGTAGTATTTGTAGTATTTGTAGTATTGTAGTATTTTAGTACTTGTAGTATTTGTAGTACTTGTAGTACTTGTATTTGTAGTACTTGTAGTACTTGTATTTGTAGTATTGTAGTAGTAGTTTGTAGTATTTTGTAGTACTTGTAGTATTTGTAGTATTTGTAGTACTTGTAGTATACTTGTAGTATTTGTAGTACTTGTAGTACTTGTAGTACTTGTAGTACTTGTAGTATTTGTAGTATTTGTAGTATTTGTAGTACTGTAGTACTTGTATTTGTAGTACTTGTAGTACTTGTAGTACTTGTAGTATTTGTAGTACTTGTAGTACTTGTAGTACTTGTAGTACTTGTAGTACTTGTAGTATTTGTAGTATTGTAGTACTTGTAGTATTTGTAGTATTTGTAGTACTTGTAGACTTGTGTAGTATTGTAGTACTTGTAGTACTTGTAGTACTTGTAGTACTTGTAGTATTTGTAGTATTTGTAGTACTTGTAGTACTTGTAGTATTTGTAGTACTTGTAGTACTTGTAGTACTTGTAGTACTTGTAGTATTTGTAGTATTTGTAGTATTTGTAGTATTTGTAGTACTTGTAGTATTTGTAGTACTTGTAGTACTTGTAGTATTTGTAGTATTTGTAGTATTTGTAGTACTTGTAGTACTTGTAGTACTTGTAGTACTTGTAGTATTTGTAGTACTTGTAGTAGTACTTGTAGTATTGTAGTACTTGTAGTATTTGTAGTATTTGTAGTACTTGTAGTACTTGTAGTACTTGTAGTATTTGTAGTATTTGTAGTATTTGTAGTACTTGTAGTACTTGTAGTACTTGTAGTATTGTAGTATTTGTAGTACTTGTAGTATTTGTAGTACTTGTAGTAGTATTGTAGTATTTGTAGTACTTGTAGTACTTGTAGTTTGTAGTACTTGTAGTACTTGTAGTACTTGTAGTACTTGTAGTATTTGTAGTACTTTGTAGTACTTGTAGTACTTGTACTTGTAGTTTGTAGTACTTGTAGTACTTTGTAGTATTTGTAGTACTTTGTGTAGTATTTGTAGTATTTGTAGTACTTGTAGTATTTGTAGTACTTGTAGTACTTGTAGTATTGTAGTACTTGTAGTACTTGTAGTACTTGTAGTATTGTAGTACTGTAGTATTGTGTAGTATTTGTAGTACTTGTAGTACTTGTAGTGTAGTACTGTAGTATTTGTAGTATTTGTAGTACTATTTGTAGTACTTGTAGTACTTTGTAGTATTGTAGTACTTGTAGTACTTGTAGTACTTGTAGTATTTGTAGTATTTGTAGTACTTGTAGTATTGTAGTATTTGTAGTACTTGTAGTATTTGTAGTACTTGTAGTATTGTAGTAGTACTGTAGTACTTGTAGTATTTGTAGTACTTGTAGTACTTGTAGTATTGTGTAGTACTTGTAGTACTTGTAGTACTTGTAGTACTTTGTAGTACTTGTAGTATTTGTAGTACTTGTAGTACTTGTAGTATTTGTAGTACTTGTAGTACTTGTAGTACTTGTAGTACTTGTAGTATTTGTAGTATTTGTAGTACTTGTAGTATTTGTAGTACTTGTAGTACTTGTAGTATTTGTAGTATCTGTAGTATTTGTAGTACTTGTAGTATTTGTAGTATTGTAGTACTTGTAGTATTTGTAGTATTGTAGTACTTGTAGTACTTGTAGTATTTGTAGTACTGTAGTACTGTAGTATTGTAGTATTGTAGTTAGTATTGTAGTACTTGTAGTACTTAGTATTGTGTACTTGTAGTACTTGTAGTACTTTAGTACTGTAGTATGTAGTATTTGTAGTATCTGTAGTATTTGTAGTACTTTGTAGTATTTGTATTGTACTTGTAGTATTTGTAGTACTTGTAGTACTGTAGTATTTGTAGTATTTGTGTACTTGTAGTACTTGTAGTAGTACTTGTAGTACTTGTAGTATTTGTAGTATTTGTAGTACTTGTAGTATTTGTAGTACTTGTAGTACTTGTAGTACTTGTAGTATTTGTAGTACTTGTAGTACTTGTAGTACTTGTAGTATTTGTAGTACTTGTAGTACTTGTAGTACTTGTAGTACTTGTAGTACTTGTAGTACTTGTAGTACTTGTAGTATTTGTAGTATTTGTAGTACTTGTAGTACTTGTAGTATTGTAGTACTTGTAGTACTTGTAGTACTTGTAGTATTGTAGTATTGTAGTACTTGTAGTAGTACTTGTAGTACTTGTAGTACTTGTAGTACTTGTAGTATTTGTAGTACTTGTAGTATTTGTAGTATTTGTAGTACTTGTAGTACTTGTAGTACTTGTAGTACTCACTTGGGCATGTTCATTCCTCTGATACTGTGCCGGTGGATACTGTAGTAAAATGGAGGATGTTCTTGAGTCGTGTCGGGCTTCAGTTTCTTGATCAGTGGACCCACGTCCTCCGGGTTCCTCCTCTTCCCTGCACACAACACAGTTAAAGAACCAGAACCAGAACCAGAACCTGCACAGGTTTAAAGAACAGACTCACCTGCAGAATCAGCTCCTGGTTCTTCTGAGCTCTGAGGAGTTTTGATGACAACACCACACTCCACTGGAACAGAACAAGAAGAACAAGAAGAACGAGAAGAAGAAGAAGAACGTCAGAGGAGAACAAGAAGAAGAAGAAGAACGAGAAGAACGAGGAGGACGAGGTCTGAGGGGTGGAGCAGACTAAGGACGGCCAGGACAGACGGGAGGACGGCCCAGGCCCAGGGGGTACAGACCTTGGTTGGTGAGGGCAGGTGGGCACAGCGGGGGGTTCTTCAGGGGGTACAGACCTTGGTTGGTGAGGGCGGGTGGGCACAGCGGGGGGTTCTTCAGGGGGTACAGACCTTGGTTGGTGAGGGCGGGTGGGCACAGCGGGGGGTTCTTCAGGGGGTACAGACCTTGGTTGGTGAGGGCGGGGTGGGCACAGCGGGGGGTTCTTCAGGGGGTACAGACCTTGGTTGGTGAGGGCGGGTGGGCACAGCGGGGGGTTCTTCAGGGGGTACAGACCTTGGTTGGTGAGGGCAGGTGGGCACAGCGGGGGGTTCTTCAGGGGGTACAGACCTTGGTTGGTGAGGGCAGGTGGGCACAGCGGGGGGTTCTTCAGGGGGTACAGACCTTGGTTGGTGAGGGCAGGTGGGCACAGCGGGGTTCTTCAGGGGTACAGACCTTGGTTGGTGAGGGCAGGTGGGCACAGCGGGGGGTTCTTCAGGGGGTACAGACCTTGGTTGGTGAGGGCGGGTGGGCACAGCGGGGGGTTCTTCAGGGGGTACAGACCTTGGTTGGTGAGGGCGGGTGGGCACAGCGGGGGGTTCTTCAGGGGGGTGCACTCAGATTCACAGAGCAGAGTCTTGAGCAGAGGTTGGACGTCGTCCATCGAGTGTTTGAGCGCCGCCTTCAACATCCGCCGCAGGAACCCAGAGTGAAACAGAGGACCACTCCTGCACACGACACAGACCGGGTGAGACCGGGGTCAGACCTGGTCTAGTCCTGGTTTAGACCTGGTCTAGTCCTGGTTCAGTCCTGGTCTAGTCCTGGTTCAGTCCTGGTTCAGTTCTGGTTCGGGGATCATACTTACCACAGTGGTCCCAGGACGACGGCGGTTTTTCCAGGTAAAGTCCCGTGGCAGGAACACGGCAAAGTGTCTGAAAGAAAAGACCAGAGATCAGGACCAGACCCCAGCACCTCCTGACGCCTCCTGACGCCTCCTGACGCCGCCGTGACAACGCCACAGTGTCGCGGGAGTAGAACCCTCACCGTCGATGGAGGTGCCTTGCTTCAGGAAGAGTCTTTCCTCGCACCACTGGCAGTGCACGAGTCTGCGCAGCCTCCGCACAGACTCGTCGGCCTGAGACGGGCCCCTGAGAACCCGAACCACCACCAGGACGAAGTGCTCGAGCGCCACCGACAGGAGAACCTCCACACCTTTAGAACAGCGCGCAGCCGCCCTGAGGGACAACGAGACAGAGTCACACACCAGAGGGACAACGAGACAGAGTCACACACCAGAGGGACAACGAGACAGAGTCACACACCAGAGGGACAACGAGACAGAGTCACACACCTGAGGGACAACGAGACAGAGTCACACACCAGAGGGACAACGAGACAGAGTCACACACCTGAGGGACAACGAGACAGAGTCACACACCAGAGGGACAACGAGACAGAGTCACACACCAGAGGGACAACGAGACAGAGTCACACACCAGAGGGACAACGGGACAGAGTCACACACCAGAGGGACAACGAGACAGAGTCACACACCAGAGGGACAACGGGACAGAGTCACACACCAGAGGGACAACGAGACAGAGTCACACACCAGAGGGACAACGAGACAGAGTCACACACCAGAGGGACAACGAGACAGAGTCACACACAGAGGGACAACGAGACAGAGTCACACACCAGAGGGACAACGAGACAGAGTCACACACCAGAGGGACAACGGGACAGAGTCACACACCAGAGGGACAACGGGACAGAGTCAAACACCAGAGGGACAACGAGACAGAGTCACACACCAGAGGGACAACGAGACAGAGTCACACACCAGAGGGACAACGAGACAGAGTCACACACCAGAGGGACAACGAGACAGAGTCAAACAGAGGGACAACGAGACAGAGTCACACACCAGAGGGACAACGAGACAGAGTCAAACAGAGGGACAACGAGACAGAGTCACACACCAGAGGGACAACGAGACAGAGTCAAACAGAGGGACAACGAGACAGAGTCACACACCAGAGGGACAACGAGACAGAGTCACACACCAGAGGGACAACGAGACAGAGTCACACACCAGAGGGACAACGAGACAGAGTCACACACCAGAGGGACAACGAGACAGAGTCACACACCAGAGGGACAACGAGACAGAGTCACACACCAGAGGGACAACGAGACAGAGTCACACACCAGAGGGACAACGAGACAGAGTCACACACCAGAGGGACAACGGGACAGAGTCACACACCAGAGGGACAACGAGACAGAGTCACACACCAGAGGGACAACGAGACAGAGTCACACACCAGAGGGACAACGGACAGAGTCACACACCAGAGGGACAACGGGACAGAGTCACACACCAGAGGGACAACGAGACAGAGTCACACACCAGAGGGACAACGAGACAGAGTCACACACCAGAGGGACAACGAGACAGAGTCACACACCAGAGGGACAACGAGACAGAGTCACACACCAGAGGGACAACGGGACAGAGTCAAACAGAGGGACAACGGGACAGAGTCACACACCAGAGGGACAACGAGACAGAGTCACACACCAGAGGGACAACGAGACAGAGTCACACACCAGAGGGACAACGAGACAGAGTCACACACCAGAGGGAGACTAACGTCCTCAGGTCCACGTGTCCCGTCTGACCTCAAACACTTTAAATTCAGAATTTAAATTTTCACTTTGGAATTTGAATCGAGGTTTAACCTCCTTAAATCCACCACCAGGTCACGTCTAGACTCCGGGTCGGGACTCGGGTCGGGACTCGTACCGTGCGACGGCGTCGAGGACGGTTCGCGCCGCCAGCTCCTTGTAGTACTCGGTGCGCACCAGGGCGGCGCCGTAGTGGCGCAGCGTCACGTGCGGCGTCTTGGCGTAGAGCGCACCCGTGTCCGTCGACGTCACCGACACGATGCCCAGATTCCTCACGTTCCGGAACGCCGCGTCCAGGAAGTGAACCGCCGAACCGAACGGGTCCAAGTGTCTGAGGAGAGACGCAGGACTAAACCAGGACTAAACCAGGACTAAACCAGGTCTAAACCAGGTCTAAACCAGGACTAAACCAGGATTAAACCAGGACTAAACCAGAACTAAACCAGGACTAAACCAGGACTAAAGCAGGACTAAACCAGGTCTAAACCAGAACTAAACCAGGACTAAACCAGGACTAAACCAGGACTAAACCAGGACTAAAGCAGGACTAAACCAGGTCTAAACCAGAACTAAACCAGGACTAAACCAGGACTAAACCAGGACTAAACCAGGTCTAAACCAGGTCTAAACCAGGTCTAAACCAGGACTAAACCAGGACTAAACCAGGACTAAACCAGAACTAAACCAGGAATAAACCAGGTCTAAACCAGGACTAAACCAGGACTAAACCAGGACTAAACCAGAACTAAACCAGGACTAAACCAGGACTAAAGCAGGACTAAACCAGGTCTAAACCAGACTAAACCAGGACTAAACCAGGACTAAACCAGGACTAAAGCAGGACTAAACCAGGACTAAACCAGGACTAAACCAGAACTAAACCAGGAATAAACCAGGTCTAAACCAGGACTAAACCAGGATTAAACCAGGACTAAACCAGAACTAAACCAGGACTAAACCAGGACTAAAGCAGGACTAAACCAGGTCTAAACCAGAACTAAACCAGGACTAAACCAGGACTAAACCAGGACTAAACCAGGACTAAACCAGGTCTAAACCAGAACTAAACCAGAACTAAACCAGGACTAAACCAGAACTAAACCAGGATTAAACCAGGTCTAAACCAGGATTAAATCAGGTCTAAACCAGGACTAAAGCAGGACTAAACCAGAACTAAACCAGAACTAAACCAGGACTAAACCAGGTCTAAACCAGGCCTAAAGCAGGTCTAAACCAGGACTAAACCAGGACTAAAGCAGGACTAAAGCAGAACTAAACCAGAACCAAACCAGGACTAAACCAGAACTAAACCAGAACCAAACCAGGACTAAACCAGAACCAAACCAGGACTAAACCAGGACTAAACCAGGTCTAAACCCTCACATGTAGTCAAAGGGCCTGAGGTGCATGATGACGTTGGCGTCCATCTTGTTGACCTCGACAGTGGTCAGGCTCCGCCCCTCCGCCGCTCCGGGTCCCGCCCCGGGTCCCGTTCCGGACACGGACTCGGACCCGGACTCGGTCCCGGTCCAGGGAGCGACTCGGATCTGGTTGAGTTGACAGTTTTCTCTGATCATGTTGACGCAGGTGTCGCTGACGTCGGTGATGGTCACTCTGACGGCCGAGCGCAGGTGTTTGGCCCACTGCAGCCCCATGATGCCTGCGGGGACAAACCGGGTCAAACACCGGGTCAAATACACCGGGTCAAACGCAACACTGCAGCCCCATGATGCCTGCGGGGACAAACCGGGTCAAACACCGGGTCAAATACACCGGGTCAAACGCAACACTGCAGCCCCATGATGCCTGCGGGGACAAACCGGGTCAAACACCGGGTCAAATACACCGGGTCAAACGCAACACTGCAGCCCCATGATGCCTGCGGGGACAAACCGGGTCAAACACCGGGTCAAATACACCGGGTCAAACGCAACACTGCAGCCCCATGATGCCTGCGGGGACAAACTGGGTTAAACGCACTAAAAACAGGGTCAAACTTACTAAAAACAAGGTCAAACGACCTAAAAACAAGGTCAAACGTGCTAAAAACAAGGTCAAACGTGCTAAAAACAGGGTCAAATGCACTAAAGTCAGAGACAAACACTAAAAACAGGGTCAAATGCACTAAAGTCAGAGACAAACGCATTAAAAACTGTCAAATGCACTAAAAACAGGGTCAAACGCACTAAAAACAAGGTCAAATGCACTAAAAACAAGGTCAAATGCACTAAAAACAGGGTCAAACACACTAAAAACAGGGTCAGATGCACTAAAAACAGGGTCAAATGCACTAAAAACAGGGTCAAACACGCTAAAAACAGGGTAAAATGTGCTAAAAACAAGGTCAAATGTACTAAAAACGAGGTCAAATGCACTAAAAACAGGGTCAAACACATTAAAGACAAAGACAAATATACTAGAAACAGGGTAAAATGTGCTAAAAACAAGGTCAAATGTACTATAAACAAGGTCAAATGTACTATAAACAGGGTCAAATGTACTCATCTATACAGTCCATGCACAAGAGGGAGCACTACAACTGCTCAAAAATGTGATTTCTTAACATAAAAACTACAAACTAACTCTAAAACTGGACTTAGACCAATTTTATTCATACACAAGTGAAATTAACCGAGACAGAAAAGTGAAACCTGACTGTAGGTGGCGCCAAACCTGGACCTGGACCAAACCTGGACCCGGACCTGGACCAAACCCGGACCAAACCCGGACCAAACCCGGACCAAACCCGGACCAAACCCGGACCTGGACCAAACCCGGACCTGGACCAAACCCGGACCTGGACCAAACCCGGACCAAACCCGGGTCAAACCCGGACCTGGACCAAACCCGGACCTGGACCAAACCCGGACCTGGACCAAACCCGGACTTGGACCAAACCCGGACCTGGACCAAACCCGGACCTGGAGCAAACCCGGACCAAACCCGGACCCGGGCCTGGACCAAACCCGGACCAAACCTGGAGCAAACCCGGACCAAACCCGGGCCCGGACTTGGACCAAACCCGGACCTGGACCAAACCCGGACCTGGACCAAACCCGGACCTGGACCAAACCCGGACCAATCCCGGACCTGGACCGGACCTGGACCAAACCCGGACCTGGACCAAACCCGGACTTGGACCAAACCCGGACCTGGACTGACCTGTGGCTCCGAAGGCGTCCAGACACTCCAGAGGACTCCTCTCCTCAGCGAGAGCGGCAAGAGAACAGAACACCAACTGTCTGAGAACACAACACAGTTAAACACACACACAACACACAACACAGTTAAACACACAACACAACACACACACACAACACACACACACACACACACACACAACATACAACACAACACACACAACACACACACACACAACACAACACACAACACAACACAACACACACACAACACACACAACACACAACACACACAACATACAACACAACACACACACAACACACACAACACAACACACAACACAGTTAAACACACACACACAACACACACACAACACAGTTAAAACACACACACACAACACAACATACACAACACACACAACACACACACACAACACACAACAAACTGTAGACACAGTGTGTTGTGTTGTGTGTGTGTTGTGTGTGTGTGTGTGTGTGTGTGTGTGTGTGTGTGTTGTGTGTGTGTGTGTGTGTGTGTGTGTGTGTGTGTGTGTGTGTGTGTGTGTGTGTGTGTGTGTGTGTGTGTGTGTGTGTGTGTGTGTGTGTGTGTGTGTGTGTGTGTGTGTGTGTGTGTGTGTGTGTGTGTGTGTGTGTGTGTGTGTGTGTGTGTGTGTGTGTGTGTGTGTGTGTGTGTGTGTGTGTGTGTGTGTGTGTGTGTGTGTGTGTGTGTGTGTGTGTGTGTGTGTGTGTGTGTGTGTGTGTGTGTGTGTGTGTGTGTGTGTGTGTGTGTGTGTGTGTGTGTGTGTGTGTGTTGTGTGTGTGTGTGTGTGTGTGTGTGTGTGTGTGTGTGTGTGTGTGTGTGTGTGTGTGTGTGTGTGTGTGTGTGTGTGTGTGTGTGTGTGTGTGTGTGTGTGTGTGTGTGTGTGTGTGTGTGTGTGTGTGTGTGTGTGTGTGTGTGTGTGTGTGTGTGTGTGTGTGTGTGTGTGTGTGTGTGTGTGTGTGTGTGTGTGTTGTGTGTGTGTGTGTGTGTGTGTGTGTGTGTGTGTGTGTGTGTGTGTGTGTGTGTGTGTGTGTGTGTGTGTGTGTGTGTGTGTGTGTGTGTGTGTGTGTGTGTGTGTGTGTGTGTGTGTGTGTGTGTGTGTGTGTGTGTGTGTGTGTGTGTGTGTGTTGTGTGTGTGTGTGTGTGTGTGTGTGTGTGTGTGTGTGTGTGTGTGTGTGTGTGTGTGTGTGTTGTGTGTGTGTGTGTGTGTGTGTGTGTGTGTGTGTGTGTTGTGTGTGTGTTGTGCGTTACCTGTTTGTCTTCATCTTGCGGTTGAAGTACGTGTCGCTCTTCTGTGGCGTGTTGTGGTTTGGCATCAGTTGGACGTTTGTTCCGAGCTCCTTCAGGATCTCCAGAGTCCGACCGCACAACGCTGAGGGACGACAACACAACTTACACACACAACAACTGACACACACAACAACTGACACACAACAACTGACACACACAACAACTGACACACAACAACTGACACACAACACCACTTACACACACAACACCACTTACACACACAACAACTGACACACACAACAACTGACACACAACAACTGACACACACAACAACTGACATACAACAACTGACACAAACAACTGACACACTGACACACCACTTACACACACAACAACTGACACACACACAACAACTGACACACAACACAACTTACACACACAACAACTGACACACACACACACAACAACTGACACACACAACTGACACACAACACCACTTACACACACAACAACTGACACACACAACAACTGACACACAACAACAACTGACACACAACACCACTTACACACACAACACCACTTACACACACAACACCACTTACACACACAACAACTGACACACACAACAACTGACACACACAACAACTGACACACAACAACTGACACACAACACAACTGACACACAACACAACTGACATAACAACAACTGACACACACAACAACTGACACACAACACCACTTACACACACACACAACTCACACACAACAACTCACACACAACTGACACACACACACAACACACACAACAACTGACACACACAACAACTGACACACACACAACAACTGACACACACAACTGACACACACAACAACTGACACACACAACAACTGACACACACAACAACTGACACACAACAACTTACACACACAACTGACACACACAACTGACACACACAACAACTGACACACAACACAACTGACATACACAACAACTGACACACAACAACTGACACACACAACTGACACACAACAACTGACACACAACACAACTGACACACAACAACTGACACACACAACAACTGACACACACAACAACTGACACACAACAACTGACACACACAACAACTGACACACACAACAACTGACACACACAACAACTGACACACACAACAACTCACACACACCAACTGACACACACAACAACTGACACACACAACACCTGACACACAACTGACACACACAACAACTGACACACACAACTGACACACAACAACTGACACACACAACAACTGACACACACAACTGACACACAACAACTGACACACACAACTCACACACAAAAACTGACACACAACAACTGACACACACAACAACTGACACACACAACAACTGACACACAACAACTGACACACACAACAACTGACACACAACAACTGACACACAACACCACTTACACACACAACACCACTTACACACACAACAACTGACACACACAACAACTGACACACAACAACTGACACACACAACAACTGACATACAACAACTGACACACAAACAACTGACACACAACACCACTTACACACACAACAACTGACACACACAACAACTGACACACAACACAACTTACACACACAACAACTGACACACACAACAACTGACACACAACAACTGACACACAACACCACTTACACACACAACAACTGACACACACAACTACTGACACACAACAACAACTGACACACAACACCACTTACACACACAACACCACTTACACACACAACACCACACACACAACAACTGACACACACAACAACTGACACACACAACAACTGACACACAACAACTGACACACAACACAACTGACACACAACACAACTGACATACAACAACTGACACACACAACAACTGACACACACAACAACTGACACACAACACCACTTACACACACAACTCACACACAACAACTCACACACAACTGACACACACAACAACTGACACACAACAACTGACACACACAACAACTGACACACACACAACAACTGACACACACAACTGACACACACAACAACTGACACACACAACAACTGACACACACAACAACTGACACACACAAACTGACACACACAACAACTGACACACAACACAACTGACATACACAACAACTGACACACAACAACTGACACACACAACTGACACACAACAACTGACACACAACAACTGACACACACACAACTGACACACACAACAACTGACACACACAACAACTGACACACAACACAACTGACACACAACAACTGACACACACAACAACTGACACACACAACAACTCACACACACCAACTGACACACACAACAACTGACACACACAACAACTGACACACAACTGACACACACAACAACTGACACACACAACTGACACACACAACTCACACACAAAAACTGACACACAACAACTGACACACACAACAACTGACACACAACAACTGACACACAACAACTGACACACAACACAACTTACACACACAACAACTTACACACACAACAACTGACACACACAACAACTGACACACACAACAACTGACACACACAACAACTGACACACACAACTGACACACAACACAACTTACGCACACAACAACTGACACACACAACAACTGACACACACAACAACTGACACACAACAACTGACACACAACTTACACACACAACTTACACACACAACAACTGACACACAACAACTGACACACAACAACCCACACAAGGAACCCAACACTCACACCACAAACATCACACAAGTCCTACTGGAGCAGAACTAAACCAGGTCTCAACCAGAACTAAACCAGAACTAAACCAGGTCTAAACCAGAACTAAACCAGAACTAAACCAGGTCTAAACCAGAACTAAACCAGGTCTAAACCAGAACTAAACCAGGTCTAAACCAAAACTAAACCAGAACTAAACCAGGACTAAACCAGGTCTAAACCAGAACTAAACCAGAACTAAACCAGGTCTAAACCAGAACTAAACCAGGTCTAAACCAGAACTAAACCAGGTCTAAACCAGAACTAAACCAGAACTAAACCAGAACTAAACCAGGTCTAAACCAGAACTAAACCAGGTCTAAACCAGGACTAAACCAGAACTAAACCAGGACTAAACCAGAACTAAACCAGGTCTAAACCAGAACTAAACCAGGTCTAAACCAGAACTAAACCAGGTCTAAACCCATCTCTCAGTCCTCATCTGGTTCTGGTCCTGGTTCTAGTTCTGGTCTTTACCTGCTCCGTGGTCTTGGTCCTGGTTCTGGTCCTGGTCTTTACCTGCTCCGTGGTCTTGGTTCTGTTTCTGGTCTGGGTCTTTACCTGCTCCGTGGTCTTGGTTCTGGTCCTGGTTCTGGTCCGGGTCTTTACCTGCTCCGTGGTCTTGGTTCTGGTTCTGGTCCTGGTCCGGGTCTTTACCTGCTCCGTGGTCTTGGTTCTGGTTCTGGTCCTGGTCCGGGTCTTTACCTGGTCCCTGGTCTTGGTTCTGGTTCTGGTCCTGGTCCGGGTCCAGACTGTAGCTGGCCTGCGTCTCTCCTTTGTTGCTGTGGCGTTTGAGGTGACCGATCATGTCGGTTTTCCGGGCGATGGTCCCAGAACAAACGACGCAGTGATAGTGAGCGACGGCCCGCGGGCCCGACTGACCGGAACCGAGGAGGAGGAGAAGAAGAAGAAGAAGAAGGAGGAGGAGAAGAAGGAGGAGGAGAAGAAGAGGAGGAGAAGAAGAAGAAGGAGGAGGAGGAGAAGAAGAGGAGCACAGGGTGAGGAGGAAGAGAACAGACCAAGGGTTAGTTTTCAATCTGCAGACCTGTGGAGCAAACACACACACACAGGAGGACCACAGGTGGACCACAGGAGGACCACAGGTGGACCACAGGAGGACCACAGGACACAGGTGAACCACAGGAGGACCACAGGAGGACCACAGGTGGACCACAGGAGGACCACAGGTGGACCACAGGTGGACCACAGGAGGACCACAGGAGGACCACAGGAGGACCACAGGTGGACCACAGGAGGACCACAGGAGGACCACAGGTGGACCACAGGTGGACCACAGGAGGACCACAGGAGGACCACAGGTGGACCACAGATGGACCACAGGAGGACCACAGGAGGACCACAGGATGGACCACAGGTGGACCACAGGACCACAGGTGGACCACAGGTGGACCACAGGTGGACCACAGGAGGACCACAGGAGGACCACAGGTGGACCACAGGTGGACCACAGGTGGACCACAGGTGGACCACAGGAGGACCACAGGAGGACCACAGATGGACCACAGGAGGACCACAGGTGGACCACAGGAGGACCACAGGTGGACCACAGGAGGACCACAGGTGGACCACAGGAGGACCACAGGTGGACCACAGATGTTCTTGATGACATCACAGAGGGTAAAGGTCATGTGGACGCTCGCTGTAATAAATCCTAATTTTATTTTATAAATATTTTAAAGAACATTTTAAAAAATCAAACTAAATATAATTTGGGCCGGGCACATTAACACGTTAACTTTACGTTAACTAATTAAGTCATTATTATTATTATTATTATCGCTATAGAAAAATGTGACAATTTTTACCATTTTTAATTAAGTCATTAACGCCGACAATTATTTTAACGCCCTTAACGCAGTTTTTATTATTTATTTATTTTATTGTAAAAGTCTGTTTCTCACTGACTTTTATTTTGAAAAACTCCACCGCGAGCGTTTCTTTAAGTTTGACGTCTTTTCTTTACACTTTTTTCACTTTTTTCTGACCACGTGAGATGCAACATGTCCGAGCCTCCGGCGAGCCGCAGGTTCAGCCGCGGCTCCGGCTCTGAGCTGAGCTTGTTTGTTTAGTTCAGCGCTGGAGTCACTGATTTACCCAGATACAACTGGAAGAAAAAATGTGATTGGTCCATTTTCATTTCATTATATTAACCCTTTGTTTCCTAAGAAATATCAGTCCAAGTTTATAACACTGATCTAGAAATTATTACTAGTGTCGTGTTCATTACTCACAGCATAAAAAATATTCAATAAATATATTAGTAGTACAAACGTCCACTCAATATTTTTTCTGGAGCCTTCAGTGAAAACCTTGAAGACTCTGAGGTTCAACTGTGAAAGAAATGTTCTGTTTGCACAACAAATGTTTGGCTCTTTCATTTACATTTCCAATAAAAGAGCGACATACTCTACTTTTTAATTCATTCATTGGTTTTGCGCATAACATGCGATTAATCGCGATCACATTTTAATTTTTTTTTTGCCCAGTCCTAAATATAATATAAAAATAAATGATGTTAAAAATGTAAACGTGGTTTTAGACTCTTCAGATCGACACAAACAGACACAAATGCAGACGTGAAGTCCACGAAATAAACCAGGACTAAACCAGGACTAAAGCAGGACTAAAGCAGGACTAAAGCAGGACTAAAGCAGGACTAAAGCAGGACTAAACCAGGTCTAAACCAGGTCTAAACCAGGTCTAAACCAGGTCTAAACCAGGTACCTGCTCAGATGAGGGACTGGGCTTCAGCGTCCGACAGGGAAGATGACAGATGCACATCCTCTGACCTGAAACAGAGACCAGGACTGAACCAGGACTGAACCAGGACTGGACCAGGACTGGACCAGGACTGGACCAGGACTGGACCAGGACTGGACCAGGTCTGGACCAGGACTAAACCAGGTCTGGACCAGGTCTGGACCAGGACCAGGGCAGGGTCTGACCTTGGAACTCGACGTAAACCTTCCAGTGGAGGTTCTGGAGGTGTCTTCTGAGTTTGTGGCTGTAGCACGACTTAAACTTCTCCTCAGGACAGAGCGGACACGACTTCCTCCCCGCTGCAACACACACACACACAACACACACACACACACCGTTACTATGGAGACACGACACACACACACACTCGTTGACCTCTGACCTCACCTCCGTTGAGGTCGACGAGTGCCTCCAGGTCCTCGATGCGACTCTGGATGGAGATGTGTCGCTCTGAAAACAAAAACAAAACTATTTCAAGGATTCAACTCTGAGAAGCCCCCTGACCTCTGACCCCTGTGGATCCTCCTGTGACCTCTGACCCTGTGGATCCTCCTGTGACCTCTGACCCCTGTGGATCCTCCTGTGACCTCTGACCCCTGTGGATCCTCCTGTGACCTCTGACCCCTGTGGATCCTCCTGTGACCTCTGACCCCTGTGGATCCTCCTGTGACCTCTGACCCCTGAGGATCCTCCTGTGACCTCTGACCCCTGAGGATGGTCTGTTTGACCTGTGACATTTTAATCTGTGTTGCTGTTGTTGGGTGTTTGTGTTGTTGTTTGTGTTGTTGTTTGTTTCTTGTTGGTGTTGGTTGTTTTGTTGTTGTTTGTTGTTGTGTTTATGGAGTTTCTCCTGCAGCAGAACAACAACTCACCAGCTGCACGAGCACATGCACAAGTACTACACACAGCAGAGGTAGTAGTATTTGCAGTAGTAGTAGTATTTGCAGTACTTGTACCTGTGGTGGTGGAGGGTTTCTCCTCCGTCTCTCCCACAGACTCGTCTCCTCCAGCGCTCGCTGAAAAAAACAACAAAACAACACACACACACACACACAGACACACAATTTGACTTCATGAGAATAAAATTTCCTGCGATTTCCCAGGAAGGTTCCACAGTGTCCCAGGACTAAACCAGAACTAAACCAGAACTAAACCAGGACTAAACCAGGACTAAACCAGGACTAAACCAGGACTAAACCAGAACTAAACCAGGACTAAACCAGGACTAAACCAGGACTAAACCAGGACTAAACCAGGACTAAACCAGGTCTAAACCAGAACTAAACCAGGACTAAACCAGGTCTAAACCAGGTCTAAATCAGGACTACACCAGGACTACACCAGGACTACACCAGGACTAAACCAGGTCTAAACCAGGTCAAAAATGTTTCATAAACTTGTAAAGGGAGAGTTCTGGGAGGCCTCTGCACGGAGCTGCACCACAGGGCCCATGGTCCAGGGCATCTGACTCTATTTTCTGATATGTGTTCTGATGTAGTTACACTGAGACTCCAAGTCCCATAATCCTCTGCTCTAATGTAGTTTACACAGAGACTCCATGTCCCATGATCCTCTGCTCTGTTCTGTTCTAATGTCGTTTCCTCATCACAAACAGACCTGGAGTTGTTTTGTCTTCACATCCCCCCATGTGTCTATGTATCCGTGTCCCCCTCTGTCCCTGTGTCCCTCCTCGTGTGTCCCCTCTGCCCCACCCCGTCCCCTCTGCCCCACCCCGTCCCCTCTGCCCCACCCGTGTCCCTGTCACCCCGTGTGTCCCCTCTGTCCCCCTGTCCCCTCTGTCCCCTGGGTCCCTCTGTCCCCGCCCGAGTCCCCCTGTCCCCCCCTGTCCCTCCTCTATCCTCTGTCCCCCGTGTGTCCCTCTGTCCCTCCGTGTCCCCTCTGTCCCCCCCATGTGTCCCCTCTATCCCTCTGTCCCCCCTGTCCCTCCTGTCCCCTGTCCTGTCCCCTCCTGTCCCTCTGTCCCCCTCCTGTCCCCTCCTGTCCCCCCTGTCCCCTGTCCCCCCTCCTGTCCTCCTGTCCCCTCCTGTCCCTCCTGTCCCCTGTCCTGTCCCCTTTGTCCCCTCCTGTCCCCCTCCTGTCCCCTCCTGTCCCTCTGTCCCCTCCTGTCCCCCCCTGTCCCCTCCTGTCCCCCCTGTCCCCCCTGTCCCCTCCTCCTGTCCCCCCTGTCCCCTCCTGTCCCCTCCTGTCCCTGTCGGTGGTTCTTTGTTTAGGTCCTGTGGCGGAGCTCCGCGCTGAGGCCGTGTTTCACTTCCCGCGGTTCAAAAGCGGCGTGTTGTCCCGGTTCGGCGCAGCCACAGCGGCCGTGCGGCTCCACGGCCCCGGAGCTTCCGCCGCTAAAAACACCCGGAAAAAGCGTTTAAAAAGACGGTTTGACTCCATTTTACTCACGTTTGACTTCGCCCTCATCAAAGTGAACCTCCGCCGCCATTACGAACAACGCGCTGACGTCACTGCGCACGGCCCGCTGACGCACGCACAAAAATAAAATAAAAACAAAACAATAATACATACAAAAAATAATAATTACACATTTTAAAATATATCAAAGTAAAAATGATAATATTTTATTTATTAATTTACAGAGTTTATATTTTTAGACAGAGCAGTGAAAGAGCTTCGTCATCAACAAACAAAAACAAAAACAGTGCAACGATTTTCAACGGGCAGAAAAATAAAGTAATAATGTTTAGTTTAATGTATTTTTTATAAGTTGTATGAACTAAGTAATGAGAGTTTCGTTTCCAAGTGAAATCGAAACTAACAATCGGTCCCGCCCTGAACCGGAGCCAGACCCGAGACCTGGACCCGAGACCAGGACCCGAGACCTGGAGCACAGAGGAATTTAAACAACGACCAGAACCACGAGAGACTGTTTCATAATGAGGTGAGAAGAAAAGAGACACTTAACATAAGCCGCACCCAGTTTAGACCTGGTTTAGTTCTGGTTTAGTTCTGGTTTAGTCCTGGTTTAGTTCTGGCTTAGACCTGGTTTAGACCCGGTTTAGACCTGGTTTATTACTGATCTTGACCTAGTTCTGGTTATAAATCCACACTCGTTCACTAATTTTTATTAGGCCCGAGCGCCAGAGGCTGGTGAAGGGCCTATTAGTTTCGCACAGCGATGCTCCAAGTGGCTGAAAAATGGAATGGCGCGACGTGACTCGCCCGTAGTGACCAGGGACCCTCACCATCACGTAGCAATGCGCCTGAGGTTTCCGAAAACGTATAGTTTGTCGGCCAAAAAAAAGCGGAACATTGTTTTCGCATCAGAATATTCTTCTTTCTTCTTATTTTTTTCTTAACCAACTCACCCATTTTTCACCCACTAAACAATAATAAAAAGTCCTGGAAATTTTTCCATCTGGTAAAACTCGCGCTTCCCTACGTTTTGGCTATTTCCATTTTCCAAACATAAATAAAATGGCTCGTCAGCCCCAAACGACTCAAAAATGCATTAGGGAATACGAATGACACAAAAAAATTTTTTTTACACGTATAATCATGAAATTTGACACAGAAGTCGATCATGTCAAGACAAGGAAAAAATATTATTACGTCATCACGGTGCGCTCCACTAGGGGGCAGCAATATTGGCTTAAAGTTTGCTAAGCTGTTACGAACTCCTCCGAGGGCGTTCACCCGAACGAGCTCAAATTTGGTCCACATCATCTCAAGACGTAGAACAATAAAAGTTATCCAAATTGTTCACACACGTCTTACGATCTCTGAGCAGTGAAGCAACAAAAAATGCTCACAATTTAGGAGATTTACAAATTGCTCCCATTTGCTCAAACGAACTCCGATTTCAATGAAAATTGAAACATTTGTTAAACTCTCTGCCCTGAAGCGACTTCATGTGAAAATTATGAATTTGGTGCATTAGCGCCCCCTATAGATTGAAACAAAATTTAATATAGAAGAAAATCATTAGTTCTCAAATAGTTGTTCAAAAGATTTCTGAAATTTTGCACAAAATTCCCTTTTGGCATCCTGATCCAAAAGTCAATGACACCCATGTCATATTTTTTATGGCGTTGCCATAGCGATGGCATAAACTCTCCATTGATAAAATCTACAAATTCTGGCACAAAACTTTGGCCGATTCCACTCCAATTTGAATCGTTGATTGACACCCCGACTCTGAACACATTTATATAAGAAAATCTCTGATGGGTGCTATAGCGCCCCCTAGGGAAATTGCATGGTAGTGCAAACATTTACTTTGTTGTAGACATATAAACTTTGGTACACAGATTCATGACATGGTCTTGATCAAAAAAGTCAATGACGACCCCATGCCATTTCCCGTCGTGTTGCCATGGCGACAGGCCAAACATCTGCCCTTGCCAATAGGCCTGACAAAAACTTTGGCGTAGCCAAACCAAATTTGGTACACAGATGCATCATGGGAATAGGAACAAAAAAGTATATTACACGGTTGCTAGGCAACCAACAGGAAGTCGGCCATATTGGATTGATGGTGCGACTTGTCCTCATACTTGAACGAACTCGTCCTTGGGCGTTTGACCCAGACAGAATCATTCTGTATCATCTAGACAAGTGGGACTTTAAAAGTTGTTAAAAGCTTTTTAAAAGGTCACACGGTGTTGCCGTGGCAACAAGGCAAATTTCAGGTTTGTTTTTGGGGCTCACCATCAAACTTCAACGAGTGATAATTTGCACAAACTTTGGCCGATTTCACTCAAATTTTAATCATGAGTTCACACCTCAACCCTGAACAGATTGATGTAAGAAAATACAAACATGGGTGCAATAGCGCCCCCTGGAAAATTTGTATGTAAAAATAAGGTTTTCTTTGTCACAGTTTTACAAAATTTGGTATCCACATTTGTGACATGGTCTCGATTAAAAAACTCAATGATGCTCACATCCCAGTTTACATTGTGTTGCCATGGCAACAAGCCAAAATTGTATCCTTGCCAATGGGACATCCTTACACAAACGTTGGCGTAGCCAAACCAAATTTGGTATCCACATGCATGATGGCAATAAGAACAAAAATGTATATTGTGACCACGCCCCTTTACAAACCGGAAGTCCGCCATCTTGGATAATTTTTTTTGCCAAATTTAGAAATTTGCAGGGTTAAATTAAGATTTTTAGGGCTAGGGTTGGAGCTATGGTTAGGATTATGATTAGGGTAAGGATTAAGCTTTGGCTTATTAGGGTCAGTGTGAGGTGCGGCGTTTGCGGGGCGCGGCATATGGGGGGCGCAGCGTAAGCACGCGCGAGGGCCGATCATTGCTGCTTGCGGCTATATTTAACTATTAGTATCGCAAAGCGATGCTCCGAGTGGCCCGAAAGTGGCACGACATGACTCGCATTTCCAGCTCTGGGGGAGTCTGTGGAAATTATCGTGTCAGAGCTTTAAAGAGACACTGTCCTGCATGAATCCATGAAAATAGAAAGTTAAAGCCGTACTTTGGAATATTAAAGGAACAATATTTACAATACAATATTTTCCGACACCAAGCAGCAGGTCCTCCTCCAGGAGCCCGGTCACAGTAAAGACACATGTTCTCAACATGAAGAAACATCATTTTATTTTACATTCAAATGTTTAGTTACACCCCAGAGTTTCCTGTACTGAACCCCCCCTCTCTCCCACAGCTCCTCAGGCTCCGCCCACGGCCCCTCAGGCTCCGCCCTCGACGCTCTGTCGTGTCACTTCACGTGGGGTCTGACCTTCAGTCGTGCGACACTGATCCAGGTGAGGGACAAACTCATGGACATCGTCCCTGAAGAGAGCGCCACCTGGAGGGGGCAGAACTACAACCTGCAGGGCTTCCTCCAGCACAGACTGGGGCGCTCCTCAGAGGCCCTCAGCCTCCTGCGCTCGGCCTCAGAGGCCCTCAGGGGCCCCGAGCTCCTGGTGAACTACAGCGACCTGGCCTGGCTGCACCACGAGAGGGGAGAGCACGAGCAGAGCCAGGAGTACCTGAGCAGAGTGGAGGTGCTCAGGAGAGAGAACCCCACAGAGGGGGAGCACCCCGAGGTGCTGGCGGAGAAGGCCTGGACCCTGATGAAGTTCGGGCGTCAGCAGAAGCTGGAGGCGGTCGATGTGTTTGAGGCGGCGTTGGAGGCGGAGCCAGAGCGCGTGGAGTGGAGGAGCGCTCAGGTCATCGCTCTCGCTAGTGCCAAAAAACACGACCCCGACCCCCCGGACGCTCAGCTGCTGCAGAGGGTGCAGAGGGCCCACGAGGACGACCCGGAGAACCTGTACCTGCACGTGCTGCACCTGAGCCTCAGGCAGCGCTGTGGGGACGATGTGCTGGACGACGTCTCTGAGCTGGAGGACAGGATCATGGTCAGAGCCAACAGCAGCTTCAGTGGACTCAAGGCCGTGCTGCGCATTTACCGAAACATCAACCACCCGAACGGCGCCATCAAGTGGGCGGAGAAGGCGCTGGACAATCACCCCGACAGCCGCTACGTGAAACACTGCGTCGCACTCTGCTACAAGTGGAGGGTCCTGTTCCGAAAAGATGGAGCGTCACAGCGCCGCCTGCTGGACAGAGCCATAAGTCTGTATGAGGAGGTGCTGGGTCTGTACCCAGACATTCCTCTGGTCAAGGAGATAGATCTGGCAGATCTTTACAGTAGGACCGAGAGAAGCAGAGCTGAGGAGATGTACAGAAGACTCCTGCAGAGGAACATGGAGCCTCCAGAGGCTCAGATGCTCTACAACCGCTACGCCAAATACTTAAAGTACATGAAGCAGGACGTCTACAAGGCCATCAAATACCATAAGAAAGCTGCACAAATCGACCACGATTCTTTCTTCAGAGACAACAGCCTCAAAGAGCTTCAGAAACACACCAGACAGAGTCTGGAGTCCATCCTGGAGGAGCTGCAGAGCTTCTCCCTGATGGAGCCTCTGGAGGAGCTGCAGTGTCACTTCACCTGGGAGCTCAAACGCAGCCGCTTCATCCTGTTCTCCCTCAGGGACCGACTGGAGGACCTCGCCCCCGAAGAGAGCGCCACCTGGAGGGGGCAAAACTACAACCTGCAGGGCTTCCTCCAGCACAGACTGGGGCGCTCCTCAGAGGCCCTCAGCCTCCTGCACTCGGCCTCAGAGGCCCTCAGGGGCCCCAAGCTCCTGGTGAACTACAGCGACCTGGCCTGGCTGCACCACGAGAGGGGAGAGCACGAGCAGAGCCACGAGTACCTGAGCAGAGTGGAGGCGCTCAGGAGAGAGTACCCCACAGAGGGGGAGCACCCCGAGGTGCTGGCGGAGAAGGCCTTCAGTCTGATGGAGTTTTACAACGACAAGAACCTCTTGGCAGCCGAGCTGTTGGACGAGGCTCTGAGGCAGCAGCCGGACAGACGGGAGTGGCTCAGTGCTCAGGCCGTGGCCCTCGTGAGCGCCCACAGACACAGCGACGACGTGGATGAGAAGGTACTCCTCAAGATAAAACGAGCCATGGACAAGGACCCAGAGAACCTGCAGCTGCAGGCGGAGTACCTGAACCTGCGAGTGCAGAGAGAGGAGAGCGCCTACAGAGGGGAGCAGAGCGCCCACAGAGGGGAGCAGAGCGCCCACAGAGGGGGGCAGAGCGCCCACAGGGAGCAGCGCCCAGAGGGGAGCAGAGCGGGCAGCAGAGCAGCAGAGGGCCCACAGAGGGGCAGAGCGCCCACAGAGAGGGGCAGAGCGCCCACAGAGGGGGGCGGGGCTGGGGCACAGGGGAGGAGCTGAGGGCAGAGGTGTCCGCTCTGGCCTCTCAGCTCCTCCAGAAGCCTCAGACTTTACTCAGAGATATAAAGTGTGTTCTGGAGCTGCAGAGGAGGGCGGGGCGTGTGGACGAGGCCGTGGCGTTGGCGAACGCCGCTCTGAGGAAACGTCCCGACAGTCGGTACCTGAAGGCCTCCCTCGCCATGTGCCTGAAGTGGCAGCTGGACCAGCAGGGGGAACGTGCGAGTCAGGAGCTGATGGAGCAGGCGGCGGAGCTGCTGGGGGAGGTGGCCTCTCTGTACCCGGAGTCCTGCCTCAGAACTGAGTTGGACCGAGCAAACGTCTACGCCAAGTCCAACCGCGGCCTGGCACAGGCCCAGCGCCTGTACCAGGACCTGATCCTGCGGGACCTGGAGCCCGTGTCCAGACAGATGGTGCTCAACCAGTACGCCAAGTTTCTGAAACATGAGCGACACGATTATGTGAAGTCCATGGAGTACCACATGAGGGCGGCAGAGATCCCCTCGCCCTCCTTCTACAGAACCAACAGTATCACAGTTTTACGCAGACTCAGCCCCAGAGACGAGCGTCTGCGCAGACGACTCCAACTCTTCCTTGAGAACCTCCAGGACTCATGAAGCTCCTTCACTTCACTTGGAAGAACATGTCAGGACAATCTTTACTTTGAGCTTTTACCCACGTCACACTGTGTGCCTGGAGTTGTTTTCTGTTTTTCTGTTTGACTCACACTTGTTTCATTAAATCCAAAATCTCTCTGAGCCTCAGAAACGACTCGTTCTCATTTTGTCCATTCAGTTTCTTCACAGATAAAACTCCAAACGCCTGTGCAGTTTTTAAGCCCATGAACCATGACCGGACTCAGTCTGCGCTCAGACTCAGTCCAACACATGACTCTGTCAGCGCAGAGTTCACGGAGGATAAAGACTCAGGACTGTTTTCTTTCTACATGTTTCTAAAGTGCTGACAGCAGAGGGAGCGCGCTGGGAACAGACGTGGAGATTATAAAGTGTCTATTTCAAATCCAAACATATTTAAAAATGTGAAATACTGATCAAAATTTTACCAAAATGTGTGTTGTGTAAAATCATTAAAATCATCTTTGAAAATGACATGAAATTGTTTATTATTTATTATTCCAAGTTGTTGGTTGTTCACCTTCATTTGCAAATGTAAGTCATATCACACTTCCAATAAAAAGAAATGATTTTCTTAACATAAAAATGTACAAAAAGTTTTATACAACAGCGTGAGGCGAGGGGAAAACAAACCAGCGTCACTCGTGTCGCCGACTTTTCTTGTGGCTCTTTTTCGAACTCCTGTTGAAATAAAAAATAACACAAGACGTTAAATAGAGCGTCCGTTAAAAGGGAATGTTTAACGTTAAATACAGCAGGATTAAAGGGGAGGTTTAACATTAAATACAGTGGGATTAAAGGGAATATTTAACGTTAAATACAGCGGATTAAAGGGGATGTTTAATGTTAAATACAACGGGATTAAAGGGGAGGTTTAACGTTAAATACAGCAGGATTAAAGGGGAGGTTTAACGTTAAATACAGCGGGATTAAAGGGGAGGTTTAACATTAAATACAGTGGGATTAAAGGGAATATTTAACGTTAAATACAGCGGGATTAAAGGGAATATTTAACGTTAAATACAGCGGGATTAAAGGGGAGGTTTAACGTTAAATACAACGGGATTAAAGGGGATGTTTAACGTTAAATACAACGGGATTAAAGGGGAGGTTTAACGTTAAATACAACGGGATTAAAGGGAATATTTAACTTTAAATACAGCGGGATTAAAGGGGAGGTTTAACGTTAAATACAACGGGATTAAAGGGGATGTTTAACGTTAAATACAGTGGGATTAAAGGGGAGGTTTAACGTTAAATACAGCGGGATTAAAGGGGAGGTTTAACGTTAAATACAGTGGGATTAAAGGGAATATTTAACGTTAAATACAGCGGGATTAAAGGGGATGTTTAACGTTAAATACAGTGGGATTAAAGGGGAGGTTTAACGTTAAATACAATGGGATTAAAGGGAATATTTAACGTTAAATACTGCGGGATTAAAGGGGAGGTTTAAAGGTCCATATGACTCTAGATTAGAACAGATCACAGAAGAGTTTCCTGGTCTCACACAGACCTGGAGTTGTGTTTTGCTTCATTCACACAAACCTGCTCATTTACATGAGTTCTTCTCTTAAACTGAAAACACTCTGTTCCACCTTGTGATGTCATCATGTGGTGATACAGGAAGTGCTCCACTGTGTTTTTAAACTCCACACACCTTCACTAGAATCACCTGGATCATTTCAGTCCTGGAGTTTTGACTGAACTAAAGGGAAAAAGAGCTGAGCACTTGGAAACTACCACTTCATGACATCACAAGGTGGAACAGAGTGTTTGGAGCTATATCATAATATATAATAAAGAGTTACTTAAACGTGTGAATAAAACAAAACACAACTGCAGCTGTTTGTGACAAGGAACATTAGAACATGACTTCAGTTTGTCAGATAAATCTCTTGTGCTCAAAGGTGCAGATACAGGAGGACAAATGGACCTCTGAGGTTCAAACAGTTTCCAAATAAATAAAGAGCATAAACACCACAAGGCACACAAACAACGGAGACAATGTAAGGCCAAGTCACATGGCTGTAACGTGACCACATGTGTTCACATTTGTACCCCTCTGTATCCCTTTGAGGACAGCACAGGAGACACAGGAGCTTTAAGGAGCACACACCTCTCTGGAGACTTGGAGTGACTCCTGTGTCTGTGGCTTCTGTGATGACCTAGAGACCAGAAAAGAAGACCTGGTTCAGTCCTGGTTCGGTCCCCGTGAGAGATCCCCCCTTTAGTCCGGTTTTACCTGGGGACTTGGAGCGGTGTCTTCGGTCTCTGGACCTGCTCCTGTGGCGTCGGGGGCTTTTGCTTCGGTGACGTTCTCTGCGCGGAGACGGACTGAAAACAACGACAGGAGTGACCTTCACTTCACACTGAACACAGATGGGACATGTCTGAAAACATGTCTAAAAACATGTCTGAAAACATGTCTGAGGACGCGTTTAAAAACACGTCTGAAGACATGTCTAAAAACATGTCTGAAAACATGTCTAAAAACATGTCTGAGGACGCGTTTAAAAACACGTCTGAGGACATGTCTAAAAACACGTCTGAGGACACGTCTAAAAACACGTCTGAGGACATGTCTAAAAACACGTCTGAGGACGCGTCTAAAAACACGTCTGAGGACACGTTCTAAAAAACGTCTGAAACAACGTCTAAAAACACGTCTGAGGACACGTCTAAAAACACGTCTGAGGACGCGTCTAAAAACACGTCTGAGGACGTCTAAAAACACGTCTGGACACGTCTAAAAACACGTCTGAGGACACGTCTAAAAACACGTCTGAGGACACGTCTAAAAACACGTCTGAGGACACGTCTAAAAACACGTCTGAGGACACGTCTAAAAACACGTCTGAGGACACGTCTAAAAACACGTCTGAGGACGCGTCTAAAAACACGTCTGAGGACACGTCTAAAAACACGTCTGAGGACGCGTCTAAAAACACGTCTGAGGACGCGTCTAAAAACACGTCTGAGGACGCGTCTAAAAACACGTCTGAGGACGTCTAAAAACACGTCTGAGGACGCGTCTAAAAACACGTCTCTAAAAACACGTCTGAGGACACGTCTAAAAACACGTCTGAGGACACGTCTAAAAACACGTCTGAGGACACGTCTAAAAACACGTCTGAGGACGCGTCTAAAAACACGTCTGAGGACACGTCTAAAAACACGTCTGAGGACACGTCTAAAAACACGTCTGAGGACACGTCTAAAAACACGTCTGAGGACGCGTCTAAAAACATGTCTGAGGACGCGTCTAACCGCCGCCGCGCTCCAAACAGGAAGTGTTGATGGGCGTGACTGGGCTCCGGCTCCAGTCTCTCTGTAAGTGCTGCTCCTTCTTTTCCTCGAGGCCCCTCCCACTGCGTTAGCAACAGGTTTGATTGACAGCGTTGCCAAAGCAGCGGTGTGGGCGGGAGGGGGCGTTACCTTCAGCAGCCTCGCTCCTGATTGGCTCTTTGGTTGCTGTGATACTCACAGTCGGAGCAGGTCCAGGCCAACATTCTCAGGGGCCACACTTTTCACACACAAACTGAACTGGAGCCAGAGACCATGGAGCCCAGCCACGCCCATCAACACTTCCTGTTTGGAGCGCCACGGTGGAGGTGGAGGCGGCGGCGGCGGCGGCGGCGGCGGCTCGTACGCGGTCTGTTCTGCCTCAGAGTGCAGCAGGTCTGGAGTGAAACAGAGACAGATGTTGGACAAAAACTCACCTGCGTCTCTTTGGAGATCGACTCCTCCTGCAAAACAACACTCGGTTAGGACTCTTAGAATCACTCTGACTAAAACAACACTGGAGAGGAGTGTTGGAGGAGGAGGAGGAGGAGTGTTGGAGGAGGAGTGTTGGAGGAGTGTTGGAGGAGGAGTGTTGGTGGAGGAGTTGGAGGAGTGTTGGAGGAGGAGTGTTGGTGGAGGAGTGTTGGTGGAGGAGTGTTGGAGGAGGAGGAGGAGTGTTGGTGGAGGAGTGTTGGAGGAGGAGTGTTGGTGGAGGAGTGTTGGTGGAGGAGTGTTGGAGGTGTATGTACCTCCGAGCGGCTGCGGCGGTATCTCGGCGACGGCGACCTGCGAGGACGATCACTGTCTCTGTAACCACGGCGATGAGGCTCAGGGCTCGCCACCCGCTCCATCTGAACCAAAAACAACTGTCAGGAGCAGAGCGGTGACAGGGGCAGAGCGGTGACAGGGGCAGAGCGGTGAGCAGCGGTGACAGGAGCAGAGCGGTGACAGGGGCAGAGAGCGGTGACAGAGCGGTGACAGGGGCAGACAGCGGCAGAGCGGTGACAGGGGCAGAGCGGTGACAGGGGCAGAGCGGTGACAGGGGCAGAGCAGGGGCAGAGCGGTGACAGGGGCAGAGCAGTGACAGGGGCAGAGCGGTGACAGGGGCAGCACCTTCTCGTCTGGGTCCTCCTCTTCTTCGCTGCTCTCCACTTCGTCCAGATCTTCCTCCAGAGCGCTGACCCTCGGCTCCAACATCTCAGCCTCCTCCAGAACCTGACGCTTCTGCACCACAGAACCAGAACTCAACCAGGACTAAAACTGGACTAAACCAGGGCTAAACCAGAACTGAACCAGAACTCAACCAGAACTGAAACTGGACTAAACCAGGACTAAAACTGGACTAAACCATGGCTAAACCAGAACTGAACCAGGACTAAACCAGGACTGAACCAGAACTGAACCAGGACTAAACTAACCGGACTAAACCAGAACTGAACCAGGACTAAAACTGGACTAAACCAGGACTAAACCAGGACTGGAGTTGTTGAGGTGTACGTGGTCATAGTCGGGTCAGACCTGGAGTCGGGGGAGGATGATGTCACAGACTCTCTCGGCGTGAAGCAGCTCGTCGATGAACTCGTCCACGTGCATCAGCTCGAACTCTGCAACACACCACACCGGTACTGCAACAAATACTACGGGTACTACGAATACTACGAATACTACGAATACTACGAATACTACGAACACTACGAGTCCTCGTGGCGGGGCTGGCACTGACCTCCGTTGCGGTTCTGGGTCTTGATTTTGCGGTAGTCGTTGTAGAGCGGCTCCAGATACTTGTAACAGTCGACCGCTGTTCCAGTCAGACGCATGTACATGGCCCCGAGCAGACGCACGTACCTGAGCACAGGGGTCAGGGGTCAGAGGTCAGGGGGGGTCAGAGGGTTTAGTTTGAGTCCAGTTCTTTGGTCTATCATGTTAAAGGTTGTATGGAGGATTTTTTTTGTTTCAAATTGTCAGTGATAGATTATAGATGCAGTCGCCTTGTAATTATGATGACCAAAAAAAGAGAATAAAAAGTTCATCAACTCTGGACGTGTTGGGGCTAAACATTTGCCAATAGATAACGACACTGCCTCGTTATCTGTGAGCTGACAGGCTGTCAATCAAACTCCCTACGTTTCTAGTGTAACTGACTTGTCTGCGCCGCCGGTACGTGGTTTACGTACGACTGTCATGCAGTCCACAGATGCAAGCCGCACAGACGCTGTTTACTCCACCAACGCAACAGTTCTTAGCGGCTTTTTTGACCTATATCTTCCTCGCAGTTCGCACAAAGTTTGTTGCGATGGCGACAAGAATCCAGGAGCAGTTCGCCGCAAAAGAAAGTCCGTTTTTGAGGTCGCTGAAAGAAGAAGACAAGGGGAAAAGCAGCGAAGACAAACTAAGGTGATTCTTGGAGATTCATTCCAGCGATGGTGCGACTGAAGCAGACGCAGGGTCTAAAGACTGAACCACTGGTCCACAAATTACTCCTGGACAGAAAACTTCTGCTTATTATGAAAACGTACTTTATTTCCAAGAGCGACACAAACGTTTTTCAGGACATGAATGTGATATCCTGTGTCTGAAAACGTCATTTTCAAGGCAAAGAAAGAGTCCACTTGCTGCTGCATGTTGTAGTAGTAGCTTCATTCGCAGTGAATCTCCACGCACCGCTCCCCTCTCCTCTCTCCCCTCTCCCCTCTCCCCTCTCCTCTCTCCTCTCTCCTCTCTCCCTCTCCCTCTCCCCTCCCTCTCCCTCTCTCTCTCCCTCTCCTCTCTCTCCTCTCTCCTCTCTCTCTCTCTCTCTCCCCTCTCTCCTCTCTCCTCTCTCCTCTCTCCTCTCTCCCCTCTCCCCTCTCCCTCTCCTCTCTCTCTCTCCTCTCTCCTCTCTCCTCTCTCTCCCTCTCTCCCTCTCCTCTCCTCTCTCCCCTCTCCCCTCTCCTCTATCCTCTATCCTCTATCCTGGCTCCGTTCTTCTCCCTGCTCCTCACTTCTCCGTCTTGCCTAACCAACACTGTAGTTAGTTGTTTACAAGTCATGTGCAGCACCGGCTGTAAACAAACCTGTTTGTGGCGTAAGGAGGAGGCGGGAGGAGGTGTTTCTACGTAGGAGCTGTAGGGGAGGGGGGGTGGTTTCACGCAGGAGCAACATTTGAAAAAGGACAAACAGTCGCTGGATTTCTCGTTCCTTGGAAAATCCTCTATACAACCTTTAATGACTATAGTCGAGTTTGAGCTGATGTCGTTGTTATTAAAAGTCCGCGTTGCTGCTGGGAAATATTCTGGTCGGAGGCAGAAACACGGTAGCGTCAAACACAGTGTGTAACCTCCTGTATTTCTCCTCGATAATGGTAAATTCCTGCTGCATTATCGGACGCACAAATAGAAGCACGGAAGAAGGAAAATGTCTTTTTCGTATTCTGAGTGAAACGAACCGCTGACGGTGAATTAAACGACTTTCAAACATCCGCAGAGCAAACGTAGAAGATCCTAACAAACCGTGGACTCAACAAGTTCAACAACACATCCAGACTCTTGGAGGTTTTCATCTTTTCTGCTGTGAATGGCCCAGGAGTTTCCACCAAGTCATTGTGGATGTCGCCCAAGTGAATATTTCTCCAGGTAGTTGGTGATTCAGACCAGAAATTTTATTTGGTCCAGGCTCTGTCGGGGTTGAAAAGGGTGATTTGTCGTCCGTCGATGTTTATGACCAATTTGTGGTCAAATGGTCTTGGGTCCTCTGCTGTTAGAGTGGAGAAATAACCGGGATCAATACCCTTTACGTTCTTTCTCACTCCGTCCGTCATGTTCAATTAGTGTTTCTTGCCGCTGACCAAAATAATTCCCAGCATGCAACGCACTTTTGTCAACAATGAAACTCTCCTGTAGTGACTTATTGTTAAAAACATTTGAGAGAATTACACGAGTTTCAATGTACGACACATTTGAAATGTACCGTGTGTGTTTAAATGTATTGCACATTTGAAATGTATTTGAAGTGTATTGCAGTCTAGTCCCAGGTCCAGTCCCAGGTCCAGTCCCCGTCCAGTCCAGGTCCAGTCCCCGGTCCAGTCCCCGGTCCAGTCCCCGGTCCAGACCCAGGTCCAGACCCAGGTCCAGTCCCCGGTCCAGGTCCCAGTCCTTTCCCAGTCCAGACCCCAGTCCAGTCCCCGGTCCAGACCCCAGTCCAGTCCCCAGTCCTCACTTGAAGTCCTCGTTCTTGATGAACTCCACGATGATGTCTTTCTCTGGTTGGATCTGCAGCATCTTCAGCGTCAGACACAGAAACGGCGTCGGTTTGATGTTTCCTCCAAACACTCCGCCCACGAACTTCAGCTCCATGGCCTTGTCCACCACCAGCTCCGCTAAAAACACCAGAGAACATCACAAACTTCAGCTCTATGACCTCGTCCACCACCAGCTCCACTAAAAACCAGAGGAAGTCAAGTACGGTCAGAGGTCAGAGGTCAGAGAAGAAACTACGAAGGAAGTGTCAAAGTGACGCTCCAGGTTCTACAACAACGGCATCAACAAAACAAACACCACCAGATTAACGTCTAGTCCAGGGGTCGGCTCCAGAGCCACATGTGGCTCTTTAGCTCTCCCCTAGTGGCTCCCTGGAGCTTTTTCAAAAATGAGTGAAAATGGAAAAGGAATTATTTTTGTTGTTGTTGTTTTAATCTGGTTTGTTTAGGGGTAAAACCCTCGTTCATCTGCTCATGGATCTGATCCATCAGCTGTGTGTGAATGAAACACATGAAAAATTAAATAGATGAGCTGAAGCAGGGGGTGGTGTCCACCTCTACCTGAGAAGAACTTTCCCCCCAACAAAAACAAAAAAACACATGCGCAGCCGGACGCTCAGAACAACATAACGAACCAAACCGGATTCACGCTTCTGTCCGGATGCTGCTCCACCTCAGAACCAGCCGCGGTCGAGCGTGGAGGACCAGAGCAGCCGGACCTGTGGTCCACAGAACATTCTCACTTTTCTCGCACGGAACCAGTGCACAGATGACGGTACTGAAGCACTTGGACCCAGTTCTTTGTGCTGGTCTTACTTCATCTCCGTCTGGAACCAGGACATGAAGGACGAAGCCTCTGGACCATCTGACCAACACTGGACCCTCAGCCCCGTTTCGAGGAGCTGCTCCTGTGTGTTTCTGCTGCTGAGCTCAGAGCTTCTGCTCCGGGCTGATGTTGTGTACAAAGTTCTCCATGCTGCTGTTTTCTGAGTGCTCCTGCACGATCAGAAGAAATGCGACTGCTGCTCTGAATACTTCCATCATCGTCGTCATAGCAACAGGTAAACGTCGGTGGCACTTTCAGCGCGTCGGCTCCTAAAACTCTGTTTATCTCAGTTTACACACAAACGTGAAACTGGAGTTTTCCAAAATCTCCACTCCAGCCGGAGTTTTTAGAAAGATTCGTTTTCAGAGGCGAATTAACATGTAAATGATGTGAACAAACGAAGGGAAATGTCTCTGTTTTTAAAAATCCCTGTGTACGTGTAAACGAGGCCTAAATGACAAAGGAATAAACACGAACCACCTGATTTCAGTGTCTACAGACGGAGCAGCGAGTGTGAGAGGGTCACAGAGGGTTTGTGGATCATGAATGTTCATGTTGTATTTGTAGTTGACTTAGTCATTTTAATAGTGGGTTTATACAGCTCACATACTGACAGCCTGTGTCGCCTTCATATGAGGCTTATATATATATATAATATATATATATATATATATATATATATATATATATATATATATATATATATATATATATATATATATATATATATATATATATATATATATATATATATATATATATATATATAGGGCTCCAGGCAGGTCTGGGTTTTGTTTTTTTGGGCCAATATGGCTCTTTGAACATTTTGGGTTGCCGACCCCTGGTCTAGAGTCCTAGTTAAGACCTGATGTAGACCTGGTTTAGTCTTAGTTTAGTCCTGGTTGGTCCAAAACAGGGACACTGGGACATTTCTTTTATAAAACTGTGGGAAAATCAGTGGTTTTGTATAAATCTGCTGGACCACTTCAGCCGAACAGAACCCGGAACCTGATCCCGGGCGGTCCTGGTTCTGGTTCTGAATGAGCCGCCGTTAGCCGCCGTGAGCCGCCGTTAGTATTTACCGGTCAAACCGAAGCATTCTTCTTTCCAGTATTTGGACTCGTAAATGCGCGTCCGGATGATCTTCTCCACCAGGTACTGCGGGTTTGTGCCGTGGATGCTGTTCGCGTCCTTCACGGTTCTGTTCGCCATTTTACACCAACAAAAAAAAACACAAAACAAAACTGAAATTTGTGTCAATTAAACCTTTAGCTTTAGCACAAAAACAGCAGCCCGTGCGCCGCTGCTGCCGACTTCCGCCGGAACCGGAAACGCCTCGTCTCAGATCATTTTTTATTTTTATTTATTTATTTTTTTGTGTGTGTGTGTTGATTGTATTTGTATTATTGCATCCTCATAATCTTTTTTATTTATTTATTTTATTAATGTATTAATTTATTACACACAGTTGGATGCATAAACGTGATCCAACAAACATCGTCAGGAGTTAAATGTCGAAATGACGGAACAGAAACACGAGATATTATACAGTAACAAAAATACTAAACAATAATAATAAAACGACATTAAAAAAGTGCATTTAGGAAGAGAAAAACAATGACAACGAGGAGAGTAGAGTCCATAAAGTCCAAGGGAAGTTCACATATTTAGGAAAACACTTTTTGAGCTTTTCGTCCCTCAGATATAAAAGTTGTTGTCATTTTTATTTGGGTGTGAGACAAAACAAATGTACAATGACTTTCATAGAACTTCTTTTAAGAACATGCCCAGCTCTAATAATCAGTGTACGAAAATGAAAACAAACTCTAAATTAGTTAAGTTACCGATTTATCCAAAAGTGAAGCAGACTCATTTTTAAATGATAAACAATATCTACTCTGCGGGCCTGTTTCTTAAAAGAAGATTTACATTTGAGGTTGAATTTTGTATTTTTTTTTTTATATAATTCAGGAGAAGATGATTCGTTTTTTGCATGTCCTCTCAGGTGTTCAGGTCAAACATCAGAAACGAGCTAAATCTAAAGTGAAAATCCTCACATCTAAGACTTCTCACGTTTAATTTTATGGACAATTTGGATTCTTCTACAGAAATGGCTATAAATATTGTTTTGCTTTAGGCACAATATTATATTAATTGCAGCAAATGGAGCCGAAATAAACTCTCCTTTTTTTATGAACGAGTTTAAATTGTATTATTGCTTCCTGACCACACTGAAAATTGGAAATCTACTAAAACACCTCAAACACCTCAAACACCTCAAACATCTCCCTCCTGATGCCAGGAAAATGCTCCAGGTGAAAATATAATGTATTTATTTTGTGTTTGACATAGAACGATATATTTTTATTTTGGGACGCCCCCTGGCGTGTTTACTTGTCCACTACAAGAGTTTGTATGTTTATGTTCTAATAAATATTTTTAAAAGACTTCATTTTTATAATTATACTTTTTATTATTATCATAATTTTTTTTCATAATGCCGCGTTTATTGGTTTGAAGAGTGAATATTTATTGTTTTATAATTATTTTATTTGTTTTATCGTTATTTTAATAGTTTTTATCATCATTTTATCATTATTTTAATGATTTTATCGTTATTTTAGAAGCGCTGCTGCGTCATCTGTGTCCTTCGCTGTGATTGGTCCGCGGGTTAAACGGAAGTGACGTTCGTACCGCGGGAAACCCTCGGTGCTTCGTGGTGTTTGTTCAGTTTGTTCACTTTGGGTTTTTAATCTTTTCTTTTTGTTTTTTTCCGGGCGGATTTTTGTGTTTCAGTCCGTGAAAAGCGTGGGGCCGTGTGTCTGCGCTGCTCCCGGGTCCCTCCCCGTGTGTCTGGGCTGTTTTTTGGTCTGTTTTTGGTCTGTTTTTGGGGTTTTTATGATGAAGTTCTCGTCCCGGCTCAGACCGCGCCGGTGGGTCGAGTGGACCGGGAGGCCGCTCGGGTTCGACCGCAAACTCCGGACGCACGAATACGGGCAAGTACCGCACATCTGCGCAAAAACTAAAAAACACACCACAGAGACGTGCCCGGTTTGTGGCGGTTCGTAATAATAAAATAATGAAGCGAGTGTGAGGTTAAAGAACCGAACTGTTCTGCAGAGACGAACAGAACCAACATGAGTCATTATCGTCACATTTTCTTCATGTTTTGTTCGTTTTTAATCAGATTTTCTGTATTTTACTCAAACAAAAGTCAGTTTTTGTTTCTTTACTGTTGGCAGGGATCACAGCAGTAAAACCTGGGACCAGAGCTGGGACTTACAGGTCGTGACTTGGACTCGAGTCAGACTTGAGTCACTGTTTTTCGGACTTGAGACTTGACTTGATAGAATGGACCAAGACTTGGGACTTGACTCGGGACTTGAGGTCAGTGACTTGGGACTTGACTCGGGACTTGAGGCCTGTGACTTGGGACTTGACTTGAGTTTGTTTTGTTCTGACCGTGATGATTCAGTCTGACACAGACGAGTCAAACTCAAACTCACCGAGGCCAAAGGGCAAAACTAAATATTTATTGAAACATTTCAACAACATCTGCAGGTTTTCTCTTTTTTGAGATGTGTAATGTTAAACCTTTTCTTATTCAAATTAAAGTTAAATAATAGTTTTGCTTAAACATTGAATCCAGAACAAAGAGAAAATAAAATAATAACATTTTAAATAAATCGTGTCTCTAGAGTCGGTCTGTGTGCGGCGGCAGCTCTGATACAGATTTGATATGATCTTGAGGGACAAATATAATTATATTCTGGGCCAAATTTGGCCCCCGGGCCTGAGTTTGACATGTCTGCTCTTGTCAGGATATTTAAAAAAGAAAAACTGCATTTGTCCAACTCTAATGTTCTCAAATATAAATATACTGGGACTTGGTTTAAACACTTGAAATGACTTGAAGTTCACAGCAGACGACTTGGACTCGACTTGGACTCGACTTGGACTCGAACTATCAAAACGTGGACTTGGTCCCACCTCTGCCTCAGACATTTCTTGTTTGAAACTGGAACAACATTTATGTATTTATTTATTTATTAATGTATTTATTTATTGATCGTGGGGTTAGGGTTAGGGTTAGCGTGCTCACTGACGGGGTTCACTGTGTGGATGTCTCTGTTCAAAAGTTACAGCCACATTATTCACACTGGACATGACTGAAACGCCCACAGTCCCACAGGTTTAGCTCCAGTTCCTCCTCGGTTATGTTCTGATGTTCTGACGTTCTGATGTTCTTGTGTTCTTGATGACGTTCTGATGTTCTTGATGATGATCTGATGTTCTTGTGTTCTTGATGATGTTCTTGTGTTCTTGATGATGTTCTGATGTTCTTGTGTTCTTGATGATGTTCTTGTGTTCTTGATGACGTTCTGACGTTCTGATGTTCTTGTGTTCTTGATGATGTTCTTGTGTTCTTGATGACGTTCTGATGTTCTGATGTTCTTGTGTTCTTGATGATGTTCTTGTGTTCTTGATGACGTTCTGATGTTCTTGATGATGATCTGATGTTCTTGTGTTCTTGATGATGTTCTGACGTTCTGATGTTCTTGTGTTCTTGATGATGTTCTTGTGTTCTTGATGACGTTCTGATGTTCTTGATGACGTTCTGATGTTCTTGTGTTGTTGACGCGGCGTCTCCAGGGGTCTGTCGATCCGGGTGGAGGGTCTCCCCAGGGTCACGCACGTCTCCGTGGGGCAGCACATTCTGATCGAAGGACACGATGAGGACCATCCGTACGTGGCCAAAGTCCTCAAGCTCCTGGAAGACGGTCAGTCCCCCTGTCACACCTGTCGCACCTGTCGCACCTGTCAGAGTTCTGAACAGGGCTGTGTCAGAACTGCACACTCCTTCTGAGGCTGTGTCGTCTTTAAACCAGAGATGTTTCTCCTCAGATGTTTCTCCATGTTCTAGTCGTTTCTCCTCAGATGTTTCTCCTCAGATGTTTCTTCTCAGATGTTTCTCCTCAGATGTTTCTCTGTGTTCTAGTCGTTTCTCTTCAGATGTTTCTCCATGTTCTAGTCGTCTTTCCTCAGATGTTTCTCCATGTTCTGGTCGTTTCTCCTCAGATGTTTCTCCATGTTCTAGTCGTTTCTCCTCAGATGTTTCTCCTCAGATGTTTCTCCTCAGATGTTTCTTCTCAGATGTTTCTTCTCAGATTTTTCTCTTCTCAGATGTTTCTTCTCAGATGTTTCTTCTCAGATGTTTCTTCTCAGATGTTTCTTCTCAGATGTTTCTCCTCAGATGTTTCTCTGTGTTCTAGTCGTTTCTCCTCAGATGTTTCTCCATGTTCTACTTGTTTCTCCTCAGATGTTTCTCCATGTTCTACTTGTTTCTCCTCAGATATTTCTCCATGTTCTAGTCGTCTTTCCTCAGATGTTTCTCCATGTTCTGGTCGTTTCTCCTCAGATGTTTCTCCTCAGATGTTTCTCCATGTTCTAGTCGTCTTTCCTCAGATGTTTCTCCATGTTCTAGTAGTTTCTCCTTTCTGACCGTCTGAAGTTGTGTTTGGAGTGATTTGTGTCTGAGGACTCGTCCGTCTCGTGTTTGGTTTGTGTCTTCAGAGGTCGGGAGGGAGAAGAAGGTCCTGGTGCAGTGGTTCGTGCGCGTGTCTGAGATTCCTCTGAACAAACTGAAGCTGCTGGGACGAGAGCCGCACCCCAACGAGGTCTTTTATTATGAAGGAACCAACTGTGACAACGAGGTCAGCGCCGAGTCCATCCTGAGACTCGCCAAGGTCAGACACTCTAAAGGTCATTTTCCAGGCCTGGAAAAGTCCTGGGATTTGAGTCTGTCTTTCCCACAGCTCCAGGGTTGTGTTCAGTTCTCATGAGTTTGTTCTGATGATTTCTGAACGTCTAATAAATAAATAAACTGACAGGATTTAGAACTTTCAAAACTAGAATCACAAACCAGAAGGTGAGAAGAAAGATTTAATGTTTCAGATTTACACTAAAACTCTGATCAGTTCTACACATGGAGGTGCTGGAAAGTCATGGAAAGTCATGGAACATTCACTGTAGTCAGGAAAAAGTCATGGAAAAGTTGGGACATTTTGTCAGTGAAAAAGAGGGAAGCCTGCTGGTCCCAGCCCGGTCTCGGGTCTCGGGTCTCGGGTCTCGGGTCTCGGGTCTCGGGTCTCCGGTCTCCGGTCTCCGGTCTCCGGTCTCCGGTCTCCGGTCTCCAGTCCGTGGTCTGGTCTAACCTTAGTCTTGTGTCTCAGGTGGTGCAGGTGCAAGGCTCCGCCCCCTTCCCCGCGGGCGCCGCAGACGCAGACACGTTCTTCGTGAAGTTGTCGTGGACGTCTCGTTCTTTCAGAGTGTTGTCTGAGGCGGAGCGCTCTCCCTCTCCCCGAGCCGCCTCCCTGCCCCCCTCCCCCCTCCCTCCGTCCTCTCTGCGCACGCCCCCTGGCTCCGCCCTCTGCTCCCCCGACTCCGCCTCCTCCTCTCCGGCCCCTCCCTCCTCTCCCAACGGCCCCGCCCCCCCGGCGCGGCGCCGTCTGCCCACGCCGGACCCCAATGTGCTGAAGAGGGCGTCGTCCGGCGTGACCGCGAGCGCCGCCAAACGCCGCGCTCAGGAGGCGGAGTCGCTGCACTCGGCCAATAAGATGTCTGCGTCCAAGAGTTTGAGCGCCAGGAGGCGGAGCTCTGCGGCGAGGACGCCCGGCGTGCGCAAGAAGCTCCAACTGTTTGGTGAGAGAGGGGCTCTTTCAGGTTCACTTCTGTCTCTGGTGGGGTTCTCTCTGGTTCTCTGGTGTTGTTCTCTGGTGTTGTTCTCTGGTGTTGTTCTCTGGTGTTGTTCTCTGGTGTTGTTCTCTGGTGTTGTTCTCTGGTGTTGTTCTCTGGTGTTGTTCTCTGGTGGTTGTTCTCTGGTGGTGTTCTCTGTGGTTCTCTGTGGTTCTCTGTGGTTCTCTGCCGTCTTGAGGCTCCTCTGTGTTTTTAAAGTGTCTGTTGTGTGTCAGCTCCAGAGGACGGGCGTCTGGAGTCTGAGCTGGATGAGCTTTTGGCCGAGGACCTTCAGACTGAGGGAGTCCAGACTCTGTCCCCACCACGACCTGTGACCCCTGTGACCTCTGTGACCCCACGGCGCCGCCCCGCCCCCCTGGAGGAAGAGGAGGAGGAGGAGGAGGAGATGAAGATGAAGTTGCCCTGTGTGAAGGTCAAACGCATGTCTCTGCCCCACGATGAGTCGCCCTCCTCCACCAGGTCACTGTTTCATACCAACACTAACAGTAGTAGTAGTAGTACTGTAGTAGTAGTTGTAGTAGTTGTAGTAGTAGTAGTAGTACTGTAGTACTGTAGTAGTAGTACTGTAGTAGTAGTAGTAGTTATAACAGGTCAGTTTTGTTTGTTGTGCAGTTTTCAGTAGGGGTGTGCAAAAATATCAAAATATCGATATATCGTATCGCTTAATGTGATGATACAGTATCAATATCATGGGCTATTGTATCGATATATCGCCAAGAGTATTTTTTTAAATGTATTTTACTAAATTCTTTAGTTCCAGAGCTACAGTTTTGATGATTAAAATGGTTGAGTTTCAGAAGAAGTGGTTTAACAAAGACTTTCAGTATCACAGTCATGATTTAGACTTTATTTTTAATGAACGGCGTCGACTCAATTTGAAATATATCGTATTGAATCGAAAGTGCACTGTATCAAGATGTATCGTATCGTGGCCTATGTATCGAGGTATGTATCGTATCGGTGACTTCTTAATGATCCCAGCCCCAGTTTTCAGGTTGAGCTTCAGACTCTTTCAGATTCTTTTGAACGTTCAGACTCAGACTCCTAAATATTCAAATATAAAAACTGAAGAAAGTTGTGATTTTGGTTTAGAGGAAATAAACCCTGTTCAGTCTCTGCTCTGGTATCGGTCAGTATCGGGTATTGGGTATTGGCAGATATTGGCAGATATTTACAGCTGTAGTATCTGAATTAGAACTGCAACGAATCAGTGTTGACTTGGACAATACATGAACGACTGTAGAGACGCGTGGACGCACCTGTCCAGGTCTCGGTTTAACCCGGTGTGGTCCTGTCCGTTCAGGCGAGGGTCTCGGTCCAGGTCCAGGTCTCGGTCTAACCCTTTGCGGTCCTGTCCGTTCAGGCGAGGGTCTTGGTCTCGGTCCTGGTCTTGGTCCAGGTCTCGGTCTAACCCTTTGCGGTCCTGTCCGTTCAGGCGAAGGTCTCGGTCTCGGTCCTGGTCTTGGTCTTGGTCCTGGTCCAGGTCCAGGTCCAGGTCTCGGTCTAACCCTTTGTGGTCTTGTCCGTTCAGGCGAGGGTCGGAGCACAGTCCGGAGCAGGCGGACTCTGAGGAGGCGGAGTTACCTCAGTCCGTGAAGACTCCGAGTAAACACACGCCCGGGAGGAGCGGCGCCCCCCGCGGGCAGGTCAGGTGAGTCCTGCGGCGCTCGGCATTCTGGGACACGGAGTTTGTTCTGTTTAAATCACAATGTCACGTTTCCTTTTTGTGTGAAACAGAACGACGACTCCATCCAGAAAACGAGACGCAAAAACTCTGAAGGAACCTGCGCTCGCCGTCCTGTGAGTCACACTCAGACAGAAGAAGAAGAAGAGGAAGAGAGGAGGAGGAGAGAGGAGGAGAGGAGAGGAAGAGGGAGAGAGGAGGAAGAGGGAGAGCGGATGAGGAAGCGGGAGAGAGGAGAAGGAAGGGAGGAGGAAGAGGAGAAAGAGAGAAGAGGAGAGGAGAAGAAGGAAGAGAAGGAGATGGAGGAAGAGGAGGAGTATTAACTGTGTCGTGTTTGTTTCAGGCCTGAGGTGGATAATGAGAATTCTCCGATGTTTCCCGTCGCTCCTCGAAGCTCCAAGAGGAAATCTGCCCAAAGAGTGTCCTCCAGAATCAAGACGCAGATGTGAGTCCTGCTCCTGGTCCTGGTCCGGTCCCGGTTTCAGACCCTGGTTTGTTCCTGGTTCAGTCCCGTTTTTTCTCTTTCAGGATGACGTTGGATCTGGAGTCAGACTCGGGGGAGGAGTTTGTCCCTCAGGAGGAGGAGCAGAGCGATGAAGAGGAGGAGGAGGAGGAGGAGATGAGGAGAGGACGAAGAGGAAACGTCACGACTCCTCGATCTGCTGTGAGAACCTGCTCCAGGACGCCCCGAAAAACCCCCCGCAAGGTCAGACCCCGGGGTTTGTTTGTGTCAGATTAAAGCTTCACTCTGTAACTTTTCCAGTGGGGACTTTGCCTCTCGCTCGTTTCCATGGAGACATGTGTGTGTCTAGAATATTCCACACTGTGACTTTAAACAGATGAGTCCTGCTGTGGTTGTTTCTCTGGGTGTTTCTGACGCACTCGTCCAACTTCTCATTTCCAACACCGATATCGATACTGCGGCTGTGAGCTGATACCGATACTCGCCGATATCAGGGCGAGTCTCGTGTGTCACAGGTCTCCTCCAAAACTCTCACAACTAAAAGAATCTGTTGAATCTTTTTTAAATATTGTCTTTGTTAAAGGGACAAAGTCTGGAGGTTTGGACGTGGAGCCTGGGCCTGTCACCATAATCAGTAAATCAATTAATCGTACCATAACGTTTAACGAGCTCAATCACTTTTCCGGCCGCGATAAATTCTATTTGCAGCTTGTTTGTTTTCCTCGCTCTCTGTCGCTCCCAGAGACTAAATGTTAGAAGTTTCTGTGGCTCTGACTCGTCTTGTTTAACAAGTGGAATGAGGTTTGAACCATCGTGTGTGAGTTTATCGACACAGTGGACGTGCGTCTGGTCTGAAAACACCACTGTCTGTGCAGTTTAACATGAAGCTGCAACAAAACAGTTCATCACCGAGAGACAAAACATGTCACAATGTCGAATCAACACTGGTGAGTGTTACCCCCAATTCACACCAAAGCTGCACGGCGCATAAGTGCAGCAGCTCAGCACACGAGCAGCAGACGCTCTGTTCAACTCCACTTGAACCGGTCTGACAGTGGAACACCGACAGAGTCTCACACGTCCAACGAGCGTCTGACGCTGACGCTGCTCCAGAGGTTGGAGTTCCAATTTTGCATCGTCAACGACGCGTCTCCAAGGTTTTTAGCAGGAGAAAGACAGGAAATAAACACACAGTATCAAAATAAACTTCTGATGCCCTTTCAAAATAATTTAACCAAAGTCAAGACAACAACGTAAACAACGCGCACGTGATTTACGATGTCAGACACCAATTCTACAGGGACTCAGGACTAAACCAGGACTAAACCAGGACTAAACCAGGACTAAACCAGGACTAAACCAGGACTAAACCAGGACTAAACCAGGACTCACTGCCGAAGTGTCCGCGGGCGAAAGGACCGGTGCAGAGCTCGGAGAAGAGGTACGTGCAGCCGTCGGGCTTTTCGGACACCTGCTCCGCGGGGCTCAGGGTTCGCTATCTCTCTCTCCAAGATTAGACCTGGTTTAGACCTGGTTTAGACCGGATTTAGTGATGGTTTAGACCTGGTTTAGACCTGAATTAGTCCTGACTTAGTCCTGACCCGCCCTTAAAATTCCAGAACGTTAAAACTCGCCCGTTTCAGGGACTATTTGCCCGTATCCATCGGTGCAGGACTCTGTATCCACATATAAACGTATCGGCGTTATTACCTGGATGGACATAAGATTTTAATCACACTCATAATGTTTGTTAATTATACGTGATTTTACCTTATTAAAGAAAAAAAACTGAGGTGTTTAATGTGCGTGTTAATAGATTTAAACCTCATTAAACACAAATGCATTGCAGTTGTACTTAATTCACAAACACTTAATACACGTTCTAACTTAATACACTTTAACATAAAATAAATGATAAAAAGCAAATACAAAATGTGACGTGTGAAAACAGTGAAGATGTGCAGCTGCAGCAGGAGCAGCTCTGACTCTGGTGTGAAATGAAACTTTGAAATTGACGCGTACGCGCAGCTCCACCTACGTTAAGCGCCGCTGCAGCTCCTGGTGTGAATTCGGGGTGACACGTCTCAACAGACACGTGGGTCAAACACAGAGAAACACAAACGACGAGAAGAAACATCTCAAACCTCAACAGACGATATAAACCATGGATCTATTCAAATAACGATAAACGATAAACTCAAACCCCAGCGACACAACACTTCATCAACACAGACACAGACAGAGTTCATGTTCACGTTCACGTTCACGTTCACGTTCACGTTCACGTTCACCCAGAGTCTGAGTGTGTTGATGAACCTGAGCACTACGTCTCTCTCCTTCATGTGACGAGTCTGTGGTGTCGCCCCAGTTTTCCCATGGAGACTAATCAGTTGTGACCCCTGACCCCGTCTGTGTGTGTCCTGTGTGACCTCAGGTGACCCCGAGCACGCCCAAAACTCCACGTCACGCCACGCCCAGTATCCCCGCCAGGAGCGCACCTGCCAAGACACCTGCCAACGCTCTGGAAGAGGCACGAGCAAGGTACTACAAATACTACTACTACTACTACAGATACATTGGGTCTGGTCAAGTGTTAACGGAGGAAACGGTCAGATTTTGGACATTCAAATGTCTCTTATTCAGAAACTAGAGGAACTATTAAAATAAGTAAAGTATCAGAATGTAGGAAAGAGTTACACTCCAACAGGGTCAAGTTAAACCTGTGAGATTCTTTCAAGTTCAAGACAAAAAATGTAAAAACTCATGTCGGTAACAGAGGGAATGAAATATGCAGCACTTTTTGGTCAATAAATCCAAACAGTGATAACTCTTGGTTCTCACTTCCATATCCTTAACAAACTGGTTTGAATATTTGCTTCATATAGTTTTCTACCATATGGTACAAGATTAGGTTGAAAAACCTCTGACTTTTTGACTCATGAGATTTTTTATTAAGAAAGGTCATGGTAACGGAGGGAAAATTGTACAAACAAGTAGAAGGTGCAGGATTTTACATCATTTGTCACTTTTTTCTTCTGAATACTTTAATATTACTTCAAAATGAAAGAAACTATTTCTATAAAATGTCAGTCCTTCCAAGAACATTTTTATCATTTTAAATACTTTTTTTTTTTTAATCATGTCCCTTTATCAACAGTTCAAAGATAATTTTTGTTCCATGTTTCATTCATGGTCTGTTTAAAACGGATGGAACTTTAGAACCAAAAATGGAACAGAAAAAAGGTGAACAGTTTGATAAACTCGAGTACATATGTATCTGTTCAATACACTTTTATATCAGATGAATTCACTGGAAGTTTTGACCTTGTTGTTTACTTCTGTTTGACCGAGACCAAATATCACAAATACCACAGGCGCTACTGCAGTACTACTACTACTGCAGTACTACTACTACTGCAGTACTACTACTACTGCAGTACTACTACTACAGATATTACCATAGACACTTGTAAAGATACTATAAAACCTGCACATTTATGTGTGTGTCTCTGTGTGTGATTGTGTGTGTTTGTGCGTTCTGTGTGTGTATATTATTGTGCGTTTTGTGTGATTGTATGTTTGTGTGGATAATTGTGCGTTGTGTGTGTGTGTGATTGTGCGTTGTGTGTGTGTGTGTGTGTGTTGTGTGTTGTGTGTTGTTGTGCGTGTGTGTGTGTGTGTGTGTATAATTGTGTGTTGTGTGTGTGTATAATTGTGCGTTGTGTGTGTGTGTGGTGTGTGTTGTGTGTTGTGTGTGTGTGTGTTGTGCGTGTTTAATTGTGTGTGTGTGTGTGTGTTAATTGTGCGTTGTGGTGTGTGTGTGTATAATTGTGTTGTGTGTGTGTGTGTATATGATTGTGCGTTGTGTGTGTGTAATTGTGCGTTGTGTGTGTAATTGTGCGTTGTGTGTGTGTGTGTGTGTGTGTGTGTGTGTGTGTATAATTGTGCGTTGTGTGTGTGTGTGTATAATTGTGTGTTGTGTGTGTGTGTGTGTGTGTGTGTTATAATTGTGCGTGTGTGTGTGTGTGTATAATTGTGCGTTGTGTGTGTGTGTGTGTAATTGTGCTGTGTGTGTGTGTTGTGTGTGTGTGTGTTGTGTGTGTGTATAATGTGTGTGTGTGTGTGTGTGTGTGTGTGTGTATAATTGTGCGTTGTGTGTGTGTGTGTATAATTGTGCGTTGTGTGTGTGTATAATTGTGC
>NW_026571473.1:41827689-41850189 GCF_026225935.1 Boleophthalmus pectinirostris
TTGTGTGATGTTGTATCTTTGTGTGACGTTGTGTGTGTTGTGTTGTTGTATCTTTGTGTGACGTTGTGTGTTTGTGTGATGTTGTATCTTTGTGTGACGTTGTGTGTGTTGTGTTGTTGTATCTTTGTGTGACGTTGTGTGTGTTGTGTGTTGTATCTTTGTGTGACGTTGTGTGTGTTGTGTGGTGTTGTATCTTTGTGTGACGTTGTGTGTGTTGTGTGTTGTTGTATCTTTGTGTGACGTTGTGTGTTTGTGTGATGTTGTATCTTTGTGTGACGTTGTGTGTGTTGTGTGTTTGTGTGATGTTGTATCTTTGTGTGACGTTGTGTGTGTTGTGTTGTTGTATCTTTGTGTGACGTTGTGTGTGTTGTATCGTTGTGTGACGTTGTGTGTTTGTGTGTTGTTGTATCTTTGTGTGACGTGTGTTGTGTGTGTGTGTTGTGTGTGTTTGTGTGTTGTTGTATCTTTGTGTGACGTTGTGTGTGTTGTGTGTTGTATCTTTGTGTGACGTTGTGTGTGTTGTGTGTTGTATGTGTTGTGTGTTGTGTGTGTGTTGTGTGTTGTTGTATCTTTGTGTGACGTTGTGTTTGTGTGTTGTGTATCTTTGTTGTGACGTGTTTTGTGTTGTTGTATCTTTGTGTGACGTTGTGTGTGTTGTGTGTTTGTTGTATCTTTGTGTGACGTTGTGTGTGTGTTGTTGTTGTTTGTGTGACGTGTGTGTGTTGTGTGTGTGTGTGTTGTGTACGTTGTGTGTTGTGTGTTTGTTGTGTTGTTGTATCTTTGTGTGTTGTTGTATGTTTGTGTGTGTGTGTGTGTGTGTTGTTGTATCTTTGTGTGACGTTGTGTGTGTTGTTGTATCTGTTGTGTGTGACGTTGTGTGTGTGTGTGTGTTGTATCTTTGTGTGACGTTGTGTGTGTTTGTGTGTTGTTGTATCTTTGTGTGACGTTGTGTGTTTGTGTGTTGTTGTATCTTTGTGTGTGTTGTGTGTGTGTTGTTGTATCTTTGTGTGACGTTGTGTGTTTGTGTGTGTTGTATCTTTGTGTGACGTTGTGTCTTGTGTGTGTTGTGTGTTGTTGTATCTTTGTGTGTGTTGTGTGTTTGTGTGATGTTGTATCTTTGTGTGACGTTGTGTGTGTTGTGTGTTTGTGTGATGTTGTATCTTTGTGTGACGTTGTGTGTGTTGTGTGTTGTTGTATCTTTGTGTGACGACGTGTGTTGTGTGTTGTATCTTTGTGTGACGTTGTGTGTGTTGTGTGTTGTTGTATCTTTGTGTGACGTTGTGTGTGTGTGTGTTGTATCTTTGTGTGACGACGTGTGTTGTTGTATCTTTGTGTGACGTTGTGTGTGTTGTGTGTTTGTGTGTTGTTGTATCTTTGTGTGACGTTGTGTGTGTTGTTGTATCTTTGTGTGACGTGTGTGTTGTTGTATCTTTGTGTGACGTTGTGTGTGTTGTGTGTTGTTGTATCTTTGTGTGTCGTTGTGTGTTGTTGTATCTTTGTGTGTTGTTGTATCTTTGTGTGACGTTGTGTGTGTTGTGTGTTGTATCTTTGTGTGACGTTGTGTGTGTGTGTGTGTGTGTTGTATCTTTGTGTGACGTTGTGTGTGTTGTGTGTTGTTGTATCTTTGTGTGACGTTGTTTGTGTGTTGTTGTATCTTTGTGTGACGTTGTGTGTGTTGTGTGTTGTTGTATCTTTGTGTGACGTTGTGTGTGTGTGTGTTGTATCTTTGTGTGACGTTGTGTGTTGTGTGTTGTTGTATCTTTGTGTGACGTTGTGTGTGTTGTGTGTTGTATCTTTGTGTGACGTTGTGTGTGTTGTGTGTGTGTTGTATCTTTGTGTGACGTTGTGTGTGTGTGTGTTGTTGTATCTTTGTGTGACGTGTGTTGTGTGTGTTGTTGTATCTTTGTGTGACGTTGTGTGTGTTGTGTTGTTGTATCTTTGTGTGACGTTGTGTGTGTTGTGTGTTGTTGTATCTTTGTGTGACGTTGTTTGTGTGTTGTTGTATCTTTGTGTGACGTTGTGTGTGTTGTGTGTTGTATCTTTGTGTGACGTTGTGTGTGTTGTGTGTTGTTGTATCTTTGTGTGACGTTGTTTGTGTGTTGTTGTATCTTTGTGTGACGTTGTGTGTGTTGTGTGTTGTTGTATCTTTGTGTGACGTTGTGTGTGTTGTGTTGTTGTATCTTGTGTGACGTTGTGTGTTGTATCTTTGTGTGACGTGTGTGTGTGTTGTATCTTTGTGTGACGTTGTGTGTTGTTGTGTGTTGTATCTTTGTGTGACGTTGTGTGTGTTTGTGTGTGTTGTATCTTTGTGTGACGTTGTTTGTGTGTTGTTGTATCTTTGTGTGACGTTGTGTGTGTTGTGTGTTGTTGTATCTTTGTGTGACGTTGTGTGTGTGTGTGTTGTTGTATCTTTGTGTGACGTTGTGTGTGTTGTGTGTTGTATCTTTGTGTGACGTGTGTGTGTGTGTGTTGTATCTTTGTGTGACGTTGTGTGTGTTGTGTGTTGTTGTATCTTTGTGTGACGTTGTGTGTGTTGTGTGTTGTTGTATCTTTGTGTGACGTTGTGTGTGTTGTGTGTTGTATCTTTGTGTGACGTTGTGTGTGTTGTGTGTTGTATCTTTGTGTGACGTGTGTGTTGTGTGTTGTATCTTTGTGTGACGTTGTGTGTGTTTGTGTGTTGTATCTTTGTGTGACGTTGTGTGTGTTGTGTGTTGTATCTTTGTGTGACGTTGTGTGTGTTGTGTGTTGTATCTTTGTGTGACGTTGTGTGTGTTGTGTGTTGTATCTTTGTGTGACGTTGTGTGTGTTGTGTGTTTGTGCTTCAGGTCGGCGTCTGTTCAGGAGCAGATGTTCCTCAGGTCGATCATCGCTGAGTTCAGACGTTTGGGTTTAGAGGAAGCGACGTTTCAACAGGTACAGACCCCGTCACACACACATGGACCCTGTCACACACACACACACGGACCCTGTTACACACACACACAAGGACCCTGTCACACACACACACAAGGACCCTGTCACACACACACACACAAGGACCCTGTCACACACACACGGACCACGTCACACACACACACACAGACCACGTCACACACACACACAAGGACCCTGTCACACACACACACAAGGACCCTGTCACACACACACACACACAAGGACCCTGTCACACACACACGGACCACGTCACACACACACACACGGACCACGTCACACACACACACAAGGACCCTGTCACACACACACACAAGGACCCTGTCACACACACACACACAAGGACCCTGTCACACACACACACACAAGGACCCTGTCACACACACACGGACCACGTCACACACACACACGGACCTCGTCACATGTGTGTCATGGGCTGTGATTGGTCGGTGTGTGTGCTGGCAGAGTGGTTGACGTGTGTTTCAGGTGGCGCTGTGTCGTGTGGATGTGTGTTGTGTGTGTGTGTGTGTGTGTGTGTGTGTGTGTGTGTGTGTGTGTGTTGTGTGTGTGTGTGTGTTGATGTTTGTGTGTGTTTCAGGTGTTTGTCCAGCAGGTGGCGCTGTGTCGTGTGGAGGGTTTGGCTCCGCCCCTCGTGTCTGAGTCTCTGTCTGTGTGTTTACGTCTCGGGGCGTCGAGGCTCCTCCTCCTCGACGACGCACGAACCGACCTGCAGCTCCGAGTCCGACTCAACGTGAGCCAAGACGACGTCCTGTACGCACTCAAGACCGACTGAGACCGAGACCAGGACCGAGGACCGAGACCAGGACCGAGACCAGGACCGAGACCAGGACCGAGACCAGGACCGAGACCAGGACCACGCACAAACCGACCTGCAGCTCCGAGTCCGACTCAACATGAGCCAAGACGACGTCCTGTACGCACTCAAGACCGACTGAGACCAGGACCAGGACCAGGACCAGGACCATGACCAGGACCAAGATGACGTCCTGTATGTGTTCAGGTTGGACCAGGACCAGGACCAGTGGGTCGACTTGAGTTTTGAGCATGAACAAGACTTAAAAGGATCTGGAAATCTGTCACTGGGTCCTGGTCTTGGTCCTTGGTCCTGGTCTTGGTCCTTGGTCCTGGTCTTGGTCCGTTTTTGTAGTTGTTTTTTTTTAAACTTGTTTGGAGATTTTGTCTCGTCTGTTTTACGTGAAATGTTTTTTGTCGTTGAAGTTTTATCGTTTTTGAATCTGAATAAAAAAGTTTTATTTAATTAAATTCATGAATCGTGTTTTTATTTCAACTTCAGAACAAACTTCAGAACTAACAACTTTTCTTCTCATGAAAAGAGCAACAGGGAAACGGGAGGGCATCTGACACAATCTGCTCCGACTGTGACAGCGACACACCTCATTCTGCACCTGTCAGGCTCCTGTCCTGCACCTGTCAGGCTGTGCACTGAACAGCTGAAAGGTCCCTGTCCAAACTTCTCGCACAGGCCCCGCCCCCTCACCTGCAGGCCCCGCCCCCTCACCTGCACAGGCCCCGCCCCCTCACCTGCACAGGCCCCGCCCCCTCCTCTCACCTGTCCAGGTTTGTTCTGGAGTCACTTCAGATGAACTCGGCTCCGACTCAGGTAAGACTCAAGACCGGACCTGGACTGGACCTAGACTGGACCTGGACTGAACCTGGTCTGAACCTGGTCTACACACTGGATTTCTCAAAAACTTCTGAGACGTGTTTTTCTAAATTCAACATTAAACTTAAAACTTTCACAAATGATTTGGACGATTTTTGGCTGAAAAATAAAAATCTGTTTTTCTGTTTGTTTCTTTGACATTTGTTTGTTTTTCTTTTTTCTAAACTCAGAGGAACTTCAGAAGATCGAGCTCCAAAACTCGACCATAAAATCACACGAACTGAGAATAAAATAAATAAAAGTAAAATAAATAAATCTTCCAAAATAATTTTAAAAATATTAACGACCAAAATAAAAATTCATAAATAAAATTAATAAAAAGTTTTGTTTGTTTCAGGTTTGGGGATGAGACGCTTCACGTTTGTCAAAGTCACGATGTTTCTGTTCAGCCTCCTCCTGTCGGTGAGTCCAGGACCTGGACCTGGACCGGGACCAGACCGGGACTAGACCGGGACTGAAACAGGAGTAAAACAGGACTGAACTAGGACTAGACTGGGATTTGATCAGGACTGAACTAGGACTGGAACAGGACTGTGTTTAAAGTCCTGGTCTGGTTCTGGTCTAGTCCTGGTTCAGTCCTGGGGCCTCATTTATAAATCTTGCTTATGCAAAAATCCGTGCGTCGTCGCTTCCTACACCAACTGTGGGATTTATGAACCTCGACTAAGTCGTGGCTCTTTGTTTAACTCTACACCAACTCTGGTCCTGTAAACTCTACACAAAGTCTGGAGACACGGGAAAAAGTGACACTCGTGGAGAGAAGCAGAAGTGAACAGAGTTTGAGGAAGAGTTTGATCAGAAAATCCACGTATATAAAAGAATGACCTTCAGATTTGTGCATTTAAGTGTTTGGTTCAACAAAACACAGAGAAGGGCTGTTTATTCCACTCATTATTCTCTAAAATATTAAACATTTAAACTCGTGTACGAGCGCGGACCACGATCCTGATGCAGCTCAGGATCAACCACAGTCCACACCAAGACCACAGACTTTATAAAACACAGACTGACCAACACAGAGGACGAAATAATGACCCGACCTGAGACTAAACTCTTCCCTCGGACACAGAAGGAGCCAGACTTTTGTTTAATGAACAAAACTTTAACACTTTTACTTTAGTCTTTACGCACCGAGCGCCAGAGTGACCTGAGTCTGTGACCCGAGTCTGTGACCCGAGTCTGTGACCCGAGTCTGCGACCCGAGTCTGCGACCCGAGTCTGCGACCCGAGTCTGCGACCCGAGTCTGTGGACAACACAAAGCCCACTGTCCGAACCTGACGTCAACCAAAATCTTCTCTACATGTTTGTGTAATGTGGAACTGAGCACATGACACAGACCCACACACACAGACCCACACACACAGACCCACACACACAGACCCACACACACAGACCCACACACAGACCCACACACACAGACCCGCACTCACAGACACACACAGACACACAGACCACACACCACAGACCCACACACAGACCCACACTCACAGACCCACACACACAGACCCACACACACAGACCCACACTCACAGACCCACACACACAGACCCACACTCACAGACCCACACACACAGACCCACACACACAGACCCACACACACAGACCCACACACACAGACCCACACTCACAGACCCGCGCTCACACTCACAGAGGTCAGAGGTCAGACACACACTCACAGGTTCAGCAGTTTGGATGTTTGGTGTGGACTTTTATTGGCAGAATAACATCTGTATCTGATGTGTTTCATGTTAAATCTGTGTCCTCGTGTCCTTCCCTCGCTCCTTTCCCTCTCCAGGGGAGGGCATCTGAATCTCTCGCACGCGCTCATAATTTGACCATTCAGATCAGCGTGTATCTATGTGTATATGCATAAATATACAGGCCCAGTCCACACACACATCATAGACAGACTTAAAAATATAAAAATAAAACTCTTGAAACAGCGAGAAACACACTGACTTTACTGCAAAGATGTGCTGCCGTAATATGATGAAATATGATTAAATGAACAGATGAGTCGTTGTCACTTTTAGTTTTGTGTTTATTTATTAAACTTGTTTAAGTGTTTGTCGTGATCACGTGATGCTGCGTGGAGCCTCCTCCTCTGTCCCGCGTGTCTGATTATCGACTCATGTTTAGGGAAATCTCATTCACCAGTCACTTTACCTGCTCCTTTTATGGTGAGGTGGAGGTGTGAGGGGGCGTGGTCTGTCCTTTTATGGTGAGGTGGAGGTGTGAGGGGGCGTGGTCTGTCCTTTTATGGTGAGGTGGAGGTGTGAGGGGGCGTGGTCTGTCCTTTATGGTGAGGTGGAGGTGTGGGGGCGTGGTCTGTCCTTTTATGGTGAGGTGGAGGTGTGAGGGGGCGTGGTCTGTCCTTTTATGGTGAGGTGGAGGTGTGAGGGGGCGTGGTCAGGTTTGGTTCGTGCGGTGGGTTTTCTAAATATGGAGTTTGCGGCGCACGACTGTCGTAGCTACAGACGAACACAGGAACTTACAACAACATCTGCGCAGTTTTTATAAATGAGGCCCCTGGTTCAGGTCTGGTCTTGTTTCGGTCCTGGTCCTGGTCCTGGTCCCGGACCTGGTCCTGGTCTGGTCCTGGTGCAGGTCTGGTCTTGTTTTGGTCCTGGTCCTGGTCCTGGTCCTAGTCCCGGTCCTGGTCCAGTCTCAGTCTCGGTCTTGTCCCGTCAGGTGGGCGGGGCGGCCCTGTTGGTCTTGGGCCTGTGGGTTTCTGTGGACGGGTTTTGGTTCTTGAGGGTCTTGGGGATCTTCTCGTCTCCTGGAGCTTCGTCTGTGAACGTCGGGTTCTTCTGCTCGGCTCAGGGCCTCGTGCTCCTCGGCCTCGGGTTCCTCGGGGTCTGTGGACCTCACAGACCCAGCAAGAGCCTGATCCTGCTGGTGAGAGCACCTGACACACTGCACCTGACACACACTGCACCTGACACACACTGCACCTGACACACACTGCACCTGACACACACTGCACCTGACACACACTGCACCTGACACACACTGCACCTGACACACACTGCACCTGACACACACTGCACTGACACACTGCACCTGACACACTGCACCTGACACACACTGCACCTGACACACTGCACTGACACACTGACACACACTGACACACACCTGACACACACCTGACACACACTGCACCTGACACACACTGCACCTGACACACACTGCACCTGACACACTGCACCTGACACACACTGCACCTGACACACTGCACCTGACACACACTGCACCTGACACACACTGCACCTGACACACACTGACACACACTGACTGACACACTGCACCTGACACACTGCACCTGACACACTGCACCTGACACACACTGCACCTGACACACTGCACCTGACACACACTGCACCTGACACACTGCACCTGACACACTGCACCTGACACACTGCACCTGACACACTGCACCTGACACACTGCACCTGACACTGGGTCTGTGGGTTTTCTGAAGGTTCTGGAGAAAAAAAAGACACAATACTGAGGCAAAAAAAGAGAAAAACAAAAGAAGTTGTTCATGGTTCTCGTGGTTCTCCTGATGTTTCTTGTGGTTCTCCTGATGTTTCTTGTGGTTCTCCTGATGTTTCTTGTGGTTCTCCTGATGGTTCTCGTGGTTCTCCTGATGGTTCTCTGATGATTCTTGTGGTTCTCCTGATGGTTCTCGTGGTTCTCCTGATGGTTCTCGTGGTTCTCCTGATGGTTCTCGTGGTTCTCCTGTGGTTCTCCTGATGGTTCTCGTGGTTCTCCTGATGGTTCTGGTCCAGTTCTTCTGTGTGGTCCTCATCATCTTCATCGCTGAGGTGTCGGTGGTCGTGGTGGTTTTCGCCTACTCCTCCTTCGTGAGTCTGACTCAACATTTTATTTTTTATTATTTTTTGAAAAAAAGGTTTGTGTGTGTGACCAGGTGTGTGTGTGTGACCTGATGTGTGTGTGTGACCTGATGTGTGTGACCTGGTGTGTGTGACTTGGTGTGTGTGACTTGGTGTGTGTGACCTGGTGTGTGTGACCTGGTGTGTGTGACCTGGTGTGTGTGTGTGACCTGGAGTGTGTGTGACCTGGAGTGTGTGTGACTTGGTGTGTGACCTGGTGTGTGTGTATGACCTGGTGTGTGTGTGTGTGTGGTGTGTGACCTGGTGTGTGACCTGGTGTGTGACCTGGTGTGTGTGTGTGACCTGGTGTGTGACCTGGTGTGTGTGTGACCTTGTGTGTGACCTGGTGTGTGTGTGTGTGTGTGACATGGTGTGTGTGTGTGTGACATGGTGTGTGTGTGTGACCTGGTGTGTGTGTGACCTGGTGTGTATGACCTGGTGCTTCAGGCTGAGAGGATCCTTGGTTCTTGGGCGACTCGAGTTCTTCAGAAAGATTTTGGCTCCGACTCGACGATCACAGAGACCTGGACCCGAACCATGAACCAGGTACACGCGCAGGACCGCACCTGACACACACTGGACCGCACCTGACACACACTGAACCGCACCTGACACACACTGGACCGCACCTGACACACACTGGACCGCACCTGACACACACTGGACCACACCTGACACACACTGGACCGCACCTGACACACACTGGACCGCACCTGACACACACTGGACCGCACCTGACACACACTGACCGCACCTGACACACACTGGACCGCACCTGACACACACTGGACCGCACCTGACACACACTGGACCGCACCTGACACACAGTGTGTGTTCATGTTTGTGTGTTTCAGTTTTCTTGTTGTGGTTTCGTCGACTTCAGAGATTTCGTGGGGTCAAAGTTCGTGGAGACTCAGGGTCATTTCCCCCTGAACTGCTGCAGGAACCAGAGCTCCGCCTACGAACCACGAAGCTCCGCCTACGAACCACGAAGCTCCGCCTACGAACCACGAAGCTCCGCCTACGAACCACAGAGCTCCGCGCCCTGCAGCGTCGAGGAGGCGGAGCTCAGTGCAGTGCAGGTAACAGCTGCATGTTCAAAACAGAGTAAGGAACATGAAGATCTGAATATGTGACACGTTACAGTAACACTCACAGAGTAAATACTCCTCAGTAACACAGAGTAAATACTCCTGTAACACTCACAGAGTAAATACTCCTCTGTAACACTCACAGAGTAAATACTCCTCTGTAACACTCACAGAGTAAATACTCCTCTGTAACACTCACAGAGTAAATACTCCTCTGTAACACTCACAGAGTAAATACTCCTCTGTAACACTCACAGAGTAAATACTCCTCTGTAACACTCACAGAGTAAATACTCCTCTGTAACACTCACAGAGTAAATACTCCTCTGTAACACTCACAGAGTAAATACTCCTCTGTAACACTCACAGAGTAAATACTCCTCTGTAACACTCACAGAGTAAATACTCCTCTGTAACACTCACAGAGTAAATACTCCTCTGTAACACTCACAGAGTAAATACTCCTCTGTAACACTCACAGAGTAAATACTCCTCTGTAACACTCACAGAGTAAATACAGAGTAAATACTCTGTAACACTCACAGAGTAAATACTCCTCTGTAACACTCACAGAGTAAATACTCCTCTGTAACACTCACAGAGTAAATACTCCTCTGTAACACTCACAGAGTAAATACTCCTGTAACACTCACAGAGTAAATACTCCTCTGTAACACTCACAGAGTAAATACTCCTCTGTAACACTCACAGAGTAAATACTCCTCAGTAACACTCACAGAGTAAATACTCCTCAGTAACACTCACAGAGTAAATTGATCATATTGAAGTGAACAGCTGCATGTTTTTTTCTTTAGGGATGTTTCACACAAATCCTCGAGTCTCTGGTGAAAAACACAAACATCGTGGGCGGAGTCGTCGCCGGAGTCACAGCTCTGGAGGTACAAGTGTAGAAAGTACACACTATGTGTACTTTGTGTACTTTATACACACATACACATATACACACACACACACAGACACACACTCAGTTGTGTTTTTGTGCTCTCAGGTCGCTGCTCTGGTCGTCTCCATGTTTCTTTTCTGTCACCTGGATGAGATGAGCAGCTGAAAGGTCCATGTCTCTGTAAACAGCCTCGTGTTTCTTTGCTCTTGTTTTCTGTGGTAGATCAGTGTGTCAGACTCTCGCGGGGTCGGACTGTGTGCAGCGAGTTTAATCAAATATTTTACTGAATCATTTAAACTTCAGGAAATGTAAACGACATAAAAGTTATAATTATTCTTTATGAAACTGTCGGTTTTCAGTTTAAACGAGGAGCAGCTCAAAAACACAAAGGTGAAGCTGCGGAGGAGAAAGTCTGACATTAAATATGAAAGTGTGAAATAATTATGATTTTAAATTCAATAAAAATCTTTCAAGTCACATCAGTTTTTTTTGTTCTGTAGTAACAGCAATAAAGAAGTAGTAAAAGTAGTAGGAGTAGTAATAGTACTCGTATATTTTTGTAGTAGTTTGTATCAGGTCTTAAAAAAAAGCTTTAACCCCGAGAACCACGAAGGACATAAACAAAACACCTCTCCCTCCAGAGCTCAGCTTCCTCCCACAACCAGACCACAGGACGGGACCGCACCTGTCGCACAGGGAGAGCACCTGTCGCACAGGGAGAGCACCTGTCGCACAGAGAAACACTGAGTATAAAAAAGTTTTATTTTCACAAAATTAAAAACTACATAAAAATTCTTCAAACAACAAACTCTCTCCATCAGTGTAAAACTCAAACTTCACCGGGACCGGGTCTAGACCAGGTCTAGACTCGGTCTATAGTGGGTGGGTCTGTTTTGAACGGGAGCAGTGGGACGAACAGCAGCAGGTCTGATCTGGACACCTGTAAGGCCTCAGAGTCTTTTACAGTTTCTCAAACAAAAAGCAACAAAAACTAAATTCAGTCTGAAAAATGATCGGAGCCATTTTTACATTTTACAAAAAAAAAACAAACATATAAACAAATAAATAAACTCTGATTTGAGTTTTAGAATCTAAAAATGTTTGAACACAGAAGTCAGGGATTTTTTCGTAAACCGGGTCAGGGCCGGGTCTGGACCGGTGAGTTCTGCTTTAGTGTTGATATTCGTGAATCCTTCAGTCGTTCAGGATCCAGAGAAATTTAATTCTGTCTCTGGACAAAAGTTTTTGATTGAATCTGTTTCTCAGCTCGTCCCAGATCCGTCTTCAGTTCTTCAGCTGCTGGACGCCGCCTTAAATCTGCCTGAAGGGGGCGCTCACAGCACTGACACTCCTCTGACACACACAGACACACACACGTGTGTCGAGTGTGTGTCGAGTGTGTGTCGAGTGTGTGTCGAGTGTGTGTCGAGTGTGTTGACGTGTGACCTGAGGCAGATCAGCAGAATCGTTCAGGTCCTGATGAAGCTTCACACAAAAATCAAATCGATTAAAAACTTTTGTCCAGAGACAAAAATGAATTTCTCTTTGGTGTTTTAGTGTCGATACTGAAATGTTGAGACGTTTTTTAAAAGAAAAGTGACTCCAGAGACACAGGACCAATGAGAACAGCTGCAGGGTCTGAACAGCTGCAGGGTCTGTGGTGTTTCGAGTGTTAAAAAGCAGATTAGTCTTTTCATACAAGAGCCACAGGAGCAGCGACGAGTCTGAACAGCTGCAGGGTCAGAGTCTGAACAGCTGCAGCTGTGGGTCAGAGTCCGAACAGCTGCAGGGTTTACAGCTGCTCCACGGCGGCTGGTTCTTCTTTTGGTGGAGGCTCCAGGTGAATCGGCGTCACAGACGACGGTTTCCTCCAACTGAACACAAATAAAACAAACAATCAGTCGTGTAGAATTTGTAGAAGTACTTGTAGAGGTACTTGTAGTAGTAGTAGTAGTAGTAGTAGTAGTAGTATAGTAGTACATGTAGTACATGTAGTAGTTGTAGTAGTAGTATTGACCTGTAGGGGGAGAGGGGCGTGGCCACCACCAGGATGTGGTTCTTCTTTCTGAAGAGTCTCCAGAGCCCACGATGGTTCCCACGAACGTCCAGGTCCCACACGTGAAGACACTGAGACCAGGACCAGGACCGAGACCAGGACCGGGACCAGGACCAAGACCAGGACCGAGACCAGGACCGGGACCAGGAGGAAGTAGAAGAAGAGGAGGAGGAGGAAGATCAGAACAACACATTACACAACACTATTTTATTTTATTTGCAGTAGCAGTAGTAATGGTAGTAATAGTAGTATTTGCAGTGGTATTTGTAGTACTTGTAGTAGTACTTGTAGTAGTACTAGTACCTTAGCGAGCTCGGTCCAGGTCTCGGTGTTGTAGTAGTAGTAGTAGTAGTAGTAGTACTTGTACCTTGGCGAGTTGGGTCCAGGTCTCGGTGTTGTAGTAGTAGTAGTAGTAGTAGTAGTAGTAGTAGTAGTAGTAGTAGTAGTAGTAGTAGTATTTGTACCTTGGCGAGTCGGTCCAGGTCTCGTAGTAGTTGTAGTAGTAGTAGTAGTAGTAGTAGTAGTAGTAGTAGTAGTAGTAGTAGTACTTGTACCTTGGCGAGCTCGGTCCAGGTCTCTGTGTTGTAGTAGTAGTATTTGTAGTAGTAGTAGTAGTAGTAGTAGTAGTAGTAGTAGTAGTAGTAGTAGTAGTAGTAGTAGTACTTGTACCTTGGCGAGCTCGGTCCAGGTCTCTGTGTTGTAGTAGTAGTAGTATTTGTAGTAGTAGTAGTAGTAGTATTTGTAGTAGTAGTAGTAGTAGTAGTAGTACTTGTACCTTGGCGAGCTCGGTCCAGGTCTCTGTGTTGTAGTAGTAGTAGTAGTAGTAGTAGTAGTATTTGTAGTAGTAGTAGTAGTAGTAGTAGTACTTGTACCTTGGCGAGCTCGGTCCAGGTCTCTGTGTTGTAGTAGTAGTAGTAGTAGTAGTAGTAGTAGTAGTAGTAGTAGTTGTAGTAGTAGTAGTAGTAGTAGTAGTATTGTAGTAGTAGTAGTAGTAGTAGTAGTAGTAGTACTTGTACCTTGGCGAGCTCGGTCCAGGTCTCGGTGTTGTAGTAGTAGTATTTGTAGTAGTAGTAGTAGTAGTACTTGTACCTTGGCGAGCTCGGTCCAGGTCTCGGTGTTGTAGTAGTAGTATTTGTAGTAGTAGTAGTAGTAGTACTTGTACCTTGGCGAGCTCGGTCCAGGTCTCGGTGTTGTAGTAGTAGTATTTGTAGTAGTAGTAGTAGTAGTAGTACTTGTACCTTGGCGAGCTCGGTCCAGGTCTCGGTGTTGTAGTAGTAGTAGTAGTAGTAGTAGTAGTAGTAGTAGTAGTAGTAGTAGTAGTAGTAGTAGTAGTAGTAGTGTGTACCTTGGCGAGCTCGGTCCAGGTCTCGGTGTTGTAGTAGTAGTATTTGTAGTAGTAGTAGTAGTAGTAGTACTTGTACCTTGGCGAGCTCGGTCCAGGTCTCTGTGTTGTAGTAGTAGTATTTGTAGTAGTAGTAGTAGTAGTACTTGTACCTTGGCGAGCTCGGTCCAGGTCTCGGTGTTGTAGTAGTAGTATTTGTAGTAGTAGTAGTAGTAGTACTTGTACCTTGGCGAGCTCGGTCCAGGTCTCGGTGTTGTAGTAGTAGTAGTAGTAGTAGTATTTGTAGTAGTAGTAGTAGTAGTAGTAGTACTTGTACCTTGGCGAGCTCGGTCCAGGTCTCTGTGTTGTAGTAGTAGTAGTATTTGTAGTAGTAGTAGTAGTAGTAGTACTTGTACCTTGGCGAGCTCGGTCCAGGTCTCGGTGTTGTAGTAGTAGTAGTAGTAGTAGTAGTAGTAGTAGTAGTAGTAGTAGTAGTAGTAGTAGTAGTACCTTGGCGAGCTCGGTCCAGGTCTCGGTGTTGTAGTAGTAGTAGTAGTAGTAGTAGTAGTAGTAGTAGTAGTAGTAGTAGTAGTAGTAGTAGTAGTACTTGTACCTTGGCGAGCTCGGTCCAGGTCTCGGTGTTGTAGTAGTAGTAGTAGTAGTATTTGTAGTAGTAGTAGTAGTAGTACTTGTACCTTGGCGAGCTCGGTCCAGGTCTCGGTGTTGTAGTAGTAGTATTTGTAGTAGTAGTAGTAGTAGTACTTGTACCTTGGCGAGCTCGGTCCAGGTCTCTGTGTTGTAGTAGTAGTATTTGTAGTAGTAGTAGTAGTAGTACTTGTACCTTGGCGAGCTCGGTCCAGGTCTCTGTGTTGTAGTAGTAGTATTTGTAGTAGTAGTAGTAGTAGTAGTAGTAGTAGTAGTAGTAGTAGTAGTAGTAGTAGTACTTGTACCTTGGCGAGCTCGGTCCAGGTCTCGGTGTTGTAGTAGTATTGTAGTAGTAGTAGTAGTAGTAGTAGTAGTACTTGTACCTTGGCGAGCTCGGTCCAGGTCTCTGTGTCCGTCTCCGTCTCCATCCTGATGAACATCACGAACGTTTTTCCTTCGGTGTCGGGAACAAACGAATCATCACACGGATCCAACGAGTGATTCAACACCTCCGCCTCTCTGAAAGTACAAATACTCCAAATACTACTACAAGTACTACATACAGACGAGTGAACACTCCGCTCTCTGAAATACTACACTACTACTACAGTACTACAGACGAGTGATTCAACACCTCCGCTCTCTGAAAGTACAAATACTCCAAATACTACTACAAGTACTACTACAGTACTACTACAAGTACTACAAGTACTACAGACGAGTGATTCAACACCTCCGCCTCTCTGAAAGTACAAATACTCAAATACTAAATACTACTACAAGTACTCAAAGACTACTACCTACTACTACTACAAGTACTACAGACGAGTGATTCAACACCTCCGCCTCTCTGAAAGTACAAATACAATACTACTCCAAATACTACTACAAGTACTACTACAAGTACTACAGACGAGTGATTCAACACCTCCGCCTCTCTGAAAGTACAAATACTCCAAATACTACTACAAGTACTACTACAAGTACTACTACAAGTACTACAGACGAGTGATTCAACACCTCCGCCTCTCTGAAAGTACAAATACTCCAAATACTACTCCAAATACTACTCCAAGTACTACTACAAGTACTACAGACGAGTGATTCAACACCTCCGCCTCTCTGAAAGTACAAATACTCCAAATACTACTACAAGTACTACTACAAGTACTACTACAAGTACTACTACAAGTACTACAGACGAGTGATTCAACACCTCCGCCTCTCTGAAAGTACAAATACTCCAAAAACTCATACTACACACATACTACAAGTACTACTACTGAAAGTACAATACTACTCAAATACTACTACAAGTACTACTACAAGTCTACAGACGAGTGATTCAACACCTCCGCCCTCTCTGAAAAAGTACAAATACTCCAACTTACTACAAACTACTACAATACTTACTACAAGTACTACTACAAGTACTACAAGACGAGTGATTCAAACACCTCCGCCTCTCTGAAAGTACAAATACTCCAAATACTACTACAAGTACTACTACAAGTACTACTACAAGTACTACAGACGAGTGATTCAACACCTCCGCCTCTCTGAAAGTACAAATACTCCAAATACTACTCCAAATACTACTACAAGTACTACTACAAGTACTACAGACGAGTGATTCAACACCTCCGCCTCTCTGAAAGTACAAATACTCCAAATACTACTACAAGTACTACTACAAGTACTACTACAAGTACTACAGACGAGTGATTCAACACCTCCGCCTCTCTGCAAGTACAAATACTCCAAATACTACTCCAAATACTACTCCAAGTACTACTACAAGTACTACAGACGAGTGATTCAACACCTCCGCCTCTCTGAAAGTACAAATACTCCAAATACTACTACAAGTACTACTACAAGTACTACTACAAGTACTACTACAAGTACTACAGACGAGTGATTCAACACCTCCGCCTCTCTGAAAGTACAAATACTCCAAGTACTACTACAAGTACTACTACAAGTACTACTACAAGTACTACAGACGAGTGATTCAACACCTCCGCCTCTCTGAAAGTACAAATACTCCAAATACTACTCCAAGTACTACTACAAGTACTACAGACGAGTGATTCAACACCTCCGCCTCTCTGAAAGTACAAATACTCCAAATACTACTACAAATACTACTACAAGTACTACTACAAGTACTACAGACAAGATCAGACAGGTGCAGAGACAGGAGCAGACAGGTGCAGAGACAGGTGCAGAGACAGGAACAGACAGGAGCAGAGACAGGAGCAGACAGGTGCAGAGACAGGAGCAGAGACAGGTGCAGACAGGTGCAGAGACAGGAGCAGAGACAGGAGCAGACAGGTGCAGAGACAGGAGCAGAGACAGGTGCAGAGACAGGTGCAGAGACAGGTGCAGGGGACAGGAACAGACAGGAGCAGACAGGTGCAGACAGGTGCACTGACCGGAGCAGAGACAGGTGCAGAGACAGGAGCAGAGGTGCAGGAAGCAGAGACAGGTGCAGAGACAGGTGCAGCAGACAGGTGCAGAGACAGGAGGCAGCAGGTGCAGAGACAGGAGCAGACAGGTGCAGACAGGTGCAGAGACAGAGACAGGCAGAGACGGAGCAGACAGGTGCAGAGAGGAGCAGAGACAGGTGCAGGAGCAGAGACAGGGTGCAGACAGGTGCAGACAGGTGCAGAGACAGGTGCAGACAGGTGCAGACAGGTGCACTGACCGGAGCAGTCTCTGGACTTCAGTCTCGTACTCGTCTTTCTTCAGCAGGTCCACGTCTCTCAGATCCACCAGAGGAACAGTGTTCAACTTATGTTTCTTAAAATAAACCTCCTGAAACACAGAACCAGACCAGGACTGAAACAGGACCAGGACCAGGACCTGGACCAGGACTGAAACAGGACTAGACCAGGACTAGACCAGGACCAGGACTGAAACAGGACCAGGACCAGGACTGGACTAGGACCAGGACTAGACCAGGACCAGGACAGGACCGGACCAGGACTAGGACTAGACCAGGACTTGGACTCACGTGGAAGTATCCGTTCATGTTGAGTCCGATGATTCCAAAGTGGTAGGTCCTGGAGACGTCGGGAATCACACACTCACGTCCTCGTCTCTGCTCCGGCATCCGCAGCCACATGTCCCAGTCCCACAGCTGCAGAGGGACGAGGGACGAGAGACATGAGACAGGAGACAGGAGACAGGAGACGGGAGACAGGAGAACAGGAGACAAGAGGAGAGGGGACGAGAGACAGGAACGAGAGACATGAGACAGGAACAGGAGACGGGAGACATGAGATGAGAGACAGACGAGAGACATAGACAGAGAGACATGAGAGAATGAGAGAGACGGAGACGGGAGACGGGAGACATGAGACAGGAGACAGACATGAGACAGGAGACATGAAACAGGAGACGAGAGACATGAGACGAGAGACAGGAGACATGAGACGAGAGACATGAGACATGAGACAGACATGAAACAGGAGACGAGAGACATGAGACGAGAGACATGAGGAGACAGGAAACAGGAGAAAGAGACAAGAGACAAGAGACAAGAGACAGAGAAGGAGACAGGAGACAGGAGACAGGGACAGGAGACAGGAACAGGAGACAAAGACAAGAGACATGAGACTGAGACATGAGACAGACTTGAGACAGGAGACAGACATGAGACAGGAGACATGAGACATGAAACAGGAGACGAGAGACATGAGACGAGAGACAGGAGACATGAGACATGAGACATGAGACTGAGGAGACGAGAGACATGAGACGGAGAAAGGAAACAAGAGACAAGAGACATGAGACATGAGACATGAGACATGAGACATGAGACATGAGACGAGAGACATGAGACATGAGACATGAGACGAGAGACAAGAGACAAGAGACAAGAGACAAGAGACAAGAGACATGAGACATGAGACATGAGACATGAGACAGACTGAGACAGACATGAGACATGAGAATGAGACATGAACAGGAGACAGAATGAGACGAGAGACATGACATGAACAGAGACAAGAGACAAGAGACAAGAGACAAGAGACATGAGACATGAGACATGAGACGGAGACAGAAGACAGGAGACATGAGAATGAGACATGAGAGAGACAGAGACATGAGACATGAGACGAGAGACAAGATAGACAGGAGACATGAGACGGGAGACAGGAGACAGGAGACATGAGACAAGAGACAAGAGACATGAGACATGAGACGAGAGACATGTCTCATGTCTCATGAGACAAGAGACGACAGACATGAGACAGGAGACAGACAGGAGACATGAAACATGAGACGAGAGACAGGAGACATGAGACAGGAGACATGAGACGAGAGACATGAGACATGAGACAGACTTGAGACAGGAGACAGACATGAGACAGGAGACATGAGACATGAAACAGGAGACGAGAGACAAGAGACAGGAGACATGAGACGAGAGACGGGAGACATGAGACAAGAGACAGGAGACGAGAGACATGAGACAAGAGACATGAGACATGAGACGAGAGACATGTCTCATGAGACATGAGACAGGAGACAGACAGGAGAACATGAAACAGAGACGAGAGACAGGAGACATGAGACGAGAGACATGAGACATGAGACATGAGACAGGACTTGAGACAGGAGACAGACATGAGACAGGAGACATGAGACATGGACATGAGACGAGAGACAGAGAGACAGAGACGAGAGACGAGAGACATGAGACGAGAGACATGAGACATGAGACATGAGACGAGAGACGAGAGACATGAGACAAGAGACAGGAGACAGGAGATGAGACATGAGACAGGAGACATGAGACATGAGAGAGACAGAGACAGAGAGAGACAGAGACATGAGACATGAGACGAGAGAGACATGAGACGAGAGACGAGAGACATGAGACATGAGACGAGAGACATGAGACGAGAGACATGAGACGAGAGACATGAGACGACATGAGACGAGAGACATGAGACGAGAGACGAGAGACATGAGACATGAGACATGAGACATGAGACGAGAGACATGAGACGAGAGACATGAGACATGAGACAGGAGACAGGAGACAGGAGACAGGAGACAGGAACAGGAAACAGGAAACAGGAAACAGGAGACATGAGACGAGAGACATGTCTCATGTCTCTCGTCTCCTGTCTCTCGTCTCATGAGACGAGAGACAGGAGACATGAGACAGGAGACAGGAGACATGAGACGAGAGACATGAGAGACATGAGACGGGAGACGAGAGACAGGAGACATGAGACATGAGACGAGAGACATGAGACAGGAGACATGAGACATGAGACGGGAGACGAGAGACATGAGACGGGAGACGGGAGACATGAGACGGGAGACAGGAGACAGGAGACAGAGAGACATGAGACAGAGACATGAGACATGAGACGGGAGACATGAGACATGAGACGGAGACTGAGACGAGAGACGAGGAGACATGAGAGACGAGAGACATGAGACGGGAGACATGAGAGGAGACATGAGACATAGAGACAGGAGACAGGAGACATGAGACATGAGACGAGGAGACATGAGACAGAGACATGAGACATGAGACATGAGACGGGAGACGAGGAGACATGAGACATGAGACAGAGACAGGAGACATGAGACAGGAGACATGAGACAGGAGACGAGGATGAGACAGAGAGACAGGAAGACAGGAAACAGGAGACATGAGACGAGAGACATGTCTCATGACTGTCTCTCGTCATCATGAGACGAGAGAGACAGGAGACATGAGGAGACAGGAGACAGGAGACAGGAGACATGAGACATGAGAGAGACATGAGACAGGGAGACATGAGACGAGACATGAGACATGAGAGACATGAGACGAGAGACAGGAGACATGAGACAGGAGACGAGACATGAGACAGAGACATGAGACGGGAGACGGGAGACATGAGACATCAGGAGACGGGAGACGAGAGACAGGAGACATGAGACGGGAGACGAGAGACAGGAGACATGAGACAGGAGACATGAGACGAGAGACATGAGACAGGAGACGGGAGACATGAGACATGAGACGGGAGACGAGAGACAGGAGACATGAGACAGGAGACATGAGAGAGACATGAGACAGGAGACATGAGACGGGAGACATGAGACGGAGGAGACAGGAGACATGAGACGGGAGACATGAGACGGGAGACATGAGACATGAGACAGGGAGACGAGAGACAGGAGACAGGAGACATGAGACAGGAGACAGGAGACATGAGACGAGAGACAGGAGAGGAGACATGAGACGGGAGACGGGAGACATGAGACGGGAGACATGAGACGAGAGACATGAGACAGGAGACGGGAGACGGGAGACATGAGACATGAGACGGGAGACATGAACATGAGACAGGAGACAGGAGACATGAGACAGAGACATGAGACAGGAGACAGGAGACAGGAGACAGGAGACGGGAGACATGAGACAGGAGACATGAGACGGAGACAGGAGACATGAGACAGGAGACAGGAGACAGGAGACAGAGACAGGAGACATGGGAGACATGAGACAGGAGACATGAGACATGAGACATGAGAGACATGAGACGAGGAGACATGAGACGGAGACATGAGACAGGAGACATGAGACGGGAGACATGAGACAGGAGACGGGAGACATGAGACGGGAGACAGGAGACAGGAGACATGAGACGAGAGACAGGAGACGGGAGACATGAGACGGGAGACATGAGACAGGAGACATGAGACAGGAGACATGAGACAGGAGACATGAGACGGGAGACATGAGACGGGAGACATGAGACAGGAGACGGGAGACAGGACACAGGAGACATGAGACGGGAGACAGGACACAGGAGACGACATGAGACAGGAGACATGAGACGAGAGACATGAGACAGGAGACATGAGAGAGACATGAGACAGGAGACATGAGACGGGAGACATGAGACGGGAGACATGAGACATGAGACAGGAGACATGAGACAGGAGACAGGAGACAGGAGACAGGAGACAGAGACATGAGACAGAGAGGAGACATGAGACGAGAGACATGAGACAGGAGACATGAGACGGGAGACATGAGACAGACATGAGACGGGAGACGAGAGACAGGAGACATGAGACAGGAGACATGAGAGACATGAGACAGGAGACGAGAGACAGGAGACAGGAGACGGGAGACATGAGACAGGAGACATGAGACGGGAGACGGAGAGACATGAGACATGAGAGGAGACGGGAGACGAGACAGGAGACATGAGACAGGAGACATGAGAGACATGAGACAGGAGACGAGAGACAGGAGACAGGAGACGAGAGACATGAGACAGGAGACATGAGACGGGAGACATGAGACATGAGACATGAGAGACAGGAGACATGAGACGGGAGACATGAGAGGGACAGATAAACGTCTCTTCTTCTTCTTCTTCTCACCTTCTCGGGCGTCGGCCATTTTGCCTCCAGTTCTTCTTTGTAGAGACTTTTCTTCAGGACCCAACCGAGTCCAGGCATCGACTCCACCCTGTAGAGCAGCGCCGGGTCCTCGGCCGTGTGCTCGTAACCCTGGCAACGAGAGACCGGTCAGACCAGGACCAGGACCAGGACCGACCCCCGAGACCCCAAGACCCAGACCTAAACCCCGAGACCCGGAGCAGACCCGGTTCAGTCCTGGTTCAGTCCTGGTTCAGTCCTGGTTCAGAGGCTCTCGAGTCTCAGTGAGGTTCAGGTCCGTCTTTTGTCTGAGGAGAGACTCACCTCAGACCCAAACCCGACCCCAGACCGACACCGGGTCCTGGACTAAACCAGAACTAAACCAGGGCTAAACCAGGACTAAACCAGGACTAAACCAGAACTAAACCAGAACTAAACCAGAACTAAACCAGGACTAAACCAGGGCTAAACCAGGACTAAACCAGAACTAAACCAGGGCTAAACCAGGACTAAACCAGAACTAAACCAGAACTAAACCAG
>NW_026571473.1:41855189-41857689 GCF_026225935.1 Boleophthalmus pectinirostris
TGCTACAGATCTGCTCTGTTGAAGTTTCGTTAATAAAAATCTATCTAAAAAATCTATCTCAGTCTATCATTTGTTTTGTGTGTTCTAAGTTCTTTTGCTGACTCACCTTGATTCCTGCTGTGGGAGCCCTGGTTTGTGATTGGTGGGGCAGGTCGACGCCCACCTCACCTGCAGACTCCGCCCCCTGTTTAAGAAAATGACCTGCACCTGATCAGGGCTGCTGCCATTTTGTGTCTGTGTGTAGTTTAGTTCAGTTCTGTCTTTTTTTTATTTGGTCACAAGATTCTGTTTGTGGGTTTATTTGGTTTAATTTGGGGAAGTTGTGTTTTAGTTTCGTGTTTGTCTCTTAGTTTTACCACTTGTTTTGTGTAAACCTGCGTGACCCTTTTGTGGCACAAAAACTAAGAAACACAACAACAGAATAAACTGAGTTATGTTATTTTCTGTATATTTTAGTCTTTTGTTCATTTACCTTTTACATCCCTGTTCATTAAACATTATTTAATTTATTCCATTTTAAATCTTGGTTTTATCTTTGTTCCTTCCCCCCGTCCCTAACAGAGCCGGGTCGTAAACAACCTCCATCCATGTTCTTCCTCCCAGACTTCCTTCACCCCAGACACTTCCTCCAGCTCCTCCGGGGACCTGAGGACCTGGGGACCTGAGGACCTGAGGACCTGAGGACCTGAGGACTTGAGTTGTTCCCAGATCAGAGACGTTTAGTCCAGGTTCAGTCTGGAGCCTCCAGCGACACAAATGTGATGTTTCCTCCTCTGCTCCTGTGTCTGATCTTTGAACCTCACAGATCCACCAGGACTCGGACCTGAGCTCCTCAAACCCAAACACGTCTGATCTTTGACATGTGACTTCAGGTCGTCCAGGTCACATTCATCCACCTACAGGTCAGGTCCGAGTCTGGTCAGGAGGGAAAGTGAGGTTCCTTCATATTTCTCTGTGTTCAGGACAAACTGGATGAGTTTATCTGAACCGGGCGAGTTTAGAAATGATGCCAAAGAAATGTGCAGCTACAGGTCGACCTGACTCCAACGTCCAAAATAAAGAGCCTGAGACAAACACAAGGAGGCTCAAGATTTAAACAAATGAAGCGGCCGTGGACGTGTGACTTGAACATTTTACCAACAACTGGACCAAGAACAGAGTTTAGGGAGACGTCTGTAAACTCTGAACACACTCACTGTGTGTGACGTGGTCGTGTCCCATGCACATGTGGGACTGAACACACTCGCTGTGTGTGACGTGGTCGTGTCCCGTGCACATGTGGGACACTTTGGGGACGTTTAAAGTTCACACTGGAGACACACACAAGGAGCATTTAAGTGGAAATGTGAACGAGCTCACAACAAAAATCACTTTCTTTTTCCCTTTTAGGTTTAAGGTTGAACTTCCTCTGAGTCTCTCTGGTCTCTGATTGGCTCTCACCTGTGACACTCGAGCATTCTTGATGCTGATTGGTGTGTGCTGCACCCCCTTCAGACCAAACAGCTCCACCACGTCCATGGGCTCCTGACACACACACACACACACACGGTTTAGACCTGGTTTGGTCCTGGTCCAGTCCTAGTCCAGTCCTAGTTCAGTCTTCGTTTAGTCCCGGTCCAGTCCCGGTTCAGTCCCGGTCCAGTCTCGGTTCAGTCTCGGTCCAGTCCCGGTTCAGTACCTCGTAGTATCCGTCGATAAACACGGTGATCATTTGGGGGTTGACTCCGTGGGCCGAGAGCAGCGAGCGCAGCATCCTGACACACAACACACTCATGAATATTCAACAGCTCATTTACATATTTACATCATTAACATACAAGATCATGATTTTCTAAAACAGGAAACGTGTCAAAATGTTTTAATTTAGGAAAAATATTTGAATAAATGTCAATAGTCTGATTATTATCTTAAGACTTAGGGCACATTCACCTGTAGCGACAGGGTCTCACCTGTAGCGACAGGGTCTCACCTGTAGCGACAGGGTCTCACCTGTAGCGACAGGGTCTCACCTGTAGCGACAGGACCTCACCTGTAGCGACAGGGTCTCACCTGTAGCGACAGGACCTCACCTGTAGCGACAGGGTCTCACCTGTAGCGACAGGGTCTCACCTGTAGCGACAGGACCTCACCTGTAGCGACAGGACCTCACCTGTAGCGACAGGACCTCACCTGTAGCGACAGGGTCTCACCTGTAGCGACAGGACCTCACCTGTAGCGACAGGACCTCACCTGTAGCGACAGGACCTCACCTGTAGCGACAGGGTCTCACCTGTAGCGACAGGGTCTCACCTGTAGCGACAGGACCTCACCTGTAGCGACAGGGTCTCACCTGTAGTGACAGGACCTCACCTGTAGCGACAGGACCTCACCTGTAGCGACAGGGTCTCACCTGTAGCGACAGGACCTCACCTGTAGCGACAGGGTCTCACCTGTATAAGTAGTTGGGTCTGTTTCCTGCGATCACGGCGACAGGGACGTTAAACACTTTGTTATTTTGCAG
>NW_026571473.1:41862689-41865189 GCF_026225935.1 Boleophthalmus pectinirostris
TTCGGACCTTGATGGTGAAGATGAGGACTCTTCCTCGCGTCACCATGTTCAGAAACAGGATCATGGCCTCGTCTTCGTGAGGAGAGTACGTGTCGAAGATCCTCTTCGCCATCACATGACCCTGTCCAATCAGAGAAGAGCACACAGATCACATGACCCTGTCCAATCAGAGAAGAGCACACAGATCACATGACCCTGTCCAATCATAGAAGAGCACACAGATCACATGACCCTGTCCAATCAGAGAAGAGGACACAGATCACATGACCCTGTCCAATCAGAGAAGAGCACACAGATCACATGACCCTTCACTTTTAAACAAAATGGAAACTATAAAACTTAAATTGAGGTTGAGATTGAGATATATTTGTTGTATTGTTCTTAATAAAAAATAAATCATAAAAAAAATGGCCACCCATTAATTCTCATATATATATATATATATATATATATATATATATATATATATATATATATATATATATATATATATATATATATATATATATATATTTCCTCGTGCGATGTCTTCAGTGTTTCTACTTGTTTGGAGTTGCCTGCTGTGTTTGAGTCCAAGAGCCTCGACTTGCTCCTACTGATCGGAACAACTGCAGCAAACACACACATTTTTGTTCTTTCTGCATTTGTATGTAGTACTTGTATGCAGTACTTGTAGTACTTGTATGTAGTACTTGTAGTACTTGTATGTAGTACTTGTAGTACTTGTATGTAGTACTTGTATGTAGTACTTGTATGCAATACTTGTATGCAGTACTTGTATGTAGTAGTTGTATGCCGTAGTGTAGTACTTGTGTGTGTACTTGTATGCAGTATTGCAGTGCTTGTATGTAGTACTTGTATGCAGTACTTGTAGTAGTTGTATGTAGTACTTGTATGCAGTACTTGTAGTAGTTGTATGTAGTACTTGTATGCAGTACTTGTAGTAGTTGTATGCAGTAGTTGCAGTAGTTGTAGTAGTAGTTGTGTGTAGTAGTTGTAGTAGTTGTATGCAGTAGTTGCAGTAGTTGTAGTAGTTGTGTGTAATACTTGTATGCAGTAGTTGTAGTACTTGTATGCAGTAGTTGTATGCAGTAGTTGTATGCAGTAGTTGTAGTAGTTGTGTGTAGTAGTTGTAGTAGTTGTAGTAGTTGTATGCAGTAGTTGTATGCAGTAGTTGCAGTAGTTGTAGTAGTTGTGTGTAATACTTGTATGCAGTAGTTGTAGTACTTGTATGTAGTACTTGTATGCAGTAGTTGTAGTACTTGTATGCAGTAGTTGTAGTAGTTGTGTGTAGTAGTTGTATGCAGTAGTTGTAGTAGTTGTAGTACTTGTATGCAGTAGTTGTAGTACTTGTATGCAGTAGTTGTAGTACTCGTATGCAGTAGTTGTAGTACTTGTATGCAGTAGTTGTAGTAGTTGTGTGTAGTAGTTTGTAGTAGTTGTAGTAGTTGTATGCAGTAGTTGCAGTAGTTGTGTGTAGTAGTTGTAGTAGTTGTAGTAGTTGTATGCAGTAGTTGCAGTAGTTGTAGTAGTTGTGTGTAATACTTGTATGCAGTAGTTGTAGTACTTGTATGTAGTACTTGTATGCAGTAGTTGTAGTACTTGTATGCAGTAGTTGTAGTAGTTGTGTGCAGTAGTAGTTGTATGCAGTAGTTGTAGTATGTAGTACTTGTATGCAGTAGTTGTAGTACTTGTATGCAGTAGTTGTAGTACTGTGTAGTAGTTGTAGTATGCAGTAGTTGTAGTACTTGTATGCAGTAGTTGTAGTAGTTAGTAGTAGTACTTGTACTTGTATGCAGTAGTTGTAGTACTTGTATGCAGTGTGTAGTAGTAGTTGTGTGTAGTAGTTGTAGTAGTAGTAGTAGTTGTATGCAGTAGTTGTAGTAGTTGTAGTACTTGTATGCAGTAGTTGTGTATGCAGTAGTTGCAGTAGTTGTAGTGTAGTACTTGTATGTAGTAGTGTAGTAGTTGTATAGTTGTGTAGTTGTAGTAGTACTTGTATGTTGTAGTAGTTGTAGTACTTGTAGTACAGTAGTTGTAGTAACTTGTATGCAGTAGTTGTAGTAGTGCAGTAGTTGTAGTACTTGTATGCAGTAGTTGTAGTAGTTGTTGTGTGTAGTAGTTGCAGTATGTAAGTAGTTGTATTTAGTNTTGAGTCCAAGAGCCTCGACTTGCTCCTACTGATCGGAACAACTGCAGCAAACACACACACATTTTTGTTCTTTCTGCATTTGTATGTAGTACTTGTATGCAGTACTTGTAGTACTTGTATGTAGTACTTGTAGTACTTGTATGTAGTACTTGTAGTACTTGTATGTAGTACTTGTATGTAGTACTTGTATGCAATACTTGTATGCAGTACTTGTATGTAGTAGTTGTATGCCGTAGTGTAGTACTTGTGTGTGTACTTGTATGCAGTATTGCAGTGCTTGTATGTAGTACTTGTATGCAGTACTTGTAGTAGTTGTATGTAGTACTTGTATGCAGTACTTGTAGTAGT
>NW_026571473.1:41867689-41887689 GCF_026225935.1 Boleophthalmus pectinirostris
ACACAACACACAGAACCTGACGCACAACAACAGTTACACAACACACAGAACCTGACGCACAACAACAGTTACACAACACACAGAACCTGACGCACAACAACAGTTACACAACACACAGAACACGCACAACAACAGTTACACAACAACAGATACACACACACAACCTGACGCACAACAACAGTTACACAACAACAGATACACACATAACCTGACGCACAACAACAGTTACACAACACAACACACAGAACCTGACGCACAATAACAGTTACACAACAACACAGATACACACACACATATACACACAACAACAGTTACACAACACACACACAACCTGACGCACAACAACAGTTACACAACACACACACACAACCTGACGCACAACAACAGTTACACAACACAACACACACAACCTGACGCACAACAACAGTTACACAACACAACACACACAACCTGACGCACAACAACAGTTACACAACACACAGAACCTGACGCACAACAACAGTTACACAACACACACACAACCTGACGCACAACAACAGTTACACAACACACACACAACCTGACGCACAACAACAGTTACACAACACACACACACAACTGACGCACAACAACAGTTACACAACACACACACAACCTGATGCACAACAGTTACACAACACACACACACAACCTGACGCACAACAACAGTTACACAACACACACACAACCTGACGCACAACAGTTACACAACACACACACACACCAACAGTACACAACACAACCTGACGCACAACAACAGTTACACAAACACACACATATACACAACACACAACTGACGCACAACAACAGTTACACAACACACACACACAACCTGACGCACAACAGTTACACAACACACACATAACCTGACGCACAACAACAGTTACACAACACACACAACCTGACGCACAACAACAGTTACACAACACACACAACCTGACGCACAACAACAGTTACACAACACACACACACAACCTGACGCACAACAAGTTACACAACACACACACACAACCTGACGCACAACAGTTACACAACACACACACAACCTGACGCACAACAACAGTTAAACAACACACACATATACACACACACAACCTGACGCACAACAGTTACACAACACACACACACAACCTGACGCACAACAACAGTTACACAACACACACACACAACCTGACGCACAACAGTTACACAACACACACACATAACCTGACGCACAACAACAGTTACACAACACACACACACACAACCTGACGCACAACAACAGTTACACAACACACACACACAACCTGACGCACAACAGTTACACAACACACACACAACCTGACGCACAACAACAGTTACACAACACACACACACAACCTGACGCACAACAACAGTTACACAACACACACAACCTGACGCACAACAACAGTTACACAACACACACACACAACTGACGCACAACAACAGTTACACAACACACACACACAACCTGACGCACAACAACAGTTACACAACACACACACAACCTGACGCACAACAGTTACACAACACACACATATACACACACAACCTGACGCACAACAACAGTTACACAACACACACACACAACCTGACGCACAACAACAGTTACACAACACACACATATACACACACACAACCTGACGCACAACAACAGTTACACAACACACACACACAACCTGACGCACAACAACAGTTACACAACAACACACATGTACACACACAACCTGACGCACAACAGTTACACAACACACACACATAACCTGACGCACAACAACAGTTACACAACACACACACACACAACCTGACGCACAACAACAGTTACACAACACACACACACAACCTGACGCACAACAGTTACACAACACACACATATACACACACACAACCTGACGCACAACAACAGTTACACAACACACACACACAACCTGACGCACAACAGTTACACAACACACACACAACCTGACGCACAACAACAGTTACACAACAACACACATGTACACACACAACCTGACGCACAACAGTTACACAACACACACACATAACCTGACGCACAACAGTTACACAACACACACACATAACCTGACGCACAACAACAGTTACACAACACACACACACAACCTGACGCACAACAACAGTTACACAACACACACACAACCTGACGCACAACAACAGTTACACAACACACACACACAACCTGACGCACAACAACAGTTACACAACACACACACACAACCTGACGCACAACAGTTACACAACACACACACACAACCTGACGCACAACAGTTACACAACACACACACAACCTGACGCACAACAACAGTTACACAACACACATACAGTTACATAGAGAACAGGTATGAGCAACAGGTGTGACAGGTGAAATGAACAGGTGTGACAGGTGAGATGGACAGGTGTGACAGGTGCGACAGGTGAAATTGACAGGTGTGACAGGTGAAATGAACAGGTGTGACAGGTGAAATGGACAGGTGTGACAGGTGAGATGGACAGGTGTGACAGGTGCGACAGGTGCACTGACCGTGGTGCCGTCCACCGCCACATAAACTTTGGACCGACTGGAGTAAACCTCGATGTCCAGGACTCGTCTCCCGTGGACGGGTCTGCGAGGAGTCTGAGGACCTCCAGGCTCCTCTGAGGAACACAACCAGAACCAGGACTCAAACTGGGGACCAGGACCAGGACCGGGATCAGGACCAGGATCAAGTCTAAATCAGGTCTAAAGCAGGTCTAAAGCGGGTCTGAATCAGGTCTAAAGCAGGTCTAAAGCGGGTCTGAATCAGGTCTAAACCAGGTCTAAAGCGGGTCTAAAGCGGGTCTGAATCAGGTCTAAAGGGGGTCTAAATCAGGTCTAAATCAGGTCTAAAGCGGGTCTAAATCAGGTCTAAAGCGGGTCTAAATCGGGTCTAGAGCGGATCTAAAGCAGGTCTAAAGTGGGTCTGAATCAGGTCTAAAGCAGGTCTAAAGCAGGTCTAAAGCAGGTCTAAAGCAGGTCTAAAGCAGGTCTAAATCAGGTCTAAAGCGGGTCTGAATCAGGTCTAAATCAGGTCTGAATCGGGTCTAAAGCGGGTCTGAATCGGGTCTAAATCAGGTCTAAAGCGGGTCTAAATCAGGTCTAAATCAGGTCTAAAGCGGGTCTGAATCAGGTCTAAATCAGGTCTAAATCAGGTCTAAATCAGGTCTAAATCAGGTCTAAATCAGGTCTAAATCGGTCTAAATCAGGTCTAAATCAGGTCTTACCGTAGTCGGGGGCCTGTTCTTCTTCGGCCGCTCGTCTCGTGTCTAAAATGAGTTTGATGTTCACGATGACGGTGACGACGAGAAACAGGACGGCCCCGGCCTGAAACGCACAACACAACAATTACACACAAATATACACACAACAGAACTATACACACAACACAACATTACACACAACACAACAATTACACACAAATATACACACAACAGAACTGTACACACAACTATACACACAACACAACATTTACACACAAATATATGCACACTGATGAGGGAGCGGGTCGTCCCACAGAGGACAGATGGACAGGTGCAGGGTCGTACAGGTGGACAGGTGCAGGGTCGTACAGGTGGACAGGTGCAGGGTCGTACAGGTGGACAGGTGCAGGGTCGTACAGGTGGACAGGTGCAGGGTCGTACAGGTGGACAGGTGCAGGGTGAGTACCTGGCAGGTGCGGCGCAGCGCCCGGCGGTTGGTCAGTCTGTATTTCCAGCTGAGGTAGAGGCTGCGCTGCGTTCGGGGGACGAAGGGTTTGGCTCGAGGGTTCGGCGTCCACGACTCCATCTTCACGCTATGACGTCACCGCGTCGCCGCTCCCGCTACGACGTCACTGCGTCACGATGACATCACAGTGACGTCACAGGACAGACTCCGCCTCCTCCTGAAAAACAAAACACCTGCGGGTTTGGGACGATTCAGACGCACAAATACACAAACACACACACAAATACACAAACACGCACATACATACACAAACACACACACATATACAACACGCACACACACAGATGAGTAGATCAGAGTGACCAGAGTGACCAGAGTGACCAGAGTGACCAGAGTTTCACATTAAAATCTGGGAAATCGTCAGTTTGAGAAACTAAATAAACATGTTGAACAAACAAACGAGACTCACAACAGACACACAACACACAACACACACAACAGACACAACAGACACAACACACACACGACACACAACACACACACAACAGACACACAACAGACACACAACACACACACAACACACACAACAGACACAACAGACACACCACACACAACACACACACAACACACACACAACAGACACACAACACACACAACACACACACAACACACACAACAGACACAACAGACACACCACAACACACACACACACACACACACACACACACAACACACACACACACACACACACACACACACACACAACACACACACAACACAACACACACACACACACACACACACACACACACACACACACACACACAACACACACACACACACACACACACACACACACACACAACACACACACACACACACACCACACACACACACAACACACACACACACACACACACACACACACACAACACACACACACCACACACACAACACACACAACACACACAACACACACACACACACACACAGTTTGAGTTTTTCTGTTTTTGACCCAAACAAACGTCACGTCTGTTTCTTTACTGTTGCACCATCAGATTTGTCCAAAACAAAGACACGGGGACAAAGAGACAGAGACACGGGGAGACACATGGACAGAGGGACACAGGGACAGAGGGACACACATGGACAGAGGGACACAGGGACACAGAGAGACAGGACACACATGGACAGAGGGACACAGGACAGAGGGACACACATGGACAGAGGGACACACATGGACAGAGGGACACACAGAGACAGAGGGACACACATGGACAGAGGGACACACAGGACAGAGGGACACACAGAGACAGACACACATGGACAGAGGGACACACATGGACAGAGGGACACACATGGACAGAGGGACACACAGAGACAGAGGGACACACATGGACAGACACACATGGACAGAGGACACACAGAGACAGAGGGACACACATGGACAGAGGGACACACAGGACACACATGGACAGAGGGACACACAGAGACAGAGGGACACACAGGACAGACACACAGAGACAGAGGGACACACAGGACAGAGGGACACACAGAGACAGAGGGACACACATGGACAGAGGGACACACATGGACAGAGGCACACATGGACAGAGGGACACATGGACAGAGGGACACACATGGACAGAGGGACACACAGGGACAGAGGGACACACAGAGACAGAGGGACACACATGAGACAGAGGGACACACATGGACAGAGGGACACACATGGACAGAGGGACACACAGGACAGAGGGACACACATGGACAGAGGGACACACATGGACAGAGGGACACACACAGAGACAGAGGACACAGGACAGACACACAGAGGGGACACACATGGACAGAGGGACACAGAGGGACACACATGGACAGAGGGACACACATGGACAGAGGACAGAGGGACACACAGAGACAGAGGGACACGGGAGACACAGGGACACACAGGACAGACACAGAGGGTGACACACAGACAGACAGAGGACACACAGGACATGGACAGAGGGACACACATGGACGACAGAGGGACACACATGGACAGAGGGACACACATGGACAGAGGGACACACATGGACACATGGACAGAGGGGACACACATGGACAGAGGGACAGAGGGACACACATGGACAGAGGGACACGGGGACACAGGGAGGACCGATGTCTCCGGTTTAGACTTAGATTATTCGGAGTCTTTTTCCTGCTGAATTTATTTGATGTTTTAGTTTTTGAGGTTCGTTTGTCCCGCGCACGTGCACGGTCCCGTTTGAAGCGCGAGGACAAAAAAACAAACAAAAACAAAAACAGAAAAAGGAGCGAGTTTGATCCAAACTAAACCTCCACAAATGAAGCTGAAGCTGCGGGTTTACGGCTCCGGGCTCAGACTCACCGGCTCCGGGGGGGTCATGGCTCCGGCCGCGGGTTTGGACGAAAAACACAAAAACAGAAAAACCACAAAAAAACACAAATAAACAAATAAACAAACAAATAAATCCACAAACTGCGGCTCGAGCTAATGCTAATGCTAATGCTAAAACAGAGGGCGCCGTTTTTTTACGTCACTGACCCGCGACACTGTTGTGAGCTCAGGACTGCCCCCTGCCGGAGCACAGCGGCACTGCGCCCCAGAAAACTATTAAAATAATGTGAAATAATAATGTTAAAATATATTTAAAAACTATTATTATTATTTTTTTTTTTTTTTTTTATTAGGCCCGAGCGCCAGAGGCTGGTGAAGGGTCTATTAGTTTCACACAGCGATGCTCCAAGTGACCGAAAAATGAAATGGCGCGACGTGACTCGCCCGTAGTGACCAGGGACCCTCACCATCACGTAGCAATGCGCCTGAGGTTTCCGAAAATGTATAGTTTGTCGGCCAAAAAAAAGCGGAACATTGTTCTCGCATCTTCATCGTGGAACATCAAAACTTATCCACATTTTTCACACACGTGTTACGATCTCTGAACAGTGAAGCAACAAAAAATGCACACAATTTAGGAGATTTACAAATTGCTCCCATTTGCTCAAACGAACTCTGATTTCAATGAAATTTGAAACATTTGTTAAACTCTCTGCCCTGAAGCGACTTCATGTGAAAATTATGAATTTGGTGCATTAGCGCCCCCTATAGATTGAAACAAAATTTAATATGGAAGAAAATCATTTGTTCCCAAATAGTTGCTCAAAAATTTCTGAAATTTTGCACAAAATTCCATTTTGGCATCCTGATCCAAAAGTCTGTGACACCCATGTCATATTTTTTATGGCGTTGCCATAGCGATGGCATAAACTCTCCATTGATAAAATCTACAAATTCTAGCACAAACTTTGGCTGATTTCACTCAAATTTTAATCGCGGGTTCACACCCCGACCCTGAACACATTTATATAAGAAAATCTCAGATGGGCGCAATAGCGCCCCCTAGGGAAGTTGCATGGTAGTGCCAAAATTTACTTTGTCGTAGACATATAAAACTTGGTACATAGATTCATGACATGGTCTTGATCAAAAAAGTCAATGACGACCCCATGCCATTTCCCATCGTGTTGCCATGGTGACAGGCTAAACATCTGCCCTTGCCAATAGGCCCGACAAAAACTTTGGTGTAGCCAAACCAAATTTGGTACACAGATGCATCATGGGAATAGGAACAAAAAAGTATATTACGTGGTTGCTAGGCAACCAACAGGAAGTCGGCCATATTGGTTTGATGGTGCGACCTGGTGACTAGGGCACAATTTCCTGTCCTCATATTTGAACGAACTCGTCCTTGGGCGTTTGACCCAGACAGAATCATTCTGTATCATCTAAACAAGTGCGACATTAAAAGTTGTTAAAAGCTTTTTTAAAAGATCAAACAGTGTGACCATCAAACTTCGACGCCTGATAATTTGCACAAACTTTGGCCAATTTCACTCATATTTTAACCGTGGGTTCACACCCCGACCTTGAACTCATTGATGTAAGAAAATACAAAACTGGGTGCAATAGCGCCCCCTAGAAAATTTGTATGTAAAAATAAGGTTTTATTTGTCACAGATATACAGCATTTGGCATCCACATTTGTGACATGGTCTCGATTAAAAAACTCAATGATGCTCACACCCCGTTTCCATTGTGTTGCCATGGCAACAAGCCAAAATTGTATCCTTGCCAATGGGACGTCCTTACACAAACGTTGGTGTAGCCAAACCAAATTTGGTATCCACATGCATCATGGCAATAAGAACAAAAATGTATATTGTGACCACGCCCCTTTACAAACCGGAAGTCCTCCATCTTGGATATTTTCTTTTGCCAAATTTTGAAAATTGCTTTTAGGTTTAGGGTTGGGGCTATGGTTAGGATTACGATGAGGGTAAGGTTTAAGTTTAGGTTTATTAGGGTCCGTGTGAGGCGCGGCGTTTGCGGGGCGCGGCGTTTGCGGGGCGCGGCGTTTGCGGGGCGCGGGCGTTTGCGGGGCGCGGCGTTTGCGGGGCGCGGCGTTTGCGGGGCGCGGCGTTTGCGGGGCACGGCGCAAGCACAAGCGAGGGCCGATCATTGCCGCTTGCAGCTCTATTTAGTTATTATGTCTACATCTCCAAAGCTCAAAATGCTGTATTCTACCTTGTGCAGTGGTAGTTTTCACGTGAACAGCTCCTTTTACCCTTTGTTTAGGAGAGATTGACCTGAAATCATCCAAATGATTCTAGTGAAGGTGTATGGAGTTTAAAAATACATTCTGTCATATTTTGTTAAAAAACTCAAAGCAAAATATTGGTAACAGTTTATTCATTTCCAATAGATACATGGTTAAGTTGGATAAAGTTAAAGTGCATTTGACAGATTCATGTATTTGTTCATTCTGACCTGGTTTGGTGGAGAGCACCTGTTCTGTGCTCAATTTTTATCATAGTTTTACATCAGTTAAATGGCAATTTGTGAAGATCATTTCCATTCAAAATGCAGAGGCAGTTTATTATTTATTCAATCAAAATCAAAGTTTCTCTGTTCCTCAGGGTCAGTTTAGTCACATAGAGCAGAGAAATACAAACATAGTAGTAAAGATCAAACAAAGGTCTCAGTGCAGCTCAACAGGTAGTGACATCAGATCCAGGGTGAGGAGAGTAACCGCCCGTAGGACAAAAGTGTCCTCTGTGTCCTGCAGCATCACAGCAGCCTCCAGGGGGAGCCAGGTGAAGTCTAGAGACACAACAGGAAAGCCTCTCTCCACTCTGTTGTCTGCCATATTTGGCATAAAAAGCCTGTTGCATTGTTGTAAAGGGTTTGGAGCATTTCAGAGCTACTAACTGGTTGGCAGAGCTAGCTCCATGCAGGGTTGCCATGGATACAAGAAGAAACAAACTCAAATCACACAGTCCAATAGTCTTTAACTTCCATCCTTTCAAATGCGCAAGCTGCACTTCATAGTTGGTCAAAATCCCAAAATATTACACCCAAAATATAAGTCAAACATTTAAAAACTGCTCAGTGTGCCAGCCAGTCAGCCACAAGAGCAACCAAACAACATGGCAACTACACACAAGAAAGGCATTTTTCTGACAGTTTACACATTGATTTAACCAAATAATAAAAAGTAATAAAAAATACATTAAAAAATAATGTGTTTAGCATTTATTTTTGATTTATTAAATCACAGCTGTTGTGTAATTTAGACAAGTTTTGTTATATCTGATGCCCATGTCCGACCTGGAAATAATGTTATAAACTTCACCAAGATAACAAAATGACAAAAAACTATAGACATAGTAATATAGTTTTTCTTTTAGTAAAAAATAGAGTGAAATAAGTAGTTTAACCTGTCACATGCACTTTAAGGTTGGGGGTTAAACTCCACTCCAACTCCACGCTGAAAAACACACATGGCTCAGTCTGGCACCAGTCGGGTTTGTTGTGTTTTGTATTATTTTTTTTGTTTTTTGCAGTGCAGTAAAGTCCACTCTTCACATGAACAAGCTGTGTGTTTGTCCATATCATTAATGCTATACAACATTTTTAAATCCACATCTTAACTGTGAATTTTGGGGACTCCGCATTGAACGGTTTCTGCTGATTTTGCTTCAATGTGTCGCATTTATTTATAGAGCGGCTGAGTTTCTCCTAATGTGCCTTTTAAAGAAATGTTTTGATTGAATCTTGAACCTTTTGCAGTCTGTGTTTTAAATATATTTCATTAATTCTGAAGATTAATTTAGTTGTGCACTGTTTTAACATAACCTCTGCACTGATAACTTATGGGTACCATAGATATGAATCGAACTTTGAAAACACAAATAACATCTCAGTTGTGTTTTTCCACATTTCATTTGTTTGTATCTGTTTGATGCAGTAACCGACTGTTGGAAGAATCTTCATGATAAGAGCCTGTGCATTTCTACAGCGAGAGAACTGAAGCCTGTGTATCCGAGTATTTGAATAGAGCTTTACTACTGCTTTTCTTTGTCCTGTAAATAGGCACATGTCGGCCATGTGCTGTTAAAGGCTTTGAATTATTTTGTACTTTTTGAGTGCCTCAGTTTTTTCCTACTTTTTTTTTCCTACTTTGTAAATCACAAAGTTTTTTCATTCTTTTTTTTTGGGATTGTTTGTTTGACAAGTGTCCAATAATCATCAAATCCATATGCTATATGGATTTGATGATTAGTTAATTAGTTAGAAACAATGTGACAAATATTTTAATCATTTATCTTTTTTTTTTTTTTATCTTAATATTTGCAAGTAAATCACAGTAAATAAAGACATTTACACTTTTATGTACGTCTGTCTGTCTGTATTTGATTATTTATTCATTTATTTATTCATGTACATACTTTTGGTTTTAAAACACTTACTGAATTATTTTATTTGGATCGGTCCAGTAATTATAGAAACATTGAACATAAACCAGAGCTAAACATCTGGAGTCTCAAAGTTAAAAACCAAATTCTACCACAGAATTTGAACCTGTCCCCAGCTCAGATTTAAACAACAGAGATTCAAGAGTGGATATTACGCACTATTTATTGATTTATTTTAGCCATGTTGTCACTAGGGCCAAATAAATCCATTCATCCATTTTCTTCCACTTATCTGGGGTCGGGTCTCGGGGACATCAGCCTGAACAGAGACTCCCAGACTTCCTTCACCCCAGACACTTCCTCCAGCTCCTCCAGTGGGACCTGAGGTGTTCCCAGTCCAGTCCAGAGACATGGTCCCTCCAGTGTGTCCTGGGTCTCCTCCTCCTGGTGGGACATGAACACCTCCTGAGGGACACGTCCAGGAGACGTCAGAACAGACGTCCTCCCCTCAGACGCTCCTCTCCACGTGGAGGAGCAGCGGCTCTACTCCGAGCTCCTCCCCTCAGACGCTCCTCTCCACGTGGAGGAGCAGCGGCGCTCTACTCCGAGCTCCTCCCCTCAGACGCTCCTCTCCACGTGGAGGAGCAGCGGCTCTACTCCGAGCTCCTCCCCTCAGACGCTCCTCTCCACGAGGAGGAGCAGCGGCTCTACTCCGAGCTCCTCCCCTCAGACGCTCCTCTCCACGTGGAGGAGCAGCGGCTCTACTCCGAGCTCCTCCCGTGTGACTGAGCTCCTGGGCCAGAGAAATACGACATGTAATATGTGACGACACATCAGTATTTATCTGCAGAGTCATTTACACACACACACACACACACGCACATTTAAACACACACACACACACACATTTACACACACACACACTTACACACACACACACATTTACACACACACACACATTTACACACACACACACACTTACACACACACACACGCACATTTACACACACACACACACACACTTACACACACACACATTTACACACACACACACACACATTTACACACACACACACTTACACACACACACACACATTTACACACACACACACACACACACACATTTACACACACACACACATTTACACACACACACACACACACACACACACACACACATTTACACACACATACACTTACACACACACACATTTACACACACACACAGAGACACAGACACACACACTTACACACACACACACACACTTACACACACATTTACACACACAGACACAGACACACACACACACAGAGAGACACACACAGACACACACACACACTCTCTCTCTCCATTTTCACACAGACAGAGTGGGTGAAGTGTGTTGCTCAAGGACACAATGACAGACTTTCTGGTGATGTTGGTTCGTGTCTCTGAGCGTCGTGTGAAATCTGACCCTGGATCAGCTCTGACACAAACAGAAGCTTCAGTAAAAGACAAACTTCAACACACAAATCTGAATCCACACAAGTTTATTTTTCTGTAAACTTTTATTTTTCACAAACGTCGAGACAGAACTGAGCATGCTCCACGTGTCACATGACCAATGCACGACACAAACACTCGGTCGTCACGGAAACGCTTTTAGACTTTTATTTCCTCTGTTTCTTATAAAAGTTAAAATTTACACAAAGCAGCGACAAAGAAGTCAAGACTCAAATCTGAAAAACAAATAAACCGAGAGGAAGGATGGAAGTCCCCCACCAACCAGCAGGACCGGGACTAGACCTGGTTTAGTCCTGGTTTAGTCCTGGTTTACATCTGGGCTTAGGCCTGGTTTAGATCTGGTTTAGTCCTGGTTTAGGCCTGGTTCACACATGGCTTAGAGTTTATTTAGATGAGGTTTAGACCTGGTTCAGATTTAGTCCTGGTTCACACATGGCTTAGAGTTTGTTTAGACCTGGTTTAGATCTGGTTCAGTCCTGGTTTAGGCCTGGTTCACACATGGCTTAGAGTTTATTTAGATGAGGTTTAGATCTAGTTTAGTTCTGGTTCAATTCTGGTTTGGACCTGGTTTGGACCTGGTTCAGTCCTGGTTTGGACCTGGTTTAGTCCTGGTTTAGTCCTGGTTTGGACCTGGTTTGGACCTGGTTTGGACCTGGTTTAGTCCTGGTTTGGACCTGGTTTGGACCTGGTTTGGACCTGGTTTGGACCTGGTTTAGTCCTGGTTTGGACCTGGTTTGGACCTGGTTTGGACCTGGTTTGGACCTGGTTTGGACCTGGTTTGGACCTGGTTTGGACCTGGTTTGGACCTGGTTTAGTCCTGGTTTGGACCTGGTTTGGACCTGGTTTGGACCTGGTTTAGTCCTGGTTTGGACCTGGTTTGGACCTGGTTTGGTTTGGACCTGGTTTGGACCTGGTTTGGACCTGGTTTACCTGGTTTGTCCTGGTTTGGACCTGGTTTGGACCTGGTTTGGACCTGGTTTACCTGGTCCTGGTTTGGACCTGGTTTGGACCTGGTTTGGACCTGGTTTTGGACCTGGTTTCCTGGTTTGGACCTGGTTTGGACCTGGTTTGGACCTGGTTTAGTCCTGGTTTGGACCTGGTTTGGACCTGGTTTGGACCTGGTTTAGTCCTGGTTTGGACCTGGTTTGGACCTGGTTTGGACCTGGTTTGGACCTGGTTTAGTCCTGGTTTGGACCTGGTTTGGACCTGGTTTAGTCCTGGTTTGGACCTGGTTTGGACCTGGTTTGGACCTGGTTTGGACCTGGTTTGGACCTGGTTTAGTCCTGGTTTAGTCCTGGTTTGGACCTGGTTTGGACCTGGTTTAGTCCTGGTTTAGTCCTGGTTTGGACCTGGTTTGGACCTGGTTTAGTCCTGGTTTGGTTTTGGACCTGGTTTGGACCTGGTTTAGGTCCTGGTTTGGACCTGGTTTGGACCTGGTTTAGTCCTGGTTTAGTCCTGGTTTGGACCTGGTTTTGGACCTGGTTTAGTCTTGGTTTAGTCCTGGTTTGGACCTGGTTTGGACCTGGTTTAGTCCTGGTTTAGTCCTGGTTTGGACCTGGTTTAGTCCTGGTTTGGACCTGGTTTGGACCTGGTTTAGTCTTGGTTTAGTCCTGGTTTGGACCTGGTTTAGTCCTGGTTTGGGTTTACCTGGTTTGGACCTGGTTTGGACCTGGTTTAGTCCTGGTTTAGTCCTGGTTTGGACCTGGTTTAGTCCTGGTTTGGACCTGGTTTGGACCTGGTTTAGTTTGGTCCTGGTTTAGTCCTGGTTTGGACCTGGTTTAGTCCTGGTTTGGACCTGGTTTGTCCTGGTTTGGACCTGGTTTGGACCTGGTTTAGTCCTGGTTTGTCCTGGTTTGTCCTGGTTTGGACCTGGTTTAGTCCTGGTTTAGTCCTGGTTTGGACCTGGTTTAGTCCTGGTTTGGACCTGGTTTGGACCTGGTTTAGTCCTGGTTTAGTCCTGAACACTGGTTGGTTGTGAGGTAGCTTATTTCTTAAACAGTTCTGTGCAGAAAAAAAAAAACTAAAAACCTAAAAACCTGAAAACCTGGAGAGTTTGAAACGACTTAAACTCAAATCTTTGGTCAAAAGTGAAAACATAAAGTGTCAAAAATCATTTCACAAACTTCACAAAACACAAATATTTTACAAAAAAATGTGCAATTTTCTTACAAATTTCCTGAATCTCCCAAAAACCTCAAACTAAACCTGCTCCAGACCTGCCCCCCCCCCCCCCCATGTGTCAGGTCCCTCCCATGTGTGTGTCAGGTCCCCTCCCATGTGTGTGTCAGGTCCCTCCCGTGTGTGTCAGGTCCCTCCCATGTGTCAGGTCCCTCCCATGTGTGTCAGGTCCCCTCCCATGTGTGTGTCAGGTCCCTCCCATGTGTGTCAGGTCCCCTCCCCGTGTGTGTCAGGTGCAGTCCGTGTGTGTCAGGTGCAGTCCCCGTGTGTGTCAGGTGCAGTCCCGCGTGTGTCAGGTGCAGTCCGTGTGTGTCAGGTGCAGTCCCCGTGTGTGTCAGGTGCAGTCCGTGTGTGTCAGGTGCAGTCCGTGTGTGTCAGGTGAAGTCCCCGTGTGTGTCAGGTGCAGTCCGTGTGTGTCAGGTGCAGTCCGTGTGTGTCAGGTGTGCAGTCGTGTGTGTCAGTGCAGTCCGTGTGTGTCAGGTGCAGTGTGTGTGTCAGGTGCAGTGTGTGTCAGTCAGTGTGTGTGTCAGGTGCAGTCCGTGTGTGTCAGGTGCAGTCCGTGTGTGTCAGGTGCAGTCAGTGTGTGTGTGTCAGGTGCAGTCCGTGTGTGTCAGGTGCAGTCGTGTGTGTCAGGTGCAGTCCGTGTGTGTCAGGTGCAGTCGTGTGTGTGTCAGGTGCAGTCCGTGTGTGTCAGGTGCAGTCGTGTGTGTCAGGTGCAGTCCGTGTGTGTCAGGTGCAGTTCGTGTGTGTGTCAGGTGCAGTTCGTGTGTGTCAGGTGCAGTCCGTGTGTGTGTCAGGTGCAGTGCAGTCCGTGTGTGTCAGGTGCAGTCCGTGTGTGTCAGGTGCAGTCCGTGTGTGTCAGGTGCAGTCCGTGTGTGTCAGGTGCAGTCCGTGTGTGTGCAGTCGTGTGTGTCAGGTGCAGTCCGTGTGTGTCAGGTGCAGTCCGTGTGTGTGTGCAGGTGCAGTCCGTGTGTGTCAGGTGCAGTCCGTGTGTGTCAGTCAGGTGCAGTCCGTGTGTGTCAGGTGCAGTCCCCGTGTGTGTCAGGTGCAGTCCGTGTGTGTCAGGTGCAGTCCGTGTGTGTCAGGTGCACTCCTGTCACTCATGGCCTTGTTCCTAAACCTGATCCTTCACAAAACATCTGAACTTTTACCTCGAAAAAACTAAAAGAAATGAAAAGAAAAACATTTGTGACTCTCCAGACCTGGTTTAGACCTGGTTTAGACCTGGTTTAGACCTGGTTTAGGTTTAGACCTGGTTTAGACCTGGTTTAGTCCTGGTTTAGTCCTGGTTTAGAGACCTGGTTTAGTCCTGTTTAGACCTGGTTTAGACCTGGTTTAGTCCTGGTTTAGTCCTGGTTTAGTCCTGGTTTAGTCCTGGTTTAGACCTGGTTTAGTCCTGGTTTAGTCCTGGTTTAGACCTGGTTTTAGTCCTGGTTTAGTCCTGGTTTAGACCTGGTTTAGACCTGGTTTAGACCTGGTTTAGTAGTCCTGGTTTAGTCTGGTTTAGACCTGGTTTAGACCTGGTTTAGACCTGGTTTAGTCCTGGTTTAGACCTGGTTTAGACCTGGTTTAGACCTGGTTTAGACCTGGTTTAGTCCTGGTTTAGACCTGGTTTAGACCTGGTTTAGACCTGGTTTAGACCTGGTTTAGACCTGGTTTAGTCCTGGTTTAGTCCTGGTTTAGACCTGGTTTAGACCTGGTTTAGACCTGGTTTAGTCCTGGTTTAGTCCTGGTTTAGTCCTGGTTTAGTCCTGGTTTAGACCTGGTTTAGTCCTGGTTTAGTCCTGGTTTAGACCTGGTTTAGACCTGGTTTAGTCCTGGTTTAGACCTGGTTTAGACCTGGTTTAGACCTGGTTTAGTCCTGGTTTAGTCCTGGTTTAGACCTGGTTTAGACCTGGTTTAGACCTGGTTTAGTCCTGGTTTAGTCCTGGTTTAGACCTGGTTTAGACCTGGTTTAGTCCTGGTTTAGTCCTGGTTTAGACCTGGTTTAGTCCTGGTTTAGACCTGGTTTAGTCCTGGTTTAGTCCTGGTTTAGACCTGCCTGTTTTAGACCTGGTTTAGTCCTGGTTTAGACCTGGTTTAGTCCTGGTTTAGTCCTGGTTTAGACCTGGTTTAGACCTGGTTTAGTCCTGGTTAGTCCTGGTTTAGACCTGGTTTAGACCTGGTTTAGTCCTGGTTTAGTCCTGGTTTAGACCTGGTTTTAGTCCTGGTTTAGACCTGGTTTTAGTCCTGGTTTAGACCTGGTTTAGACCTGGTTTAGACCTGGTTTAGTCCTGGTTTAGTCCTGGTTTAGACCTGGTTTAGTCCTGGTTCAGACCTGGTTTAGTCCTGGTTTAGTCCTGGTTCAGACCTGGTTTAGTCCTGGTTCAGTCTCTGGTCTTTTAGAAAATGGAAGACTTGTATTTTTTATATTTTTCAGAACTTAAATTTTAACAAGACAAACCCAGAGGAAGGGGGCGGGGCTTGTGTACGAGTAAAAGGGGGCGGGGCTTGTGTAGGAGTAAAAGGGGCGGGGCTCAGTTTGAGTTTAAATAAATCTGCCTCTTTGACTAACCTGTGCGTAAATAAATAAATAAATAAATCCACTTTGATAAACGACGTCTGAAATAAACTTTAAATAAACTCTGGACTTTGGTTTCCACGGCGACGATCGGCCACATACAGGAAGAGGGTTCAACCGAACGCCCGAAGGGTCTGAAGCGTCTCTGAAGCTCCAGACGTTCTCATGTTCTCATGTTCCTCGTGTTCTGGGTTCGGACGTTTCCTCAGGTCGACTTAAACCCTTTTTCTGTTTCCGTCGTTTTGAACTTCGGCCGAATCGTCGCCGTAGTTTCTGTAAACAAACTCAAACCTCCTGAAAGCTGCGAGTCTGTGTTTGTGCGGTTCAGACTCACGGCAGCAGCAGCACTTTCCTCCTGAAACGTTCTCCAAACTCTTCCATAAACATCTGAATCTGAAACGAAAATCTGAAATTGTGTCTGAACTTCAGGGTTTCGGTCGTAGCAGCAAAACTCACATTCAAACTTTGTGCAAATTCAGCAAAAAACACAAAAAGTTCATAAAATTTCAAAAGTCAAAGTGACGAGTTTCAGCTTTTTCACACCGAAATTCTCCAAGAAATGAATCGTTTTAGAGTAAAAACCACAGACTGAATAAAGAAGCGACGCCGCCCACAGAGTCCAGACCGAGATCATGGAGGCAGCAGGTCCAGCAGGTCCAGCAGGTCCCAGTGGGTCCACCTGGTCCAGCTGATCTTCTGCCTCCTGATCAGTTAGGTTTCATGTTTATCTGGATTTGGGACCAAATGTTGAAGTCCAAACCCCAGGATCATGTAGAGCGGGTCAAAGGTCAAAGGTCAGAGAGGAGCGACGCTTTTTACACACAAAATCTGTTTTCAGGTCGACAGAATCGTGTCGTGTCGGGTCCTGCACCTAATCTCAACCGACTGACATGTTCACGCTGAAAATCAGAGCCCTCAGGAAACAAACGTGTTTTTTCTACATGAACCGTGACGACACAGTCACAGTGGACCTGAGCAGGTTCCTCCGGGTCTCACAGGTCCAGATCCAGGTGCAGGATCCCACATCAGCATGGTTCTCTTGCCGTGAAAACACTAAACGGTGAATTATATTTGTGTGTCGACTCATTGTTCTCTGTCGCTGTCGTCTTATCTGCGTTGTTTTTGATTTATGGTGTTGAGATTGGTGCACCGTGAGTGATTCACCTCCACGACACCAGGGGGCGACGGTTTAAACCCGACGATCGAGTTACAAAATGAAGCGGGAAAGTGGAGAACAGGAAACGTGTGTGGAGCAGATAAAGAGACGACCGATCACAGACCCGAGTGTCTGCGACGCTTCGACCGTAAACTGGACTCAAACCTGAACTGGAACCAGAGTCCGTGGAGCCCGAGCAGGTCCATGAACACTTCCTGTTTACAGTCTCCACTTCCATATTCAGTCTGTGGTCAAAATAAATCCAAAAGTTTAAACCTGGTGTGAGTTTAAAAGTTTTAAAAATCTGAGTTTGTTTGTGAATCCAAAAGTGTCAAAGTCCTAAAGTCTCTGTTCAGCTTCAGGAGCAGGTTTCACTTCTTCACTCTGACCTTTCACCTGCTTCGCTTTTTTACATTTTTGTACAAAGTTTTTCTCGTCTCCTGAAGATTCAAGTTTGTGTCCATCAGATCCTCCTCCTCATTGCACTTTGACTTTCACTTTTATTTTTCTTCACGTTCAGAAGTGCTACAAAACCTGGAACAAGTTTCTTATTTTTTAGATCTCACGTTTTCCTCTGAAAGTTCCTCTGAAGGTTCCTGGGTTCTTTCTCCTGAAGATCAGACTCTGAGCTCAGTTTTGGTCCTGTCGTTCTCGTCCTTCTCTCCTTCCGTCTCCTCCTCCCTGGTCTCCTCCCCCGTCCCCGCCCCCTCGCCCCCCGTCTCCGCCCACACCGGCCTCTGCAGTCTCACGTCAAGCTCCTGGTTGTGTTGGACCAGTGAAGTCCGGCTGTAGAACCGGACCAGGTCTTGGAGGCTCCTGAAGAGAGTCGAGGGCTCAAATCCCAGCCCTTGGTCCGAGCAGAAGATCACGCAGTGCCGCACCTGCGACGCCACCCTGAGGACACAACGGGACCAGAGTGAGACCTGAGTGAGACCAGAGTGAGACCTGAGTGAGACCAGAGTGAGACCTGAGTAAGACCTGAGTGAGACCTGAGACCTGAGTGTGACCTGAGACTTGAGTGAGACTTGAGTGAGACCTGAGACTTGAGTGAGACCTGAGACCTGAGACCTGAGAGTTGAGACCAGAGTGAGACCTGAGACCTGAGACCTGAGACTTGAGACTTGAGACCTGAGACCAGAGTGAGACCTGAGACCTGAGACTTGAGACTTGAGACCTGAGACCTGAGACTTGAGACCTGAGACCTGAGTGAGACCTGAGACTTGAGATCTGAGACCTGAGACCAGAGTGAGATCTGAGACCTGAGACCTGAGACCTGAGACTTGAGACCTGAGACTTGAGATCTGAGACCTGAGACCTGAGTGAGACCTGAGACTTGAGATCTGAGACCTGAGACTTGATACCAGAGTGAGACCTGAGACCTGAGACTTGAGATCTGAGACCTGAGACCTGAGTGAGACCTGAGACTTGAGATCTGAGACCTGAGACTTGATACCAGAGTGAGACCTGAGACCTGAGACCTGAGACCTGAGACTTGAGACCTGAGTCCTGATTCCTGTGACCTGATTCCTGTGAGCTGAGACCTGAGTGTGACCTGAGTGTGACCTGAGTTCTTACACGAGGGAGCAGGCGTAGCAGTGTCTCCGGCTGCTTTCTCGGATCAGGAAGGTTCCCGGTGGTTTTCCCTGAAGAACGTCCTCGGCCTCGGAGCGACGCAGAGAACCGACGAACCACGAGCTGAGGGGCCACGGGGGGGCGGGGCCAGAGGGGGCGGGGTCACAGCAGCAGGGGGCGGAGCCAGAGGGGGCGAGGTCACAGCAGCAGGGGGCGGGGCCAGAGGGGGCGGGGTCTGGTGGCGTCTGGACTCCGCTCCGGTTCAGGCGGCTGTGAGGAGCAGAGGGAGGAGCAGAGGGAGGAGCAGAGGGAGGAGCAGAGGGAGGAGCAGAGGGAGGAGCAGAGGGAGGAGTTAGGTGGAGGTTCAGATGTTCAGCTGAAGTGTCCCTGAGTCACATGACCAAGACCTGGACCAACGTCTGAGAATCTGACTCTGGCGACACCAAAGTTCAAAAACAAAACCAAACTTTGGTGAACTTTGGCGTCGCCAGAGTCAGATCCCCCCCCTTCCCGCATTCCAAACAGGAAGTGT
>NW_026571473.1:41892689-41902689 GCF_026225935.1 Boleophthalmus pectinirostris
GTAACAGATAATACTCCCTACAACTGTACAACTCATCCTTATGTCACAGATAATACTCCCTACAACTGTACAACAACTCAACTTATGTCACAGATAATACTCCCTACAACTGTACAACAACTCACCTTATGTAACAGATAATACTCCCTACAACTGTACAACTCACCCTTATGTCACAGATAATACTCCCTACAACTGTACAACAACTCACCTTATGTAACAGATAATACTCCCTACAACTGTACAACTCACCTTATGTGACAGATAATACTCCCTACAACTGTACAACAACTCACCTTATGTCACAGATAATACTCCCTACAACTGTACAACTCACCCTTATGTAACAGATAATACTCCCTACAACTGTACAACTCATCCTTATGTCACAGATAATACTCCCTACAACTGTACAACAACTCACCTTATGTAACAGATAATACTCCCTACAACTGTACAACTCACCTTTATGTCACAGATAATACTCCCTACAACTGTACAACTCATCCTTATGTCACAGATAATACTCCCTACAACTGTACAACTCACCCTTATGTCACAGATAATACTCCCTACAACTGTACAACAACTCACCCTTATGTCACAGATAATACTCCCTACAACTGTACAACTCACCCTTATGTCACAGATAATACTCCCTACAACTGTACAACAACTCACCCTTATGTAACAGATAATACTCCCTACAACTGTACAACTCACCCTTATGTAACAGATAATACTCCCTACAACTGTACAACTCACCTTTATGTCACAGATAATACTCCCTACAACTGTACAACTCATCCTTATGTCACAGATAATACTCCCTACAACTGTACAACAACTCACCCTTATGTAACAGATAATACTCCCTACAACTGTACAACAACTCACCTTATGTCACAGATAATACTCCCTACAACTGTACAACAACTCATCCTTATGTCACAGATAATACTCCCTACAACTGTACAACAACTCACCTTATGTCACAGATAATACTCCCTACAACTGTACAACAACTCACCCTTATGTCACAGATAATACTCCCTACAACTGTACAACTCACCCTTATGTAACAGATAATACTCCCTACAACTGTACAACAACTCACCCTTATGTAACAGATAATACTCCCTACAACTGTACAACAACTCACCCTTATGTCACAGATAATACTCCCTACAACTGTACAACTCACCCTTATGTAACAGATAATACTCCCTACAACTGTACAACAACTCACCCTTATGTAACAGATAATACTCCCTACAACTGTACAACTCACCCTTATGTCACAGATAATACTCCCTACAACTGTACAACAACTCACCCTTATATAACAGATAATACTCCCTACAACTGTACAACTCACCCTTATGTCACAGATAATACTCCCTACAACTGTATAATTCATCAATCTGTACGTCTTTTTTTTTATTATTATATTATTACTTTTGTTTTTTATTCTTTTCTATGTTTTGTTTTATTTTGTTTTGTTTTTTGAAAATTATGAAAATAAAAGGCTTAATTTTATTTTATTTTTTTTATGGTTTAGTCCTAAACCCTGAAACTGAAACGATCTAATGTTTTTTAAAGAAATTCACACTCAAATATTTGAAATTGTAAAAACAAAAGAACTGAAAGAGAAATTTGCAAAAATGTGAGAAAACTGCACAGAACACAGAACTGAAACTAAAACAAAACACAAACGAAACCAAAACTGAAAGTGAAAACATAACATTTTCTGAAAAATGACAAATACGATTGAAAAATTTTTCCAAACAAATGTCAGATGTGAAACTCGTGGCTCCGTTTCTCTCTTCAGCTCAGAGCGTCTTTTCAATCGCTGTGTCGTTTTTTTCAAACTTTTGTCCGACTGAAACAAAAGATCTGAAACACGAAGCTCCGAGTTTTCACCCAGATTTAAAATTTTCGTTTTAAAATCAGCGCCTGAAGCGACGCACGAGGTTGACACTGAAACATCGGTCGAATTTAAAGACAAAAACCCAACGAAGAACAAAAGACGAGGAACAAAGACACAAACGTTTCACCAAAATCTGAAACTGAAACGTGCAGAAACTCTCCGACAGAACGGACGCTTCAGTCGAGGAAAAAATAAAAAACGCTTCAGATGTTTGAGTTCGACAAAGTTTTGACAAAGCAGGAAAACGAGAAACGTCACAAAGAGAAACTGAAACGAGAAACGTGAGGAAAGTGGAGAAAAACACAAAGTCAGATGAAGATTTCAGGAGAATCTGAGGAGTTTTTTGTTGTGAAGATGAAATAAAGGAGTGACAGAGATGGAGGGATGAGAGGAGGAGGAGGAGAGGAGGAACAATGGAACAAAAGAGCGAAGGAGGAAGAAGAAGAAGAGGAGGAGGAGGACAGGAGCTTCAGGACAAACGTTCTCACCGCCGTGTTCTGTGATGATGTCTGTGAGCAGCATGTCTCCGTCTCCGTGGCGACAGGGACAGAGGACCTGGTGGACTCGGTGGACTCAGAGGACTCGGGACACAAAGGTTAGGATCCTGGACGCGGGCTAGGACGCTCCATGCTTCCTTCACTCCCTCCTCGAGGAGACAAAGCTGCAGGAGCACAGCCTCGCTCTTATAGCCCGCACCGGCCAATCGCAGCGCGGCAGCTCAGGGGTTGGACCAATCGGGGCGCGAGGGGGGCGGGGCCACACTGAAGGAATGAGGAACAAAGGAAACGAGGAACAAAGGAAGGAAACGACAGAGGAGACAAGGAACTAACACACACAACACACACACACAACACACACACAACAGTGTGTGTGTGTTGTGTGTGTTTGTGTGTGTTGTGTGTGTTGTGTGTGTTGTGTGTGTTGTGTGTGTGTTTGTGTGTGTGTGTGTGTTGTGTGTGTTGTGTGTGTGTTGTGTGTGTGTTGTGTGTGTTGTGTGTGTTGTTGTGTGTTGTGTGTGTTGTTGTGTGTTGTGTGTGTGTGTGTGTGTGTTGTGTGTGTTGTTGTGTGTTGTGTGTGTGTGTGTGTGTGTTGTGTGTGTTGTGTGTTTGTGTGTGTTGTGTGTGTTGTTGTGTGTTGTGTGTGTGTGTGTTGTTGTACACTTCGTTGATTTCTGGATGAACTTCTCTCTCTGTCTCTTTTTCTTTCTCTCTTTTGTTTCCTGGTTTGTTTTTCTTCTTTCATTTCTCCGATGTTTCTCTCTCTCCTTTTTTTCTTTTACCCTCCTCCTTCTCTCTCTCTTTTATTCTGTTTCTTTTTTCAGTTTTCAGTTTTGACTTTTTATAAAACTGAATCTGATTTTGGGTTCAAATAAAGTTCAACTGAAACTCAAACTCCTGCAAGACCTGGACTAAACCTGGACTAAACCTGGACTAAACCAGGACTAAACCAGGACTAAACCAGGACTAGACCTGGACTAGACCTGGTTTAGTCCTGGTTTAGTTCTGATCCTGTGCAGCTGATGTCAGGACTAAACCAGGTCTAGACTCAGACCCTGCAGGTGTTCAGTTCTGTGGAGTGAACTCTGAATGAACCAGAAACAGAAACTTTTATAGACAAAAAAAGAAAGAACAAATTTAAAGAAAAACAAGAGAAGAAGAGGAGGAGGAAGAGAAGAACCTGCATCAAGTCGCCTCATCAAACGCACAACTCCACTAACCCTGTTTCATTTGTGTGTTGTTGTGTTGTTTGTGTTAGTGTGATTCTGGTTTTTCAGATTTGAAAAATTTTATTTTTGGTCGATGAGTCAAAATGTGAAACAAAATAGAAAATTAAACCAGTTGTTTGTGTTTTGTTTTGTGTGCTTTGTGTTCTTTTGTGTGTGACTGTTTCATTTGTGTGAGTTTATTTCTAAAATGATTCCTGATTATTTTTGTATAATTTATTTTATTTTTAACAAAACTCCACAAAACTGTTGAAGAGAAACGACCTGAGTTTGTGGAAAATTCTGAATCTGCAGCAGAAACTCGATTTGGATTCAGTTTGTCGGACCCTAAATTCAGTTTTGTGATTTTTTTACGACTGAAAATTATTATTTTCTTTGAGTTAATATTTTATTAAAATGCAGGATTTCTTTATGTTTGTTTTGTTCATTGTTTCTGGTTGCAGAAAACACTCGGACGGTCGACGTCCAAAAGATTTATTTTCAAAGTAACGTTTTGGTAAAAAAAAGCTTCATCTGTCGTTTGAAGCAAGAAACATCTGACCTGAGTGTTGAGTTTGCTTGTAGTTGTGCGTTTGTAGTTTGTGTGTAGTTGTGCGTTTGTAGTTTGTGTGTAGTTGTGCGTTTGTAGTTTGTGTGTAGTTGTGCATTTGTAGTTTGTGTGTAGTTGTGCGTTTGTAGTTTGTGTGTAGTTGTGCATTTGTAGTTTGTGTGTAGTTGTGCGTTTGTAGTTTGTGTGTAGTTGTGCGTTTGTGTGTAGTTGTGCAAAAAATCAAGCCCAGAGTCCTTTTGTTTTTGTGGTTTTCTGTAAAAATCTTTTGGTTTTGTGGTTTTATTGAAAAGCGGCGCCTCCTTCAGGACAAACACAAACATCACAACAAAATCAAACTTTAAAATCTCCAGAGTCCAACAGAGAACACACAACAAGAACCAGTCACACATGTCCTCACAACACACACACAGGTCCAAACACACACACACAACAAGAACCAGTCACACATGTCCTCACAACACACACACAGGTCCAAACACACAAACACAACAAGAACCAGTCACACATGTCCTCACAACACACACACAGGTCCAAACACACACACACACAACAAGAACCAGTCACACGTGTCCTCACAACACACACACAGGTCCAAACACACACACACAACAAGAACCAGTCACACATGTCCTCACAACACACACAAACGTCCTCACAACACACACAAAACAAGAACCAGTCACATACGTCCTCACAACACACACACGCACAGGTCCAAACACACACACAACACACACACACAAGATCCAATCACACAAAACACAGGTCCAAACACACACAGGTCCTCACAACACACACAACTATCCAGTCACACAGGTCCTCACAACACACACAACTATCCAGTCACACACGTCCAAACACACACACATACACAAGATCCAGTCACACATGTCCTCACAACACACACATGTCCTCACAACACACACACAGGTCCAAACACACACACAACGATCCAGTCACACATGTCCAAACACACACAACACACACACACAGGTCCAAACACACACAACACACACAGGTCCAAACACACACAACACACACAGGTCCAAACACACACACACACACACAAAGAGAAGTGTGTGTTTCTTGTTTCTAAAAGTCGTTTCTTTTTTTCTTCAGGTCAGAAGTTTCAGCTCCAGAAACGACTCCAACTTTTCAAACAAATCTTTAAATCTTTGTAGAACATGGTGAGATGATGGAGATGATGGACCTGGTGGACCTGGTGCAGCGTTCCTCAGGTCTGTGTGGACCTGAAGCGTTCAAAGTTTCCAGAGCAGGATTCTCCCAAAGTCTCAGACAAATGTAAACAAATAAAAAACACATTCTGGAACATTCAGAGCAAAAGAAAACAGCGACAAAAGAACCAGGAAAAGTGCAAAGACGCGGCGGACATTTTGTTTGGCAAAAACCGCCGCTGCCGTGTGACCAGCGTCGGCCAATCAGACGCCGCTTCAGAGTCCGACCAGGACGAGAAACCAGAGCCACGCTTTAATCTGAGGCTTCAGCTTCCTGACGTGTGCGTCGGGTCACCGCGGCAACCGCTCAACATTCCACCATAGACACAGACGTAGACCCCCCCCTCCCCCCGCCCCCCTGGCCCGGCGTGACGTCGCCGCAGGAGCATCGACGGCGGCGAATCCAGAGCTCGACTCCAACCACGAGGATCAGAACAAACAAAGAGCCAATCAGGAGCCAGACTGCAGATGCACCGCCCCCTCGCAACGCTGTCAATCAAACTGCCGTGGCTAGCGGGTTAGCACGTTAGCGGGTTAGCACGTTAGCGGGTTAGCACGTTAGCGAGTTAGCACGTTAGCTGTGCGCAGATGCGGCGGCGGTGGTGAGTTCGGCGGTGAGTTCAGGACTGAGGTGTGAAATGTTTGAAGTTTGAGGTTCTGAGCTTCTCCAGCAAAGCAGAACCTCTCAGAACCTCTCGGACTCAGACTGAGCCGGGCTCCCGCGGTTCTGTTTGCTCCTGCGGTTCCGTTTGCTCCTGCGGTTCCGTTTGCTCCTGCGGTTCCTTTTGGTCCTTTTTCGGGTCGGCTCTGGTTTGTTGTGCTCCAGAATCCTGGGGCCCGGTTTTGGAGGGTTTCTGCGTTCCTCTTTGAGCCGCAGGAGCTTCTGGTTCTTCTTCAGCCTTTGCGCCTGTCAAGCTTAGACAGGTGCTCAGGTATAGACAGGTGCGGTCCTGGCTCTTAAGCGTCACCGGAGCCAAAACACTTTTCACCGACGATTCCCGACTCGAGATCTGAGCCGAGAGTCTGCGATTGTCTGCGTCCTTCTTCCTTTTGGACAAACCTGGAGATGACACTGGACTGGGACCGGGTCTGGACTCTGGACCAGGACCAGGACCAGGACCTGGACCTGGACCTGGACCTGGATCAGGACCTGGACCTGGATCAGGACCAGGACCAGGACCAGGTGTGGACTCTGAACGGGTTTTTTTCGCTGAGTCTGACTCAAAAGTGGTTCCTGTTTTTAGAGACGAGGTCAAACCAGCAGAAACACTCAGTCCTGGGTCAAGTCCTGGACTCAGACCTGGTCTCGGATCTGGTCTGGGTCTCGAGCTGATCTCCGTTTCTGAAAAAGTTCCATTGAGTTTCTTTCCCTCCGCTGAGACTTTCTCTGTGCAAAGACGAGCGGAGCTTCGGTCTGGAGGAAACACTGAAGGAGGAGCTTCAGCTTCAGGGGGCGGTGGTTTAGAGAAAGACTCAGGTCTGGTCTCCAGCCTGGTCTCTGGTCTGGTCTCAGGTCCCGGTCCGGTCTGAGTCTGTCTGTCGGGGGCGGGTTGGGTCTTTGGTGGCAGTGGTTTGGCGAAAGTGCCAGCGGCGGTGGCGGCTCTGGGTTCTGGGCTCCTCTTGACCGTTTTGAAGGCGCTCCCGAGTCTCGAGCAGAACTCTGCCCCCTGGGGCCGAGGGGGCGGGGTCAGCTGAGGAGGGGCGGGGCTGAACGTGGCGAGCTGCGGGGACGGGGACAGACATAGAGACGGCAGAGTCCCGCCCGGTCCGGTCCGGATGATCTCCGGTCCGGTGTCTGGTCCAGGTTTAGTCCCGGGTCTACAGAAGTCCGGGTCTTCGTCCTCGGAGGAGTCGACCTCGTGGATGGCGTCTTGTTTCTGCAGAGACTCGCGGCGCTCGGCTCGGTCCTGGCGAATCGTCGACAGTTTGTCCTTCAGTTTGGACTGAGACCGGACCGACGGCGGCTCCGGGACCGAAGGAGGTCCAGGGTCCAGACACGAGTCCTGCACCAGAGACGAGTCCTGCACCAGAGACGGGGACCGGGTTAGAACAGTCTGAAAAATATGTGCACGGTTTTCAGTCAAGTCACAGGGGCAGACTGGCACCTGCCACCAAGTCGCCCCTGGTTTAGTCCTGGTTTAGTCCTGGTTTAGTCCTGGTTTACCCCTGGTTTACCTGCAGACTGTGAGTTGGGTCCAGGCCCGGTTTCCGGGTGGGGGCGGCTGTGGGTCCAGCTGTGGGTCCGGCTGCGGGTCCGGCTGCGGGTCCGGGTGCAGGTCCGGGTGCGGGTCCGGCTGCAGGTCCGGGTGCGGGTCCGGGTGCGGTTCCGGTTCCGGGTGCAGGTCCGGGTGCGGTTCCGGTTCCGGGTGCAGGTCCGGGTGCGGTTCCGGTTCCGGGTGCAGGTCCGGGGCTCGGGGCACAGGGGGCGCTCACACACAGTTTGTCTGCAGACTGGACTCTCTTCAGCAGGGGCGAGCGAGGGGAGTCCCCACTTTTAGGGCGAGACACCTGCCGGGCGACAGGGGACACCTGCCGAGTGACAGGGGACACCTGCCGGGCGACAGGGGGCGAAGAACGAAGTGACACCGGGAACTGAGAGAGAGAGAGAGAGATACATGTTATATCATTATAAAGGTTATATATGTTATATACAGTCCCTGACAAAAGTCTTGTTGTTTATCCATTTTGTAGAAACAAAAGTTTATAACTTGACTTTAAATGAATCGATTGGTTTTAGAAATGTCTCATATGAAGCTAAAACCCTCCCAAATTATGCTCAATAAACTAAAATAAATTTGCTTCACTGAAGAAAGATTGATCATTTAATGAACACAGAAAGGTCAGATTTTGACAAGACAAAAGTCTTGTCGTCTTGTCATATGATGCATCAATCCTAGATTACAGCCTCACCTGTGATCAGTTACTGATCAATCAGTTAGTGTTTGAGTATAAAAAGAACCCAGCAGAACCAGACCTTCACATCAACTGCAACTTGACCTCTGACAACATGCCTCAGATCCACCCTGAGACCAAAGCCTTAATTATCAAGAGGCTGAAGACCAGATCCACTGCTGAGGTGGTGACACCTTCAATGTGTCTCAGCGTCAAGTACAAAGAAGAAGAAAAAGATCTGAAATGACTGGAGATGTTTTTGACAAGCCCAGGTCCAGCAGACGCCGCAAGACAACTGCTCTGGAGGAAAATCCAAGGCCCCTTTTCCACTGCAGCAGACTCCACCAGGCCTGGTCACCTCAAGTCCCTGTGTCAACCACAACAGTTTGTAGAATTCTGTCTGGAAATGGCCTCCATGGTCGAATCAGTGCACAGAAACCAGCACTAAACAAAAGACAATTAAAAAACCGTGTGGCATTTGCCAAGACCCACAGCCTGATAAAAGGATGGACTCTGGAAAAGTGGCAGAAGGTGGATTTCTCAGATGAATCCTCGGTTGAATTACATCACAGCCGCCGCAAATATTGCAGGAGACCAACTGGAGCTGCATGGATCCAAGATTCACCCAGAAAACAGTTAAGTTTGGTGGCGGAAAAATCCTGGTCTGTGGTTCCATCCAGTCTGGGGGTGTGAGACATTTGCAGGGTGGAAGGTAAATATCAATAACCTAAAATATCAAGAAGTATTAACTCCTCTTACATTCCCAACCATAAAAGGGTCAGATTTTGCAGCAGGATGGTGCTCCATCACATACTTCTATCTCTACATCAAAGTTTGTCAAGGTGAAGAAGATCAAGGTGCTGCAGGACTGACCAGTCCAGTCACCAGACATGAACATCACTGAGCAGGTCTGGGTTAGAATGAAAGAGGAAACATGAAGACAAAACCAAAGACTCTTGATGAACTCTGGGAGGCTGTAAGACGCTTTCTTTACTGTTCCTGATGACTTCATCAACAAACTGTATGAATCATTGTTGAACCACATGGATGTGTCCTTCAAGCTCATGGAGTCATACAAGATATTAAATCTGATCTCACAGCACCACTACTTCATTCACTGACGTTATGCAACATATTTTTGTATTTGAAGTAAATTATTTGTTCAATTTTCTGTAGGCGACCTCGCCCTCATCACTTTCTTTCTCCCACAGGGGGCGGGGCTGTGCTCACAGTGGGGGCGGGGCTGCGCTCACGGTGGGGGCGGGGCTGGCTGCGCTCACGGTGGGGCGGGGCTGTACTCACCGTGGCGCCGGGCGGTAGAGGGGAGGGCGAGCGCGGTGGCGTCCCGGCCGAAGGGGGTGGAGACGGCGTGCGGGCGAGCGGCGACAGAGGGATGTTCCCCGCAGATTTCCTCCGAGGAGAACGGTACTGACGCTGAAGCTTATGCCCCAAACCCGCCAGAGAGCTGGGCCTGATGTGACCCGCGGACCCGCGTGACCCGCGGCGTGACCCGCGGCGTGACCCGCGGCGTGACCCGCGGCGTGACCCGCGGCGTGACCCGCGGCTGACCCGCGTGACCGCGCGCGTGACCCGCGGCGTGACCCGCGGCGTGACCCGGCGCCGGGGAGTTCGGCACCGATGAGGTCGGGGAGGAGCTCTGAGGAGAACCA
>NW_026571473.1:41907689-41913616 GCF_026225935.1 Boleophthalmus pectinirostris
ACCTTTCAAACAGATCAAATGAACATAACAAAAAGATGAGTTCCATTCCAAACAATTTCAAAGTAAAGTTTCATTTGTTTTTCCATGTACATTTTTTGGTGACAGTTCTACACAGACTGTTGATGTGATTTCACTGAAGGTGATTTTGTGACATGTACTTTTCTCTGTGGTCAGGTCATGGACTCTGATGTGGACACTGTCATCCCTGAGCTGCCCAGTTCTTCTACATCTCCTCGAGCCTGTGATGTGCCGGAGCTTGAGAGGACTGAGAGCACGTTATTTGTAAGTTTCATTCTCTCTCTGTCTCTTGTTTGTGCACTGATGATTTAGTAGAAACGATAAAGCCCCGCCTCTTCACATTAGTTTGTTTCTCTGGTGAGCAGGAGAGTTTGATTTACAAATTTTAATGTAAATATTTGCTACACAACATCTTTCAACCCTATATGTGTGACCAGGACTCTTTTTCTGAGGGAGAAATCTCATTAGTGTAAGGAAGTGGGCGGAGATAAGTGATCAGAGATTTTCAGAGCGCTCAAACCCCAGATGCAAAACATTATAGAATTACTCAATCAATCAGAATACAACTTTTGCTAAAATAATGAGGGGACACTGATGTAACAAAGCTAAAAGATACTAAAAGTAGATTAGGACATAATATGTCCTCTTTTAATAGTTTAGTAGTTTTTTTTTTTTTCATCAAGAAAAGTGGTCTTGGTCAATCCAAAATATTAGTAAACATCAGAAAAATTTAAATTTAAAAGCCAAGTTTTAGGTTTTGTTTTTTTAAGTGACATCTGTCATTTACGCGTGGCCCAGTAGAGGCTGTGTAGCTGAAGCGAAGTTTGGTTTAAGTCAGATTTTCTAAAAAAGCTACACCTTGGCCTTTTAAATTTCATGAATATTCACTTCTGATGTTTACCAGTATTTTGGATTGACCAAGACCATGGTTCTTAAAAAAACATTTTAATGTGACAAAACATGACTTGCTCAATGTTTTGGAATGTGATGTAGAGCTCCACTTTTATTCTGGTTTCTGAATCCAAGTTGTGCATTTGCAGCTCACCAGAGAATCCTTAGGCCTACACACCGGTACCACTTCAGACGGCTTCATTATCAGCACTGAAAACAGCTGTGATGAGTGGGTCCCTAACTCTGTGAGCTGTTCAGAGGAATGTGAAGAGAACCTGTGCAGTCCCTCATCTGCCCGTGTCATACCAGACAACAAACCTAAGAGAGAAGATGAAGACTGCGCCTCACCTAAACACAAGGAAAATGGCACCCAGCTAAACCGTGACGGCAGCAGTGAGGTTACAGTGATGAAACTGAGAAAGACCGCATATGGACAAAGAATGTACAACAAAAGGCAGTATTGTTTTTTCTGCTGCAAACCATTCTACAAAATGGCACGGCACTTGGCCCAAGTTCACAAGAATGAGGTGGAGGTAGCGAAAGCACTTTCTTTTCCGAAGGGGTCTAAAGAAAGAAGAGTTCATCTGGATCTTTTGAGGAATAAAGGCAACCGTGAACACAACACAAAAGTTTTGAAAGCTGGCAGTGGAGAGCTGGTGCCACGTCAACAAACCACTGCTAAAAATGTGGATGTTAAAGACTACATGCACTGTTTGAACTGCCAAGGGCTGTTTAGACGAAAGGCACTTTGGAGACATATGTCAAGGTGCAAACTGGCCAAGAAGTGCGAGGTCACAAAACCAGGTCGATCCAGAGTTCAAGCACTCTGTGCTTATGCACAGCCCGTTCCTGAGGGAGTAAATAAAAAATTATGGAAACTGATCAGTGACATGAAGCAAGATGAAGTAACACAGGCAGTTAAAAGTGATGCTTACATCATCAGATTTGGAGAACACTTGTGCAACAAAATGGGCAATGACAAAACAAAACACGAATACATCAGAACTAAAATGCGTGAGGCTGGAAGGCTGTTGGTGTGTGCTAGGAAGGTGGGAAAGCTACAGAGTATCAAGGACTTTTTTCTTCCCTCAAACTTCTATCATGTCATCCAGGCTGTTAAAGATACCGCGGGATTCCGAGAGCAAGATGAGGTCTTTGCTGTTCCATCTTTGGCACTGAAACTTGGGCACAACCTTAAAAAAATGGCAGATATTGCAGAATGTGAAGCAATGATAGCAGGAGAGGAAAATGATGTGAGAAATGTGAAAAGGTTCAAACAAATGTATACCACAAAATGGAATGAATGTGTGTCAGCTTCAGCCATGAAAACGCTTAATGAAGCAAAGTGGAATGCTCCAGAACTTCTGCCTTTTACTGACGATGTCAAAAAAATGCACATGCATCTCAACAGTAAAACTAAACGGTACCAAGAAAAGCTCAAAGCTGATAAAAGTCAGAAGAACTGGGCAAATCTTGCACAAGTAACTCTTTGTGAAATAATTCTGTTCAATCGTCGGAGGGCAGGAGAAGTATCGAAAATGAAGTTGAATTCATATCTTCTTCGAAACACCACTGATCTGCATTTAGATGTTGCTGATGCTTTATCTGAAGTTGAGAAGAAGCTCTGTCGACATTTCCAGCGCATCGAAATTCGCGGCAAACGAGACAGAAAAGTGCCGATACTCCTGACCCCAAGTATGTTGGACTCCATGGAGCTACTTGTACAGAATCGTCAAACATGTGGTGTACTGGATGACAATCTTTTTTTTTTTGCCAAGCCTGCGACAGAGGCATCATTTTACAAAGGTACGGATTGTATCAGAAATATTGCCCACCAGTGTGGAGCCAAACAGCCAAAGTCTTTGTCATCCACAAAACTGCGCAAGCATGTAGCAACTCTATCTAAAGTACTAAATCTAACGGACACAGAGATGGACCAGTTAGCTGATTTTTTTGGGACACGATATCAGAGTTCATAGAAAGTTTTATCGCTTACCTGAAGGAACGTTACAACTTGCAAAAATCAGCAAAGTGCTGATGGCCCTTGAACAGGGAAGAGTGTCAGAGTTCAAGGGTAAAAATCTCGATGAGATCAACCTTGAACCTTATGGTAAGAACGCATTACAAGGAAATCTTTTGTCAGACTTTATATGGGGCATTGAAACAAATGTTTTTCTTCATATTGCAGAGAGAGTGCATGTAGATAGTGAAGTGTCTGACAGTGAGGATGAGGGGAGTGAGAGTGAAATGTCACAACCGAAGACGCAATGCGAGTCTTCTACAACACCTACAGGTACATGACTGCTTGTTAAGAAATTCTAATTGTATGTGTGGTCGGGGGGGTAGAAGGGGTAATAAAGAATAATGTGATATCTGTAAATTTTAAAAAGGACTTATGATGCTTTTTATTTCTTTGCATCAGACTAGGACACAAGAAAATAATTGTTTTAGTTTTTGTTCATACATAAAATGTGAAATAGGACTAAAACAACTGGAAAAAGACACAGGGCCCTTGACTTCCTGTTAGAAAATGCAGAAACAACAATGGGGGACAGTGATGTAACATGGTTAAAAGATACTAAAAGTTGATTTTGCATATGTCCTCTTTCATATTTGTATGAGCTCATAACATCTTGCTTTTAGTTTTGGTCTACAGGTCAAGTCTTTATTTTCTGTCTTTCAGATGAACCCTCAACTGGCAGCAAATCTTCAAGGAAGGGTGAGAGGAAACATCCAAAGAAGCGACTTCGCTCCCCCTCAACTTCTTCAGGTAACAACTTTTTGTGCCACATTGTCTACAGCCTCCAGACACACTTCAGATAAACTTTTAGTTTTGTTTTTCAAACTAATTCTGTCCTTTAAGTGTGGCCCAGTTGATCTGATTTGGGTTTAGTCCAGCTGAGGTGGGTCAAAGGTCATGATTCTGTTTGTCTGTTCAGAGGAACCCTCAACTGGCAGCAAGTCTTCAAGGAAGAGTGGGAGGAAACATCCAAAGAAGCGAACGTCACTCCCCCTCAGCTTCTACAGGTAGAGTCAAACCTATCGACTGAGAATGAATTACCTGATCATCAGAGTGTAATTTAAAGTTGCCTTTTCTTCTTCATCTGTCAAGTAACTCAATGTGGCTGAAGGCTCTGCTCACATAAAGCTCTGAATATACAATGTTAGATTATACAGTGCATGCTTGGTTTTTCATCACTTTTGCCACTTTGCCAAACATGTTGATGTTTATTTGCTTTGTCTTCCAGGAGAACCTTTGTGTGGTTGGGAGTCTACAAAGGAGAGAGAGACTCCTTCAAACTCAGGTAAAGAGTCTGAACTGTGCTGCTAAATGGTACATTTATGCAACACTTTTCTACTCATTAAGGCTCTCAAAGTCATTTATGTATCAGTGCCAAATATTCACACACTCACACTGAAGTGTCAGGAAAGGTGCCACCCTGCAAGTTTGACATTTAGTGTCTTGCTCAAGGACAGTGCAGCAAAGGTTCAGGAGGAGCCAGAATCGAAGAAGCAACATTCTGCTCACTGGGCAAATCCTTTCCCTCCTGAGCCGCTGCTGCTCACATATTTTCTGTTCTGCTTCACAAAGTTTCTGAACAATCTGTCTCCATGCATTTCTAAATTTCCTCTACATATAATCTCTAAACTCTACACAGCTTTTTAGAGTCAGGCCTGTTTGGAAACTTGTGGTCAAATTATTTTCATTTCCAGGTGTGTCAAGAAAATGCCCCAAAAGAAAATGGACAGAAGAGGAGGTGAAGCTGGTTGAAAACAAGCTCTTGGACCACATCACATCTGGACGGGTACCAGGAAAAAGACAATGTGAAGACTGCATCAGGTCAGCGCCGGAAATTTTTAAACATAGAACCTGGGAATCTGTTAAGTTTTACATCAAGAACCGAATAACAGCACACCGGAGGGAGTGTGAGAAAAGACGATGACTCTGAAAAGATCATGCAACTTCAGGTCAGTTCTGTTCTCCAAAATGGAGGATAGAACTGACCTGAAATGTACCAAACACTGTTCACACTTATTCTCTCCAGTCCATCTTTTTATCTCAGAGCATTTGTTTGGTTTGTTCTGGCTTTTAACCCTACCATAAATTAGGGAATATGTTAATACTGAAAATGTTTGGTTCTTGCCAGTTCTGTCTTTCATGTCAAACACACAGACACTTTGCACTTGTTCACTTTATCTTCTTATACTTTCATCAGAGCTTTTGTTTAGACTGACTTTACAAAATCACCTGTATTACTCTGAGCTTTATGTTTATACTTTGGGTTTTCAGATTAATACACAGTGTACTGGAGACACTGTGAGTAATACTTTTGATTTTATTTATTCACAAAAAGGAAGAGTTACTAAAGAAGTTCTATATCAATCCTTTTGTTTATTTGATAAATGCCTTAATGGAGAATGTGGACAATACTCGTACTTGTTCAAACATATACAAGTATTATTTTATGTTTGTTAGCTGTACTTTATGAAAAACATTTGACATGTTTTCATGGATGTGATCCAGCCAATTCTTTACTGTTCATGTTTGCAATAAAAAGATTGCAAAGATTTGAACCAGCAGATGCTTTTGTCATTTGGCTATTCAGAGATTAATCAGAAGAGTTATTTCACAAACCAAGTCGTCCAGACGACTTTGACCAGACTGTGTTTTGATGCCTGTGTGACCTTTGACATTTGATCTGAGTTATTCATGTGAATGTTTTCAGGTGTTTTGCTGCTCATAAGTCGCCCAAATAAGTCAAATATCAAAAAAGACGTCTGAATAATGAGTTTTACATCCTCGGTCCCCACCGGTCGCCTCTAAAACACACGATGACGTCATGTTTTGAATATGCAAATGAATGACGTCACAGGTCCCCATGAGGGTCCTGTACCTGACAGGTCCCCGGCGGTCTGTGAAATGTCAGGTCAGTCTTCCGAGGGTCAGAGTCAAGTTTTCAAGTGATGGCTGTGATAAGGGCCGTACATGGAGCGTGGATCTGTTTGGCCCTTTTCTG